>NC_032010.1:6486270-6628079 GCF_001865875.1 Lupinus angustifolius | reverse complement strand
ATTAATTGAAAATGTTTTAAGATCTTTTTAAATAATTAGTATTAAAAATGATTATTTTGAAATAATATCTACAAACTTACTTATTAATTGTAATATCGTAACTCATTCTATTAATAGCAACAATAGATTTCTCCTACTTATGTTTTAAAAAATGATTAAATGATAATAATTGAGCACGTTTTAAGATCTACTATCTAAATATGCAATTACGACATAGTGATAAGATTGAATTCCTACTATTTTAGTTTTAAAAATAATTAAATAATATTAATTGAAAATGTTTTAAGATCTTTTTAAACAATTAGTATAATAAATGATTATTTTGAAATAATATCCACAAATTTACTTATTAATTATAATATCATAACTCATTCTATTAATAGTAACATTAGATTTCGCATACTTATCTTTTAAAAAAATGATTAAATGATAATAATTGAGAACGTTTTAAGATTTACTATCTAAATGTGCAATTACGACATAGCCTATTTAACGTTTTAAAATTTGATAAATGATTATTAATTGAGAATATTTTAATAAGATTGAATTCCTACTATTTCAGTTTTAAAAATAATAAATAGTATTAATTGAAAAGATTTTAAGATCTTTTTAAATAATTAGTATTAAAAATTATTATTTTGAAATAAATTCATTGTTTATTTTTTAAACGAAATAAAATATCATTTAATTATTAAATTTTAATATCATAACTTATACTATTAATAGTAACAATAGATTCATTCTATGAACAAATTTACTTATTAATATTAATATCATAACTCATTTATTCTATTAATAGTAACAATGGATTCCCCTTATTTAAGTTTTAAAAAATGATATTAATTGAGAACATTTTAAGATCTACTATCTAAATGTATAATTATGACATAACCTATTTAGTGTTTTAAAATTAAAAAATGATTAGATGATATTAATTGAGAATGTTTTAATAAGATTGAATTCCTACTATTTGAGTTTTAAAAATAATTATATTATAAAATAATTAAATAATATTAATTGAAAACGTTTTAAGATCTATTTAAATAATTAGTATTATAAATGATTATTTTAAACTAAATTTATTGTCTATTATTTTTTAAGTGAGGTAGAATATCAATATATTTTTCCTTAATAACTGTAATACCATAACTCATTATATTAATAGTAACAATGGACTCATCTTATTTAAGTATTAAAAAATGATTAAATGATATTAATTGTGAACGTTTAAAGATTTACTATTTAAATGTGCAATTACAATATATCTTATTTAGCGTTTTAAAATTTGAAAATAATTAGATGATAGTAATTGAGAATGTTTTAATAAGATTGAATTTATATCTATAATGAGCATTGCTTATATCCATAATGACATGACAAGGATCTTAAGTTAAGGAGATGGTGACATGTGTCAATAATGAGTTTTTTTTTAGTAATTAGTATATTAAAATTATTATTTTGAAATAAATTCATTGTCAGTTATTTTTTAAGGGAGTTAGAATATCAACATATTTCCTTATTAATTGTAATATCTTAACTCATTATATGGCTAATTGAAAAGAGGAAGACAATTTCAACCATATATTTATAGCCTCATTATTAAGTTTTCGCAAATTTATTATTTACAGTTATGCAAAAATATATTCATAATGAGCTTTGCTTAAAATTGGCGAATCATAAATAATTTAATCAAAATATAAATCAAATCAATTATACATAATATGAAATTGAATATGTTAATATTAATTGCAAACGTTTTAAGATCTTTTTTAATAAAGAGTATTAAAATCATTATTTTGAAATAAATTCATTGTCAGTTATTTTTTAAGGGAGTTAGAATATCAACATATTTCCTTATTAATTGTAATATCATAACTCATTTTATGACTAATTGAAAAGTGGAAGACAGTTTCGGACCATATATTTGTAGCATCATTATTAAGTTTTCGCAAATTTATTATTTACAGGTATGCAAATTTATATCCATAATGAACATGGCTTAAATTAGCGAATCATAAATAATTTAATCAAAATATAAATCAAATCAATTAATTATCATAATCAATTATACATAATATGAAATTGAATATGCATAATATGAAAATTATACAATTTGAAACTTTCAAATAATATAGAAGAAAGTCATAATAAAAAATGACAAAATGGCTTATCAGGATCCGTGACGATGAAAATGGATTCAACACTGAAATATATTTTGGATCGGATCTAGAACTTTAGTAAATGTGGATGAACCTGAATGATAGTTGTAAGAATCAAAATATGTTCAAAATTATATCAGTTTTTTTCTTTTAAGGCTTGTATCTCTTTGATTGGTAAAATAGGAAATAAAATTATATCTATCAATGAACATCTCGGTGATAATTCATGAATGATGAAGTAATAAAAAAGTGAAATGACTATAAAATCATACCTCGTTTGATGATGGAAAAGATTAGATCTGTCTAATCAAAATAAAAAAAATGTAGGAGAAATAGTTTGTGAGTTTCAAAAAAAAAGAAGATTAAGAAGTAAATTGAAATAAGAATAGAGAAGAAAATTAAGAAGTAAATTGAAATGAAATAAGAGTAAAGAAATGAAAGATTAATTTGATGAAAATCATACCTCGTTTGATGATGGAAAAGATTAGGCATGTCTAACAAAAATGAAAAAATGTAGGAGAAGTAATTTGTGAGTTTCAAAAGAATAGAAGATTAAGAAGTAAATTGAAATAAGAATAGAGAAGAAAACTAAAAAGTAAATTGAAATGAAATAAGAGTAGAGAGATGAAAGATTAATATGATGAAAATAGACTATTCTTTGGACAATCTATTCTCACATATATTTATATTAAGATAGTAGATGAAGGATATAGTGTGTGAGAGTTCATTATAAGAATATGTGGGCATTTTGGAGGAGAAAAAGTTAAGGAAATGGTGACATGTGTCAATGATGACATGGCAAAGAGCTTAAATTAAGGAGATGATTATATGTGTCAATAAAAAGTTTTTTTTGTTATATAGATAATAGATAGATTGGTTCAACTAGTTAGAACGTTTTACCGTTTGGTTTTCACTCATGTCTTTAATAGTAGAATAGTCAGAACCAGTACAATAATCAAATCATACCAAATACTTGACTGATTAATTGGTTTTATGGTCACTAGTAATATACAACTTAAATCCAAACTTATAACTTAATTCTAAAAAATACTCATTTTATTGATTTCGATTATGGAAATAAAAACTTTAGGCACTTCTAAAAAATTAAGCTTAAATAAATAGTAAGAAGCATAGTTATAGCGAATTCAACCAAAAAATTGGTGCAGTGTACAAGTACGTTTTGACAATTATACTCGATATGTAATTAAATTTGTCAAAATCATAAAATTGGTCTATTGTAGTGGACAAAACTGACTTTTTGCATATGAAAATTTTTAATACTTTTAAAAGTGATAAGGATTCAAAAATTAAACCTAATAATTGTTTGTAATATGTACCATTTATATGTTGTTCATAATATCAATCACATTATAAATTTATTATATTTATTATTATATATGACTTAACTAATATGTTTTTAATTAGTGAACTACTGATTAAATTAATATATCACTGTATCAATGCTTTAACATATGGTAATTGACACCATATTAATAATAATGGTATGAAATAATATGAAGGATGGAGATGGAAGAGGATACTACCAAGAATTAGAATAATCATCATCATCAAAGATCGTGCTAACTCAATTTGGCAAGATAGTAAGTTTTTTAGTACATTTTTCACTTATCTAGCAATTGTAGATAATGGAGCATGCTATAATAATTTTGTATGTAGTGCTTAGTAACATGATATAATTAAATTATAAATAAGCTGAATGAGTAAACGGAGATTGTTATTTTGATGTGATATAATATGGGATGTGATATTTACAATAGTAATTTGATCAAATATTAAGTGTTGTTAAATCTAACTTTCTTGATTGTCAAGTTATCTCTATTGTTATCTTTAACCTCAAGCTTTTCTTTCCAGAACTCCAAGGGCTTTATGAGTTGCTTCCAACATAAGGCCCAATTTTATTTTATTTTTCCATTTATTTCATATTAGGCCTTTGCCAACTTAAGTGCAATACTTAGTCCAACTGTTAATAGTAGTTTTGCTTCTGTATTTAGTCTTTTAGTTAGGTTAGTTAGTGACTACTTTCCTTTTCTAGTTTCTATATGAAGAGGAGATCATCTTTTCCAAAGAGAAACACGATAATTACTTTATCAATCAAAAGCAATATTGTAGTTTCCTTTCTTTCTTTGTTTTCAAGGCGTGCAATCAAATTGAGATGGTATTAGAGCAAACTGTATTGTGATCATTAACCTTTCCTTCTTCTCTTTCTTATCTTGCTTTTCCCTTTTCATTTTTATTTTTCACAACTTGTATTTCCTTCTAATCATTTTAGATTATAATACCAATCCATCAAACCCATATTTTCTCCACTCTAGTTAGAAATTTGTTTTAGTTCTTGGCACGTCCTTACTAAATGGGAGGAATTATCACTCTTGGGATCGAGCCTTCAAGTTGACCCTTCAATCCAAGAATAAATTGAGATTTATTGATGGAAGCTTGACATAATCAACATTATAAGATTCTCTATATGATACATGAATAAGATGCAACACCATGGTTCTATCTTAGATTCAACACTCATTAGAAGAATCCATTGTTAAATAAATTCTCTGGATTGATTGTGCAACTGAAGTGTGGAAGGATTTGCAAGACATGTATTCCTAAAGTAATATTTTTCGTATTGCTGCAAGAAGAGTTTTACCAATTAAATCAAGGTAACCTAATTTTTTATGAGTTCTTTACTCAATTAATGGCCTTATGGGTAAAAATGGAAAATTTCAAACCTATTAGGAGTTACAAGTGTGTGACACCATGAACTTGTGGGGTAATTCAATCTGTGAAAATTTATAGAGAATAAGACTATGTCATTAGGTTTTTTAAAGGCCTAAATGGTCAATATGCTCAAGTGAGATCCCAAATAATGTTAATTGATCCTCTTCCAACCATTAACAAGGTCTTTTCCATGCTTATGCATGCAGCAGAAACGTAATTAGGCAACCTAAATCCCCCAAACCTTGAACTAAAGGAGAAATCTTGTGTAGTAATTCTAGGAAAGACTATCAATACTAGACCAATCACAATTTGAGGGGGAAATGAACTAGGTGGTAGATCAAACAGAATGTGACAAACTCAAGAAAACAAGTTTTGTACCTTCTATGAAATAACAAATCACACAATTGAAACTTGCTTTCTGAAGCATGAATACCCCCATGACACCAACTAAAAAGACATGATAGAATGACCAACCATGCTACTAGATTTCCCTTGAATAAGAAAAAGGATCTGAGGGCAAACTTAAAGGCAATTAGGCAATTTCAAGGTGATGATAAGATGTTCACAAAAGAAAAGAAAAACTCCTCTTGGACATGCTCAACCAATCCAAGGCAGATCAGAACCATGATTCCAACTTAATTGTTAACACTACCATGTTTGCCTCTTCTTCAGGTAACATACACTCATAATGGCTCCTGAACACTAGAGCCCCAGATCATATCACCTACGATATGACAAATTTCAGCGTACATAAATCCATATCACATATGCTTATTACTCTGCCTAATGGGAACAAAATATCAACTTGTGTTTCTAGCACTATCAAATTAACCAATTTTGTCATACTAACAAATGAACTCTTTGTTACCCAATTTCATATGAATTTGATATATGTGAATAATTTGGTTCACACATTAAATTGACATTGATATTTTCTATGAGTCAATGCCTCATTTTGCAGAACAATACCAAGAAGATGACTGATTCAGCTAGACTTCAACAAGGATTGTTCTTTTACTTTTAACAATTTTACTAGAAATATAATTCATAAAAACCGATGTCATCTACGCTTTAGGCATGTATCTAACTCTATTATGTTGATACTCAATAAACAATTTCCTCTCACAATTAGGATTTTTAACTCTTTAAAACCTTGTGATATTTGACATTTTTCTAAACAAATTAGACAACCTTTTCCAATTAGAAATTCATAAAGCCTACAATATTTTCATCTTTTACATGCTGATATTTGGGGACACTATGATGTCTCATCTCTCTTTGGTCACAAAATACTTCTTAATCTTAGCAGATGATCATAATAGATTTACTTGGATTATTATGATGAAAACAAAAAGGTGAAACTAGGCATCATATAATCAATTTTGTATCTATCATATAGACTCAATTCAACACCAAACTCCAATGCCTAAGTAATGATAATGAAGTGGAGTTCCTAATGCATGATTTCCTAGGAATCATACACCAAAGAAATTGTGTAGAAATTCATCAAAAAATGAGATTGTTGAAAGAAAGCATCATCACATTTTAAATGTGGCTAGAGCTCTCTTTCTTCAATCTCATCTCCCCTATAAACTTTGGAATATTGATGTGAAACATGTTGTACATCTCATAAATGGAATCCCAACTCCTCTTCTCCAAAACAAAGTCTTTATCGACGCTTATGTCATAAGCAACCTTCTATTGATAACCTTAGAATTTTTTGTTATTTAGTTTACGATAACACCACTATTTCACACAGAAGCAAATTTCAAGCTAGATCTAGAAAGGTTGCCTTTCTTGGATACGAAGAAGGCACCAAAGGCTACCTATTATATGATCTACTTTCTCATAATGTCTTTCTTTCTAGACATGTTGTCTTTTATGAAAATTACTTTCCTTTTACATAGCATCCTATAAATGTTGATTCCCATATATGTAAGGTTTCACTGAATAGTGTTAATGCTAACAACACTCATCCCAACCTTAAACCTCACACTCAGATTCATGTTGTTAGCACCATTAACCCAAATTCACCCTCCACACAACATTCCTCTCCAATTCTCGTTAGACTTTGCCCAAAAATTAGGAAACCACCTACCCCTATAAGAATATCATTGTAACCTTGTTGCCTCTAATCTTGGTACTACCAAGTCATCTTCATGTCTCCCTTATCATTTATCTTTTGTTATTAGTTATGATAACCGATATACTTGCTATAGAAAAATTTGTTGTGATGTTTCAACCATCACATAACCTTCATCTTATAAACAAGGCAGCACCATGACTTGTTGACAAGAGGCTATGCAACAACACTTGGTCCCCAGCCATTCTCCTAAAGAACAAAGCTCCCCTTGGATGTAAATGGGTATACAAAGTCAAATATCATGCTCATGGCGCATTGGAGACGATTAAATCTAGACTTGTAACCAAGGGTTATACTCAACTGGAAGAAGTATATTACCTTGACACTTTTTCCCATGTGGTAAAAATTACAACTTTGGAAGTCATCTTGGCTCTAACTACTGCAAAATTCTGGTTTTTAGAACAACTAGACATCACAAACGTCTTTCTTCATGGTGATTTACTTGAATATGTCTACACCTCCACCACCTGGACTGTTATTTTCAAAACCCAGCATTGTCTGCAAGCTTAACAAATCCCTCTATAGCCTCAAGCAAGCAAGTTATGAGTGACACACAACCATCTTCTAAACTGATATCTTTAGATTTCTTTCACTCACAGGTTGATCAAGATTTGTTTACCAAGACCTCAACTATTAGCTTTACAACCATTCTTGTCTATGTTGATGACCATGTTCTCACAGGCAACAACCTCACTGAAATCAACCAAGTACTTGATACCTCCTACAAGATCAAATATATTGGCCCTCAAAGATACTTATTGGGACTGGAAATTGAAAGATCAAGTTCATGCATACATCTCAATCAATGAAAATATACATTTTCCCTCTTGGAAGACTCTGTCTCCCTTGCATCAAAACCTGCCAAAATACCTTTTGGCCCATCCATTAAACTACAACTTAATGAAGGTACCCCTTTGTATGATGCCTCTTGCTATAGAAGACTTGTGGGTAGATTAATCTACCTGACTATCCTATGGCTATATATTTATTATGTTATCCAACAACTTAGTCTCTTTACTAAATCCATGGATTCACACTACAAAGCAACATTAAAAGTACTTCATTACCTAAAAGCTTCACCTACACATAGACTCATTTTCTCTTCAGCATCCATAATCAAACTATCTACATTTGCCGATTCATATTGGGCTTGTTGCTTGGATACACGGAAATCTATCATAAGATTTTAAATATTCCTTGGAATATTAATCATCTATTGGAATACCAAGAGGCAAAACATTGTTAGTAGATCATGTCCAGAAGTTGAATATATAGAACTTGGAAGTCTTGTTTATGAGATCCATTGGCTCAATTATCTATTCCATGACATTCACACTCCACTTTCAAATCCCATCCATGTTTAGTATGACAACATATCAGCCATACACTTAGCTCACAATTCAGTCGTCCTTGAACGCACTAAACATATTGAAATTGAGGGTCATGTCATTGGAGAAAAGATACAATGAGGCTTTGTTCATCTTCTTCACATTCCTTCGTCAGAACAACTTACTGATGCCTTCCCGAAACCACTACCACCTAAACTATTTCAAAACTTCAACACTAAGTTGGGCCTCTACGATATGCATCATCCAACTTGACGATATGCATCATCCAAGGGGGGGTTAAATCTAGTCTTGATGATCAAGTTATCTCCATTATCATCTTCAACCTCAAACTTCTCTTTTATGAACTCCAAAGGCTCTATGGGTTGCTTATAGCATAAGGCTCGATTTCACTTTTTTTCCTTTTATTTCATATCGGGCCTTTGCCAACTTAAGCCCAATACTTAGTCCAACTATTAGAAGTTAGTTTTCCTACTATATTTAGCCTTTCAATTAGGTTAGTTAGTTGGTCACTTTCCTTTTTAAGTTTATTTACAAAAAGGAGATCTTCTTTTCCAAAGAGTAACACGACAATTACTTTCTCAATCAAAAGCAATATTTTGGTTTCTTTTCTTTCTTAGTTTTCATGGTGTACAATCAAATTGAGAGGTGTGTTATTGACACAATAAATTAAAGGTGTTTATCTAATATGAAATGCGTGGGGTTATTCATATATCAAACTATCTATTTACTATCTACATCAAACCAATCAATTATAAGGTATTGTTTTTTATGGTTGAATCTAATCGGTATATTACAATCTCTTATATAATCAAATATGTCACACATTGTTTGATTTTCTAGATATTGTTTAAATATATGTTGAACTACTATGATAGGTTTAACTATTAATTAGTTTTGAAATGGAACCAATACATGAGAGTCAAAATTCAACTTTTTACATTTTCCCTAGAGAAAAAGCAATTAAAACCTTTTTAGATTGTTGCATATTATTCTTTTAATAGGAAATAGTATGGTGTATTATTGATTTATTTAAGATATGACAATTCACCATGTTATTTTTATTTTTCTAGTTACAATACATATTTACATCAATTCACTATTCAATTTGTATTTTTTTTCTTCTCTATCTTCCTTATATGAGAAAGTCATTATCTTTGGGTATTATAACTATCACTCCTAATAAGTGACACTCGTAAGAATAAAATATCAGTCTTTTTGGCATGATACGATACTTAAGGTCTAGTTTTGCCCAACTATAATCTTTGTCATTGAAATTGAATTAAAAATGGAATTGAAATGGATGGGGATCACATTGTTTTTATATTCTAATGAAGTTGATCGATCCAAACCGCAACTAATTTTCTGTTGGGTGGAATATGTTGTGATTTTTGTGGTAGATGATAATATTATACATCATGTTGGAAAATGTACTAAATTTGCCACATATGCGATTTAGTTATTCAACTTCAAAACATATGTATAAACGACCTTATGTTAAAGCAATAGAAAGACAAGGAAAGAAGAGAAGAAGACAATGTTGTTGAAAGAATAGTAAGAAAATAAAGAGAAAGAATTGTATGAGTGCGATCAATGCCTTTGTGTATTTCTCATGTATTGAAAACTTAATGTCAAGGTTATGTATTTCCATAAATGGAAACTATATTTAACCAATAAAACTAACTTTACAAACTACTTTCTAGAAAATGAATTATCTCTTAACATTCTCCATTAATTCCTATTCTATGAAGAAGATGAGACATCCTTCAACTCTACTATACTAAGTGTGAACACCCATTTTTTCCGGCCCAGAAAAAGTTCAAAACGTTTTTTAAATAATTTACTTTTTAAAAAAATAAAAAAATGATTTCCTACAAAAAATAGTTTAATACATAGGTTCTAGAAACCCATACAATTTTAACCCAAAATAAGAAAATAAATTATTTTATTATTTTATTTTAGTTTTTTTAAATTATAAATTTAAATAAATAATAAATAATTACAAATATTTTTCTATTAATTTATATGATTTATTTCGAATTTATTAAAATAAATATATAATTAAAAATGGAATTTCAAATAAAAAATAAAATAAAACAAACAAAGTAGGGTTTTTTTTTAGTTTCCCACAGGTATCCTCGCACTAGAGGCAATCATGTCCGAGCCGGGAACATCCACAGGTACGTGGGGCTAACTCTCCCAACGAGCATTTTTTCCATCCACAAGACTCGAACCCGGGTTCTTGCTTAAGGGGAATCAAACATGTACCACTTGAACCAACGTCAGTTGGTACAAAGTAGGGGTTTAGTTTAATTTCATTTTAGTGTAAATAAATGTGTTTAGAAATAGAAAAGGGGTTCTTTGGGGGTTGCACAGGAGAAAGGAGAAAGAGTAAACACTGTGAAGAAAAAGTGTAAAGTCCATTAAAGTAGAAAATCTAGTAAAGGTAGAAGCATTATTTGTTTTGTGCTCTCATCGTTCTATTGAATCGTGGCAGTCCATCGTGCATACCCTTTTCTGCTTCATCTTTGACCTCCAGATTAACCAATCACGTTGTGAAACGTAGGCAAGTGCACGTTGCACATGGAGACGCGTGCACACTGGAGGAATGCGCCTCTGCCCAGGTTTTCTTCCGGTACAAGCACGTCTATAGTAAGCCTTGTACACCCCTTTTTAGACCGAACCACAATGTGACACGTAGGCAATACATGATGTGTTCGTGAACTCACCTGCACCTGACCAACGACTCTCCCAACTTCCTATCTGATGCCTGCAGGCACATTGTAGATGTGATGGACCAAGAGGCAGCCAACCACAGACTAACACGTGGCGCAGTCCTTTGTCGCAAACTTCCCAGCCAATCGTTGCGCGACAAGTTGGGCATCCTCTTTGCTCCCATTCCCACCAGATTAAAACTCATACACGTTTAAAATTCTCTCCTCTTTCACTTATTTTAACCCAATTAATTTTTGTTAAAAAAATAACAACTGTATTTAAAAAAAAAATTGGACAGTAAATTAGTACATTTTATATAAATTTTTTTGGAGGATGAATTAATAAATTATTATGCATAAGTAATAATAATAATAATAATAATAGTAATAGTAATTTCCTTAATATAGGTAACAACAAATACACTTGTTATGACCTTTTAACAACTAATTAAATTTTTTTAATTTTTTTATTTTATCCTTTTTTGTAGTTAATTAAAAATTGTTATATAAAATGTGAATCCTTTTACTAATATAAAAAAATGACTTTTAATATAATTTTTTTTTATAAAATACTTATACACAATATTATTATTATTATTATTATTGCTTATAAAAAAGTTTACAACTTTTTTGGGATTAACCAAATGGTGGAGACAGGTTGTGTTAATACTTCTTGTTCTCATATCATCCTTGAACGGTCATATTCTGATGCTTATTTTCGATCGATTAATTCCGAAATTAATTATAAAAAGCCCAAAAAATATATTATAATTATTTTCAAACCTTTTTAAAATGGGATGTGGAGCAAACATTAGTTTCTACCGCTTCACCACTTTTAAAGAGATAATTATTTTACCAACAAACTATTTTAAAATTAAGAACTACGTAGTCTTCATTTCCTAAAGTGTTTAGCGTTACGTAAGAGCAAGATTTAATCTTGTTATACATAAAAATAAAAAAATAAATATTTTTGTTTTAGACAATGTAATTTTAAATAAACTAAAGGTATTTAAATCATGTAATTGTCAAGGGTACCATTTAATTACGGGCTGACGAGATGCAAATATCTTCCTCGATTCGTAATTGACTCTTGAACCTACATATTAAAATCCAAAGCCTAATGTGATTGAGCAAAATAATTTTTCTACTTTTCTTACCATAAAATGTAGTGTCGACTCTAAGAGGTCACGTAACCGATAATCAGGACTCGACAGCTGGCGACTCTATTGGGAACTTTTTTTTTAAGAGAGTCAGGTCATGTGAAGCTTTTTGCTTATTTTTTAAATACCCTTTTTTCTTTTCTTTTTTTCACACCAACATTTTTCTACGATTTTGTTCATTATTTATTTATTCATTTATTTTTTTATCCATTTATTTTTATTTTCAACTGAATTAATTATTTGAACATACTCATCATGTTTTATGTAGCTTTGGGGTGGGGTTTATTTTTTTTTTAAATCGCTTCCTCACAAATTGACAATACACTTGAGTTACACACATACCCTATACCCGAGTTGTTAGAGATTAAGATTGAGATAAAATAGACATTTGCTTTACCGGTGTTAGACTTATCTCCTGATATTAGCATAATAGACCGTCCAAATTGTCCTGGTATTGTGAGTTAGGCACTCGAAGGGCTTGACTCCTCTTGTTTCTAACCTACAATGTTATGACTCCTTTCTTTCGAGATTGGAGGCAATTTGGTGACCTGCAAGTCTAGAGCTTTTATTGAGTCCTCTTTAAATATGACCTAGTACCCCACCATAGAGTTGTGACTTTTAGAATTTCCAAAACCTTATAAGCATACATTACTTAAGACACGGGAAAATAACTTAAATTCAATCTGTTACAATTTGTATTCCCTTCGATGAGCTCAATGCCCCAGGGATAATTTTCATGCCCTTCGATTGGCTCAATGCCCTAGGGATAATTTTCACCCCATGAATAGGCTTAACGCCTAGGGATAAATCTCATTTTTCTTCAATGGACTCAATGCCCTAGGGATAACTTTTCTAACATCTTAATGATTTTGGAGTTTAATCATTTAACTCATGTTCATGCACCCACGTACAAAATCATGCATTCATTTACAAAATTTAATCATTCAAACATCCATCCGTAATATATATTATCTAAACATTCATAAAAAAAAGTTATCATTCAAACATTCATAAAATATCATAATCCAAAAATTTATAAAAAATCATCATTTATACGTTCATACATTCATCATTCATCCATGTAAAAATAAAAATAAAATATGTTATTCATTCATCAATTCATACATTCATATAGTTATTAAAAAAATTAAACAAAAAACAACCATTCAAAAATTATATTCCATACATCATTACACCAAAATTGCAAACACTAATATTATTCAGAACAAAAAATTCATTCATGCAACATCAAATGCATTCATCCAAGAAAAGAAAAAAACAACATACATATATTATTCATGAACCATCATCCCATTTATTCATACACTTTATATCCAAACTTGCAACAAGCATTTCATTATCCATTACCAAGTGCACTCGCGAATTAAAATTGGTTTCAAAGGTGATATAATTGGTACCCGACTAAAACGAGCTAGAAAGAGGAAATAAATCAGTGGCTCAGATTGATAAATCATCCTCAAAAGCTATTTTGCAAACTTTTGTTTATATGGAGATCCCAATTGACCAAGACAACCTCAATCACTCAACCAGTTCTCAGGATCGAGAGGAAATAAATGCCATAGAGAAAAGAATTAGAGTTATTGAAGAAGTAAATTCATATGGTTTGAAGGACGTAAGTGACATGTGCTTAGTCTCAGGTTTGGTTGTGCCACCAAAGTTCAAAGTGCCACTATTTGACAAATATCAAGGAACTTTTTGTCCTAAAGACCACCTAACTATGTATACTAGGAAGATGACTTCATATATCAGAAATGACAAGTTGTTGATCCATTTCTTTCAAGAAAGCCTAACTAGAGCTGCTACCACTTGGTACTTGCGACTTGAACGTTCACAAATTCAATGTTTCAAGGATTTATGTGATGTCTTTGTCAAGAAATATGATTACAACATTTATATAGCTCCTAATAGGACACAACTCAAAAATATGGTCAAGAGAGATGATGAAACTTTCAATGAGTACGTCCAAAGGTGGGCAGAAGTGGTCGGCCAAGTGAAACCCAAGATATTTGATGAAGATAATGTTTCAATGTTCATCGACACTCTTCAGCCACCATTCTATGGTATAATGTTGGGATGTTTATCTTTGGGATTCCGTCAACTTATGACCATAGGGAAAAAGATAGAAAGTCGTCTTAGAAGTTGCAGGAGTGTGAAAGATCCAACTCAACACATAACTCGGGATGAAACTACAGGTAAAGGGACTGAAGGTGATTTGTTATTCATCGAAACCTTCAACCAACCTCAACAACATCATCATCTCCAACAACATTATCTTTCTACTAACAGTCAAGGAGGACCATCTCGAAAACGCAAGAGAAAAAGTCTTTATGATGTGATCCCCATGTCTTGCTTTGAATTGCTGCCACAAAAAGTTCAGAGGGGTTTGTTAACTCTCCTTCCTTTTAAAGAGGTGGTGCCTCCATATTCAAAGGGTTTCAACCCAAATGCTCGTTGTATGTATCATGGAGAAAACAGGACATCCGACATATGGTTGAAATCAATTAAAGGGCAAGGTATGATACCTGATTAATGAAGGACTGATCAAGTTTCAAGGCGATGCTATGATTTGAGGAAGACATGAAACATACTCCATTCGTGAGAAACTCACCCCAACCAAATGATATTTCTCTAAAAATATATTGCAATACACCCTCCTGGATCCACCCAGGGCTTTAGGGTTGCAAAATAAATGGTCTCATGTTTCCTTTCTTATGAATAAAAAAGTTATTTTCTATTGCATGTCTTTTTAACAAGCATATACTAGTGCATTGATCTTACAAATTTACCATCTTATAATCCATTCCACAAATCATATTCACCCAAGCAAAAAAACAACAAAAATAAATTCATGCGTTAAACTAAGATATAAGATTTTAAAAAATTTGGAGGATGATGCAAATGCAAGACCAATGTGGTGTGGATCCTTAGTCACCTCATTTGAGCCATAGACAGATTTTTCCGATGACACAAGGCTTCTTTGATAATTCCCAAACACTAAGAAGATATCCTTAGTCACCTCATTTGAGCCATAGACATTATGAAAGGAGATCTCTTGTGCTTAACCCTTAAAACATCATAGTCGGGGAGGGTAGTTTTTCATCAGTTTCCCATTACATTCAATTAATAGGAAATAAATGAAAAAATTCATACTCCAGTCACCTTATTTGACCTGAAGGACGATGATTCCAAATCAAGTAAAAAAATTGTTCATTTGGTCAAAGTGCAAAATAAATTACATAAAATAAAAGTATGCTGAGAATCTACAATATCTAAGGCAAAAGTTAGGGCAAACTAAATGCATTGACAAAGGTCGAGAAAAGGAATATTCACATCCTATCGGGTAAGGTTACAATGTTGACCTATCACATTACAAAAATTCAATAGAATCCTAATAATTGAATGTCATGTCAGAAAACTATTGAAAATAGGACAAAGGAGAAATGAGGAAGGATGAATGGGTATGGGAAACACATATTTGAGCTTTATATCTTTTCTTGGAAACCCTTAGCCATGCCAAAGTACAAGCATAAAAAGACCTTTGTTAAGGATCGATTTGCCTAAGCTTCATACCATGGCAAAGAATGCTGACTCCACTAAACTGAAATTTTGATAAACAAATATCTCATATTTAATGCATGAAATACATTCTCTCTTAAACATCACCATCATGATCACTACATCTATACTCAAACCCCAAATACAACTTCAATTCCATATTCACTTATCCCATCACCACTTATAGCCCAAACACTTAACCAAGTTAGCAGATCATTGTTTTAGTATTCCTTTTTAAAGGATTGTGCATGAAGTAAAAAGCACTAGACCAAAGGAGGAATAGTCACCCAAACTGGGGCAATTTTGGGATGATTCTTGTGCAAGTTCTCTCGAATTGAAGCATATCAGGACAATTTGAATAGAAGGATAACCTCGTTATCTCATACTGGGGCAATGTTTTTGAGTGGGTCGCAATTTTCTTGAATCAAAAAGTTTCACGAGTACCAAAATTGGGGCAATTTTACATAAGGGTGTTCAAAAAACAAAACAAAATAAAAAAGAGTGCTAGGTTGAAAACCCGCAAGGGCGGCCTGTGAAAAGGAGAGCAATACTAAATCGAAAACCTGAAAAGGCAATTTAGTATCATTACAAAAAGAGAGAATTCCTGGAAGAGAGGTATTCTGGGCAAAAATTAGGGAAAGTTAAATGAACACCCTTATGAAAATGCCCATTATAGTTTAAGCAAACTAGGGCAATCAAAGTATTTCCTCCGAAGGAAAACGAGCAATCACACTTTCATCTCCCGATGGTGAGGTTCCAAACAACTTATACTAGGAAAATATTACTTGTATTAATTATTCTTATCAATACAACATTGGGACAGTTGGCCATCAGTAGATCGTCCCAGTCAGCAGTAATTCAGTCATGCTCAACAAAAGGAGACAAATTGATATATCAAAGACAACTCATGAGTGCACTAGAACATTAGTGCATAGTTTATATCCTTCATTTCATCATATTCTTAATTCATGCATGACAAACATCACACATAAAATATTCTCAAACATTCACTCATTACTTTACAATCATTAAATCAAGCTCTCCGGGTCATGTATGTTGATGTGAAATATATGCTTTCCGGGTCCTGTACCTCGATGAGCATTCAATTCAAAATCTAAGCTTTTCGGGTCCTATACCTCGAAGTGCAATCTTAAACTTTTCGGGTCCGGTACCTCGACGTGAAATATTTTCTTTCCGTGTCCTATACCTCGATGGATATTCAAAATCTAACCTTTCTAGGTCTTGTACCTCGAAGTGCAATCTTAAACTTTCCAGGTCTTGTATCTCGACATGAAATACTCGACATGAAATATATGCTTTTTGGATCATGTACCTCGATGTGAAATCTAAACTTTCCGAGTCTTGTACCTCGATGCGAAATTTAAGCTTTCTAGGTCATATACCTTGATGTGCGATGTAAGCTTTTCATGCCCTATGCCTAATGTATTTTAAAATTGTACCTTCAAAGACCCTGTGCTTGATAGACCTCGAAGTTAACCTTTCTAGGACACTGAGCCTCATATGAACCTTTTTAACTCCAAGTCTCGGCATTACCCCGACCTACATTTTTAGCTTTTGTCTGTGTGTCTTCAAATTTCGGCAGTACATAGACATGTGTCTTTGGTTTCACCTTTTCCAATCCAAATTCTGGAAGTACATCGACCTGCATCTTTGGTTTCATATTTTCCATTCCAAGTTCCGACAGTACACTGACCTTTGTTCTTGGCTTTTATCCGTAAGTCTCCAAATTTTGGCAGTACACTGACCTACGTCTTTGGTTTCACCTTTGCGCCCTCCGATTCTAGTATCACACTCACCTGCATCCTTGGTTCACTCCCACCTTCTATCACACCTCTCGAGAAAAAACTCCAGTCATCTTGAAGACAACTCAGCTCACAAGACAATAGTTACTTTTAAGTGACAAGATGTTGTTAGGCTTTTTCTGATCCACGATCAAATTGACATTCATTTCTTTACTAGTTACTTATTATGATATCTCTCGAACCTCAATTTGCTTTTTTTATCAGGTAAGCAACAAGTAAAAATGGGCAGCTGGGAACACTCATTTTTGTCCGGCCCAGAAAAAGCCCAAAACATTTTTTAAATAATTTACTTTCTAAAAAAATAAATAAATGATTTCCTACAAAAATAATTTAATACATAGGTTCTAGAAACCCATACAATTTTATCCCAAAATAAGAAAATAAATGATTAATAAATGATTTTGTTATTTTAGTTTTAGTTTTTTTTTTAAATTGTAATTTTAAATAAATAATTATAAATGTTTTTCTATTATTTGATTTATTTCGAATTTATTAAAATAAATAAGTAATTAAAAATGAAATTTCAAATAAACAATCAAATAAAATAAAAAATAAAAAAACCTGGTCAAATAACCAAAAAATAAAATGGGATCATGTCCCTTAAAATGGGCAAAAGAACTTAGTAAAATAAAAGTGGTTAGCAAAATATTAGGGGTTTAATTTAATTTCATTTTAGTATAAATAGATGTGTTTAGAAATAGAAAATGGGTTCTTTGGGGATTTTGAAGAAAAAACACTGCATATGAGAATGGAGAGAGAGTAAACACTATGAAGAAAAGGTGTCAAGTCCATCAAAGTAGAAGATCTAGAAAGGGTACGAGCATTATTTGTTTTGTGCTCACATCGTGCATATCCTTTTTTTGCCTCTTTTTTTGACCTCTACATTAACCAATTATGTTGTGACACGTAGGCGAGTGCAAGCTGCACATGTAGACGTGTGCACACTAGAGTAACGCGCATCTCCCCAGGTTTTGCTCCGGTATAAGCACGCCTATCGTAAGCCTTGCAACCCCTTCTCAGAGCGAACCACAACGTGACACGTAGGCGATACACGCTCCGTTCGTGAACTCACCCGCACCTGACCAGCGACTCTCCCAGCTTCCTATCTGATGCGTGCTGGCGTATTGCAGACCCGATGCACCCCTAGAGGCAGCCAACCACAGATTGACACGTGGCGTAGTTCTGTGCACCAAACTTCCTAGCCAATCGTTGCACGACACGTTGGGCATCATCTTCGCTCTCATCCACACCAGATTAAAACTCACACAAGTTTATAATTCTCTCCTCTTTCACTTAATTTAACCCAATTTATTTTTGTTAAAATAATAATAATTGTATTTGATCAACAAATTGTTTTTGGGATAGTAAATAAGTAAATGTTATATAATTATTTTGGAAAATGACTTCAAAGATTATTAACAACAAATAGACTTTTTATGACCTTTCAACAACTAATTAATTTTTGGTAATTTTTGTATTTTATGCTTTTTTTGTAGTTAATTACAAATTGTTATATACAATGTGAATCTTTTTACTAATATAAAAAAAAGACTTTTAATATAATATTTTTTCTAAAATACTTATACATAATATTAACATTATTATTATTATCGTTGCTTATAAAAAAATTTACAACTTTTTTGGGATTAATCAAAGGATGGAGACAAGCCATGTTAACACTTCTTGTTCTCATATCATCCTTGAACGGTCGCGTTACGACGCTTCTTTTCAGTCGATTAATTCCTAAATTAATAATAAAAATCCCAAAAAATATATTATAATTATTTTCAAACCTTTTTAAAATGGGATGCAGTGCGGACATTAGTTTCTAATACTTCACCCATTTTAAAGAGATAATTATTTTACCAACAAACTATTTTAAAATTAAGAACTACATAGTCTTGATTTTCTAAAGTGTTTAGGGATATGTATGAGCAATATTTATTCTTGTTAGCCATAAAAATAAAAAAATAAATATTTTTATTTTAGACAATTTAGTTTTAAGTAAAATTAGGGTATTTAAATCATGCAATTGGCAAGGGTACCGTTTAATTACGGGCGGACGAGGTGCAAATACCTTCCTCGATTCGTAATCGACTCCCGAACCTGAATAATAAAATCCAAAGCCCAATGTGATTGGGCTAAAATAATTTTTCTATACTTTTTACCATAAAATGTAGTGGCGACTCTAAGAGGTCGCGTAACCAAAAATCGGGGCGCGACACCAAGCAAGTCTCTAAGCATTTTCAATATACTACATTTGAAAGCTTTTGTCATTAAGTCAACAATTTGAGATTTTGTGCAACAATACTTCAACTTAATTCTTTCTTTGTTGACTTGATCTCTTATGAAATGAAATTTGGTTTCAATGTACTTGGTCCTCCCATGTGATACAGGATTCTTTGCAAGATCAATTGCATACTTATTATCCACTTGTAACTCCACGAATTCATCTATCTTCAAGTCCAATTATGACATTAAAGACATGATCAATAATGCTTGATAAGCTGCACTATAAGCTGAGATGTATTCAGCTTCACAAGTAGATAATGGCACCATAAATTGCTTTTTGGAGTTCCATGAAATGGGGGCACCACATAGTAGAAACACATAGCCTGAGGTTAATATTCTCTCCACTTTGTCACCACACCAATCTGTGTCAGAGTAGACTACAAGATGTAATTCACCTTTCACCTTCTGGTATGGAAATAGAATCCCCAAATTAGTTGACCCATTTAGATACCTTAAGATACTTTTTGTAGCTTCCAAATGAGACTGCTTGGGTTGCTCAGAACCTACTAACAAGACCTACTCCATGTGAGATTTCGGGTCTACTATTGCAGATAAATCTCGAACAACCCACCAATTGTCTGAACAGGGTGTTATCTATTGAGTTTTCATGCTCACAGTTATCGAGCTTTAGATTCCCCTATACTGGATTTGAGACATCATTGCATTGATCCCTATTGAATCTATTCAACACCTCTCTTATATATTTTCTCTGATGCATCACAATTCCTTCTTTGGTTTTAGCAAATTCAATACGAAGGAAATATCATAACTTGCCTAAGTCAGTTATCTCAAATTCAAACTTGAGATTGTTCTTCAGTCTTTCCATTTCTTCTATACTACTTCCAGTGATCAATAGATCATCTACATATAGACAAATGATCAATATTCCAAGGTCGTTAGTTGCCTTTGTGTATATGTCATTTTCCATTGTGCATTTCTTGAAGCCTTCAAGTTGAAGAACTAAATTTATCCTCTTGTTTCAAGCCTTGGGAGCCTATTTTAGCCCATATAGTGTCTTTCTAAGTCTAAGCACCTTGTCTTCATTACCTGGAACTATGGATTAGAGGGCAGATGAATATAAACTTCTTCATATAGTGGGCCATTCAAAAATGCAGATTTGACATCTAATTGCCAAATCTTTCAACTTTTCTTGCTAGTTAGGCTCACCAAGATTCTAACAGTTTCAAATTTGGCATCAAATACTTTTGAGTAGTCCTCACCTTCCTTTTGAATGAACCCATATGCTACTAGCCTGGCTTTGTGGTTAGCTATGTTGCCATCTGGTTTCAGTTTAGTCATATAGATCCACTTTACTACTATTGAGTTCTTCCCAAGTGGTAGAGTGGCTAGCTCCCAAATGTTGTTCTTCTCTATGTCTCTTAGTTCTTTATCCATAGGATATGTTCATACTTTGTCTTTGATTGCATCCTGAAACTTTACTGATTTAGTAGCAGCCATTAGAGTAAAGTGCATATTCTTTCCATCATCTGTATTTGCACTATCTGGAAACATATGATAATCCCCGATTCTTGATGGTAAACCTCAGACTCATTTAGTTCTACCTTGATGGGTTGCTTTTTCAAGCACACTTTGTTCGCTTGGTGATGTCTTTGCTCGTTGCTTGGCAGATTCTATTGGAATGTAGACCTTGGTAGGTGCATGATCACTTTGATCCAAGTTGTCATCCCAATGGTTTTACTCGTCAAATTGCACATCTCTACTATAGGTCACCTTCTTTATCTTAGGATTATACACTTTGTATGACCTTGTAGGGTGATATCCAAGGAAGATCATGGCTTCATTATTGTCATCCAATTTTCTTCTTTTCTGATCAGGGACGTGAGTGTAGCATAGGGTTCAAAAGACCCTGAGGTGTTGAATTGGAGGCTTTCTCCCTGACCAGATCTCTTCAGGGACCAAGGATGTTGAGTTTTGAGTTAGGCATAGGTTCAACACATATGTGGTTGTGTCTATTGTATCAGCCTAAACACCTAGTGGAACCTTAGTGTTTTTCATCATGCTTCTGACCATATTCATGATGGTTATGTTTCTCCGTTCAACCACACCATTGTGTTGAGGTGTATATGGGGTTGTGATATCATGGACAATCCCATTTTCCTTGCAAAATTCCTCAAACTCTTTGGAAGTGAATTCTCCATCACCATCAATTCTCAACACCTTGACTTACCTAACCTTTTTTTTTTTCTACTAATGCCTTGAACACTTTGAAGGTTTGAAACGCCTTTGATTTCACTAGAAAAGTCCACATTTTCTTGTTGAACTCATCAACTAAAGAAACAAAATACTTGCTTTCAACTAGAGATGATATCTCAAAAAGTGCACAAACATCAAAGTATATTATGTTCAGCAAGTCCTTGGCTCTATTGGGTGCATATGATCCAAAAGCATATCTATGTTGTTTACTTATGACATATTTGTCACACATGGCTTGAGGTTTCTTGATATAGGGAAGGCCTATGACATGATTCTTATTATGTAGCATACTTAAATCTCTAAAGTTAAGATGCCCACACCTCATGTGCCAAAGCCAAGAATTTTCCACTTGTGATTTAGTTGACAAGCATATTGATAACAGTGTTCCAATTGTGACTTGGAAAGTTATGTTTGCTGAAAGTGGAGCCTTAAGGATCTTTCTGTTTCTTGTGTCATACAATTAAAAACACATTTGATTCAAACTCATACTAAATCCCTTCTCCAACAGTTAACCAATGTTGATGAGGTTACTTTTCATTGTAGGGACATAGAGGACATCTTTGATCATAGTTTTTTTGTCATCCTTTCTTCTGATTAAGATGTCACATGTGTCTTCTACTTGAATGGTTCTAATATTAGCAAGCCTTGTCTGACTTTTCTTGCTTTCATCAAAGTGTATCAACCAATGTTTGTGCCCTTTCATATGGTTGGAGCATCCAAAGTCCAAATACCATGTCTCACCATCTCCAAATTCTCCATCTTCACTCATCATCATCAAGATAATGCTCATATCATCCTCTGATTCTGATCCTTTAGCCATATTGACCTCATTATCTTGCACTTCGTTGTTCTAAATCTTGGCTGGAAATTTCCATTCACATGAGAAGTGTCCAATTCTTCCACAGTTGTAGCCTTTGTATTTCCTTATGTCCAATCTTTTCTTTCCTCCACGAAATCCCTTGTGTCCTCATCTCCTAGATGATTCAGATACAATAGGTTTCCAATTTCTGTCAGTTTTCTCCCTACATTCTCTGCCATGACCCCTACCCCTGAAATCTCTTCCTCGACCATGTGTGTTAGGTATCAGTGACAGAATACACCTAGAAGGGGGGTTGAATAGGTGTCGTGGTTCCCATTTACCGCTATTTGCACCAAAGCCCTATTCTGGAAAATCACTCAGTTAATCGATTAAAGCTATGACTTAATCGATTAAGTCACACAGAATTAGCAGTTGTTGAATGGCTCAATTACACAGTCAATTACAGATTATATAGAAATGATATAGCAGATATATTTGAACACAAATGATCTTTATTTGGCAGTAATACTATATTCAAAATATCAGCTACAATAGGCAATTGAAAGCTACTTAAAACAGTAAAGAGATATGGGAAAGAAACAGCCTGCAACAAGGTTTTTATACTAGTTCGTTTTGCGGTCCACTACAAAACTACATTCATTCCTCCCCTCTGATCTGGGAGATTTTCTTCACTAAAATTGAAGCCAATGTATCTTACATACACACTTCCAATTACAAGACCTTGAACGCTACCTTCTTGAATTACCAGAACCTCTACCTTGATTTGACCTTACCCAATCGCATAGGAAAACCTTTCCTACGATCCAGCTCCAACCAAGAGTATGTTCTAAACTCAAGACCTCCAAGTCTTGGTGAAGACTCTCTGATCTCGTTGGTGGTATGGCACTAAGAGACGACTTTCCTTGTTACAAAAACAACACAAAAACAAAGTAATGTGAAACACAAAATAGCTCAAATATTACAAGAAAGAATAAGCTATAAACCCTATATAAATCTCATAATTACCATGAATATGTATAAGATCATAATCATGAAGAACATATAATTTCTACCCTTAAGAGATCTCTAAATAGTGATGAAAGAATCATGTAAGAACAAGATAGAATGATGAACACATTTGATAATATGCAATGGATGACATGTTAATCCCTAAGCATAATACTATCTCACTCTAATCTTACAGGCAATTCTCTCTGCCTATATGATATACAAAGAATATGAAATATGCAACTTAGCAATTGTAATATGAATGAATGAATGTATTAATTTGTATATGAAATATGTTGAAAATACAGTTTATATAGAAAAACTGTTTTGCACCCAGTTAATCGATTATGTTGCATGTTAATCGATTAACGGGCTGTTAGAGAGTAACTGAAATCTGTTTTTCAGTTATCCGTTGAAACTGTTAAAAATTGTTTTCATGTTAATCGATTAAAGCTTCACTTAGTCGATTAACTGTCATATTTTCAGTTAAGATGTTAATTGGTACACTACCTATATGTTATGCTTATCAACTCTACATGCTTTACCTTTTATGATTAATGCATGAACATATAATAAACTAGATGGCATGTCTCATGTAAATGATATGATAGTTTTTAGACTTTGTAAGATTTGCATCTAGGTTTACCTAACCTAGACTCAATAACTAAGACGCATCTAAGACTCTAGTCTAGACATGAAGCTCTTGAATCTTTGGCGTGTTGATTTGTTGAGTTGTCTTTAAGCTTTCACTAAGTCCTTTGTTTTCACCAAAACATAGACAAACTTAAGTGCTCTCTTGGAGTGCTTGGTCTGGTGCTCTCCCACTTGAACGTCCAATGGATCCTTTGTTCATTTCCCTCAAGTGATCCTCGGAGTTCTTCAATTTTCATGTTCTCTAGTGTTCTTGCTTCTTCAATAGCCACCACAATGTGGTCTAATTTGGGATTCAGTATACATAGGACTTTCTCTATTATGATGAGATCAGTAATCATCTCACCACATGATTTCATTGCATTTGTTACAATTGTGATTCTATTGAAGGCACAAGGTTTGAAGACACACTTTCTTCAGTTGATCAACACCTTTTTTCCCCTTCTCCAAGATCTTCCAAGCTTGGGTAGAGGTTTTTGCTCCAACTATCTCCTCGAAGTGAACATTATTCGAACATTGATGAATCAAGTATAATGTCTTGCAATCATTCTTCACATCTTCCTTGTGCTTCATCCTTTGTTTATCTGTGGCATTCTCTGTCAGTGGTGTGACTCCATTCATCATGATTTCAAGAATTTCTTGATACCCAAATATTACCTTCATTTGTGTATACCACCAAGGCCAATTTCTTACCATCATGGATTGGGATATTTGTTAGAAAGTTGGTTTGCCCCATCTTATGTTCTTGATTTCCTAGAAAATTAATGTGTAGCTTTGACACCAGATGTTAAAGGAAGAAAAACAAATAATAGAAGAAGATGTTGTGGTTGAAAGAATAGTGAGAAACTAGAGAGAAAGAAATGTATGAGTGTGATTAATGCCTTTGTGTATTTCTAATGTATTCAAAACTGAATGTTAAGGTTGTGTATTTAACAACAACAAAATACAAGCTAAAACAAAAAATGCAGAACCCAATTTTAACTACTCAATTGCATATTTCCATAAATGGAAACTATACTTAATCAATAAAACTAACTTTACAAACTACCTTCTAGAAAATGAATTATCTCTTAATACCTTAAACTATGTTATATATATAACACTTTTCATTTAATTACAATGTTTAATTTTAGACTGTGATGGACTATTTTACACTTAAATCAAAGTTCAAGGTCATTTTGACACATATTTTTTGAAGATTTAAAGATTAAACCCCATATCATCAAATCACGCATTCTATCAAGTCATTGGGTGTACCTGAACTTTCCTTCTTTTTATTAGAACTTTCCTTTTTTAATGACAGACACTAGTCTACGCCTCCACCTCCATTTGTAAGATATGAAAAGTGATAATTTTATGCATAGCAAGTTCAAATATATATAGTTATTTAAGTTAGAAAAGTTCTTCTATAACAACAATTATACATGAATGAATGGTTATGATTATTTAAAAAGATTGTACGCATAAATATTTTAAACATGACCATTTAAATAAGATTCAGTGGTTCATATTAATTTTTGCATTGCTCATGATAGCTTGCCCCTTAATTATGTGTATATATAGAGGAAGTAACTTATGTAGGAACCGTTTTATAGTGAGAAATAAGAATAATTAATATGAATCATTAACTCTTATTTAAACGATCAAGATTAAGAGAATTAATCCTATTATTAATAACTAACTTTTAATCCTAACAATTCATGTATGATTATAAGACCTAGATTTGTTGTTCACATAATATCTTTTAAAAAAACAAAGTCATTAGTATCTTCATGGTGAACGAACGATTTACCTATAAGATAGTTTGGTAGCCCTAGAGAAATGTAGGGTCATAATCAAAAACCAATGAATGGCTAGCCTTCACTCTTAAGAATATAGCGTCAGTAATTAACTTTCAAATTTAAACTCTGAACTCTTTATTTTGTGTAATAAAAGATTGATAAGTTCCTTTAAAACAGATCAAGAGGAAAAAGTTTCTTGAACAAAGAAGCCTTTCCTCTTCAATGACAAAACTAGCTTGATAGAACATATATCATAGTTCTATATCCTTAAATTTGTCAGATTTACATATTATTTATATATTTATGTATATTGATAATAATTGGTTGTGTAATAAAAAATGAAACTTGCCACCATTTCCATACCCACCCCAAGAATCATTACAAGCCCTTTGAAGTTGACTTCTTATTCGAGTTATCATGTAAATGCAGTTATTGGAAGAAAGAAGAAGATACACAAATACAAGCCATTATTAGTGGATGGAGAAGAATCGTCTGATGGTAGTAGCAGCAGGGATTCAAGGAGGAACAATAAGGTTCCTAAAGGATTTCTTGCTGTTTATGTTGGACCAGAATCTAAAAGGTTTGTGATTCCAATAAGCTTCTTAAGCATGCCAGATTTCAGGGTTTTGATGGATATGGTGGCTGAGGAGTTTGGTTGTGACCATCATGGTGCTCTTCATTTCCCTTGTGATGAACAACAATTTCAACAAATTTTAGTGACTTGCTTCTCAATACAGCGGATGTTATCCTCCAAAAATTAACTCGGTAAGATTATAACATGCTACTCATATTTATATGTATATTAATGTGGATGTTCTTATGAATTGAACATGCAATATCAATATAATTTTATCATACCTAGCATCAATTCCTCTTTTATGTTTATATCATTGCCATTTTGATGGTGAATCTTGAATTGAGTGTAAATTAAAATCTCAACGGATATTGCCAGCAATGCATAGATAGAGAAATTCTTGTTTTTCCTTTAATTTTCAATGACAGAAGTGTTATTTCATTGTATATGAAATGATAAAAAAGTTATATTATGTTATTTATCTCCTGAACCGAAATAGATATGTACTGTATATATAACATATGTAGACTTTAAGCATAAGATCTAATATTATCATATATTACAGCAAGTTGGAAGAGAATGAATTGTGAAATTAAATTGATCATTAATCATTGGAAGGGTACAGGAAATGACAGATCATGAATAGCACAACCTGGATTTGCATATTATTTTGTTGTGGATGATCAACCGAGTCAATCAAGAAACATATATATGCCAACCATTCCATTGTCGATGCTGCTTCTGTTATTGATACAAGATCAAGATCAGAGTATTATACCATTTGTAATTAATATAGCAAAAGGCTATGAATTCAGTTTCAACCATGGTGAAGCCTCTTAATGATATGTATAGCTCGGTTTAGTGTATTCCTACTCACAGTGTATTCTTATTCACAGTATATATACATACATATTTTAAATGCGGCCTAAAGCTTAGGCTCTCATCTCACATGGTAAAGTTTGGGGCACGTAGATATAGGCAAGCTTATCTCTACAAGGGAAGACATTATTTCCGTTGGATCATATAACAAGATAGACAATTCAAAGAGACTTTAATTAATCTATTCCATTGATTTAAATTGTGGTTGTGGTCGCGATTGAGATAATAAATGTGATTATGGTTATCTCGATTGTAGTTATTACGGTCATTGCAATATGAATTATTTTGTGATTAAAAAATATTTTTGAATTCAACGTGACTTGATATAGTCCAAATGTGGCCTGATGTGGTTGCGGCTGCATCACTGTGATTCAGAGATGCACCACAATTGAAATGTAATACGATTACAGAGATCACCACAACTGCAATATTGCGACAATATCAGATAATGCAGTCCATAGTAAGAAATAAGATGGAGGTATATATTATGGCTCTACCCACTTCCTATTGCTAATACTAATATCGAACAAAGATCTTTAGTCCTAAGTCATGTTTCAAATTATATCCCATACCATTGGCACTGAAGCAAAAATAGAAAAAATAATGAATGTTTAAATTTTTTAATTAACATGTCATGTTTTTATTGGTGCAGAATATAATTTATGATATTTTCAGTAATATAAAATACTTAATTGAACAAAATTAATAAACTAAAAAATATTTCTTATTCAAATTTCAAAATTTGTGCCTCTAAAGCTAAAGAAGAGTACACTTTTCACTTCTTTCTCATTAATGCATTGCCTTCCCAAACCACAAGAAAATTACAAAATCAATAGTAGTTTTTGTGAAGATTAATGAAAAAGAGACCTGAATAATAATGATTAGAGTAAATTACACTGACACTCCATGAGTTTTAGTAAAATTACATAAACAATCCCTCATTTTTCTACACCTACACAAACTCCCTAATTTTTATACTTTCATTACACTGATTAAACAAAAAAATTTGGTATAAGAGAAATAAGTGCAATCTTTTAAACTTCCTATCATGAGAAATAAGTGCAATCTTTTAAACAAAAAATATGATAAATGTAATTAAGTTAAACAAAACATGATATATTGTGGAGACAAGTCCAAATAATATATGAATCGATACATCTTTATTATTTTTGGTTCTTTACGATATAGTATAAGAGTGATTTAAACAATATCTCTTTAGAATTGTTGATGCATTTTGTAACAAAAAATAATAAATATACATTGATTTGTATATTATTTGGATTTTTCCTCATAATATATCCCGTTTTGTTTAACTTAATTGCATTTATCACATTTTTTATTTAAAAAATTACAATCATTTCTCATGCATGAGTGATCAATGTAATGAAAGTATAAAAACTAAGAGAAGTTTGTGTAGGTGTAGAAAAATGAACGATGGTTTGTATAATTTCACTAAAACTCAAAGGTATTAGTGTAATTAACTCTAATGATTAATATTTTGATTATGTATATATTTGAGCATGATGAGTGGGAGTAGTAACTTCACAACAATTATTGTTGTCCTTCTTCTCTCCAACTTCAAAGAATATTCTTATAGACAATTATTCAAATATTCTTTGTTATCTAGTATCGATGTTATTAAAGTTGGATTGGTCAATGACTCGATCAGGATATTAAGTCAATGATTGGTTAGACTGGTTAATTCAATTTACATTAAAAAATTTAAAAAATTTATAATATTAGTGAACATTATTTAATTACTCTTATTTCAAATTTAAAAACATTATCATACCTAATTAAATAATCAAAAAAAATTATTACTATAAAATGTTACAAATGACAAATATAATTATAAATAAGTTAAAAGTTTTTTCATATCAAAATGATATTGTTTTGTTTGTTTTTTAAAATATATTTTTTGATTGACTCGGGTAGTCCAACCGGTTTGACTATCTGAGTCACTGATTTTAGACTTAAATCGATTAAGTCGAACCAAGTCAATCTAATTTTAATGCAAAATTGTTAGATGAAAGGTTTAGATTGGTCAGATGTTTAATTCGCAAATGAATCAGTCGATCAGCCAGTCTAAACTGAGTTTAATAACAGTGTATTGTCCAATCTTCAATATTTCCTCTAACCCTAATGCCTGACATGGAATTTTGAGTACACCCTCTTGTTTGCTGGAAACCAAATTCCTCTTCAGCTTCTCTCAGCAACATCACCCAATGCTTGGTGTCTCATGTTGTCACTTGGAACAGTGTATTTTTTATAGACAATTATTAATATGTGTAGTAGATGAAACTCTACCCTCAACTTTTTTACACTTTATTTCTTAAACCTTCCTAACTAACCACCAAACCACAAACTTCAAGAAACCATTTAATTAGACATCTTTGAATCCTCCATAATGATGAGATGATTGAGTGTTAATTTGCGTGGTGATGGGGCAATCATTTATAGCTTTTATATATATAAATATAATCTTATTTATTTATATATATAAAATAAGAGAAAAATATGTATGTACTAATGGTGTAAAAGATTTATACACTGTCATTATATTATCCACTATTGAAGTTTAATTATTGTTGACTTTTCAAAAAAAGTAATCCAAATGAAGGGTGGATGATAGTATGCATGTGTATAAATCTTTACACTGTTAGTGTACAGATTTTACACTCATAAAATAATATAGGGGTCATAATGAACATACAAATTAGTTTATATAATATATATATATATATATATCGAACAAGTTCATGAATCTAACAATTCGAACTATATTCAATTCAAGTTCGGCTCGTTTATTTAACGATTCAGCTCATTTGATTTATGAACTAAGTTTATCGATAACCAATCAAGTTTCAAACGAATATCGAGTTGGTTTGGTTTTTTGTGAGCCCTAAGTATGAACATCTTAATCTCATAGCTTATTGGACAATATAGAGATAAGTAATTTCTTCACAAACAACAAATTCTCCAACTTATTTCCCACTTATGGCCCCTATAAGAAATTTGTCATATACCTACAAACGCTTATAGTGACAACGAATAAAATTATAGGTATAGATGTAATATACCTCTTGACATAGAAAAAGCGTAAATATATATATAATAGAGTTAGAGATGTCTAAGTTGGTAACTATATATATTAGTAACGTAATATATAGATATAGGTACCTTATACCTACATAAAATAGTTTATGTCACTATATGATTTAACAATGACTTTAAAATTATGGGTATAGATTACATATACCTACCTACATATGTCCATTTCATCAATATATAATAATTAATTTTATTATTAAATATAAAATATTGGTCATTTTTCTGAATACAACACCATATCTCTTCCGTATGTTTTTAGTGACATACACTAAAATCATAGAAATAGGAAAAATATACCTATAGGTTCTATTGGACTCTGAGTAATGTTTCACATACTAAAATAAAATAGTTCTCAACCCAAATCTCTTAATCTCCTCTTAGACACCTTGACTTTCTAGTTTCCAACATTTTCTACTCACCCAACCCCTCTCACTTTATCCACTACTAAAAAAAATGCAGAGTATCCACGTTTTTAGAAGAGAGTAGAGAGAGGCAAGATGAAGAAAGTGTTTCCATATTTTATATTTGCAAATTAGTTCCGTTCTCATTCTCATTCCCCTTTCTACTTCCTCTTTCCTTTTTCTCCATATTCTGTCACGCTATGAAGCACGGATTCGTCAAATACCCTTGCGTGTCGGTGTCCGACACGTATCCGACATTGATATACTCAGATTCGCGAATGATACGTGTCCACAGGGTATCCAAAAATAAATAAAAAATAAAAAAATAAAAATAAATATCAAGACACGTATCGGATTCGTTTTCAATAAAATATAGGATATATAGATTCGTTTTCAGTAAAATATAGGATATATAGATTCATTTTTATGATAAGATAGATTTGTTTTCAATAAACACTCACTTATTTAAAGGTCACATCATACCAACTTACCATCACACCACATTGACCCTCGAATATCTGGTACTTTCTGATCCATAACGTCGTCAGCCGGTGCTTAGTGTTACTGCCTCTACCGCCATAGGTATGTTGTGAAGAGAAAACAGAAAAAAGCTTACCTTTCTTACTTCTTAGTTTCTTTTCGCTTAGTATGTTTATAAAGAGAAGAGGATGTGGGAGTATTAATAGATAAGATAAATAAATGGCTTACCTTTATTTCTTAACAGAGAAGAGAAGAAAGAGGGGAGGAGATAATATTTTGATTTACACTTATAATTTTATCATATTTTATGTCTTTTTTATTAATTTATATGTGTATTCCTGAACGTATAGAAGAAAAAATGTGTGTCGACGTATCGTATCCGATACATGTATCCATATTTGTGCTTCATAGGTGGCACATTCTCTTCCTCGTTTGCTATCTACTTTCACGTTTCTTATTCAGAAAAGCATTTCATCCTCAAATTAGGATTTCAATATGTGTTTCAAAAATGTATGTTTCTTCCAATATCATATCTAAACAAGTTTCTAGTACCAAATTATGTTTCCAGTTTTTATTTCGACTTTGATTCTTGTTTTTCTGATTTTGAAACAAGGTTTCTGATTCAAGTTTTTATTACAGAATTCAATAATGTGTCAATTTTTTGCTTAGGTTTTGATTTTTTTTGAACTTGATAAGGAAATCAGTGATAAATATTTTGAGTTCTTTCTCAAGCATTCCCACAAGAAATTGTTGATTCTTGCACTATCAGATTGAAACAAGTTTAAGGTACCAAATTTATTTACATTTTTCGTCTGTGATTACAATTTTATCATAATATCTCTCCGTTCAAATTTCCCAACATTAGAGACTTCTCTTCTCTGATTACACTATTGCAACTATTTTCTTTAAACCCTAAATTTTTTAATTTATACTATAAATATTGTTCTTCATTTATGATTTTTATTTTGTAGTGCTAACTTTATTATAAGCAACGAATTTGGGAAGAGAATGAATTTGCTCTACCTGGCCCTTATTGCATTATTTTCAACGCCTTTGCAGAATGGAAGAAGACACTTGACGTCATCTATGAATGAAGTTTCAAGGGATCTCATTATGAATTCTTGTTCAAAAAAGAAACAAGCTTTTATGGTATTTTCCTCTTTTTATCCACACATGGGTTAGTTGTTTTTTTAATGCTTTGTTTTCCCTTTTTCATTATATTATTTTGTTATGTGCTTTGAAAAGTGATTTTTTGTTATTCACGACCTTTTATTTTAGCATTTAGGGGGCATAATGTAGTTTACTTTAAGATGTGTTATTTATTCATTTACGTTTTTGGGGAGGGGCTTTAGGATTAGGGTGGGATGAAAAATTGCTCACAGGGCCTTTTTATAGCTTGTGGTGGTGATTTCATGAATGCTTGCTTTTCTATTCATAGGATGTGCTTCTAATCTTGACCAAACTACGACGTGCTTTGGACATGCAATCAACACTTGAATCCCTTGTTGAGGAAGGGAATTACTGCAAGGTTTCTATTTATGTTTTAGGACACAGATTGTAGCCAATAAGTACTACTTAACAATCAACTTTCCACTTTTGCTTTCGTTTTCCCTGTTATTCGAAACAAACCAGCTTCTAAGACGTTTAATTTTACTGTTGGTCATTATGCAGGCATTTCAAGTCCTATCTGAGTATTTGCAAATCTTGGATAGTTTGTCAAAGCTTTCAGCAATACAAGATTTGAGTTGTGGTGTAGAGGTGAATGTTAAATTACAATTAGAAATGATTTAGATTGATATATCAAGCACTGCTTTATTCCTAAGATTTTCATTTCATTTTAGGAACTTGTGTAATTCAAGCCTTAATTCCTTTACTCCTACTTCTTTTACTGTACATTTTCTTGATGACAATGTATTTGATTTCCCATGTTAATGTAGGTTTGGCTGGGAAGAACTTTACAGAAGTTGGATGTTGTTTTATTGGGAGTATGTCAAGAATTCAAAGAAGATGGCTATATAATAGTGAGTTTTTATTTTTTGTGATTGAAATTGGTTTGTCATTTATTCATATGGAGCAAGTGTTATTCAGTGTCTTGAATGATTGGGGTGTGTGTGGCACGGTAAAATATAGTCCTAAACTTTGAACATCAAACTAGTTTCATAAATCCTTATAAAGTTTAACCGGTTTAATTAAAGTTGGTTACTGAACTAGTTTAATATTAAATATTTTTTGCTGAATCTTGGTGATGAGAAAATATTTTTATTTTCTATGTAAATTTCAAATAAAATAGAAAAGCAAGGGATGAGAAATGATGAATGTTTTGGTTCAAATAAAAAACAGTTTTCTTTAAGAACTTGTTTGAGCCAGCTTTGGCTTTAAAACTGATATGATAGAGCTTATTTTTCCAAAATTTCAAGTGACTGCCAACCACATGATTTTAAAACTTGCCCTAGTGTACCTACTTATCCAGATTTGAAATTTTGCAATGTTCATGTACTTTAGTGTGATAGGCTGTGCTCCATGGCAATAACTCCCATCCTTGGTTTGACTTGTGACACAAGTTATCACCCGTATTTTACATTTTTACTTGTTGTCCGCATTTCATGGTATATATGTATGCGTATGCTAACAGATTAATGGAAATATAAACGATTTAACATAAGAAGAGGTGATACAGGTAATTGTTGCCTATGCATTAATGGGGGATACCACTGATCTTGCTGAAAAGATACAGAGTTTTTCATGCAAGAAGTTATAGCAGAAACACAATCCGTGTTAAAGGCTGGTGTGCATGAGATAAGATAGTTCTATTTGCAACTGGAACTTTACAACCAATCATTTTTTGACTTAGCTAATGTTATGTTTAAAGAGAAATTCTAACAGCTAAAACCCTTTATCTTTAGGTATTAAGGGTAAAGAAGCTATGGATAAGGTTTTTATATACAATCATGCATGAGGATTTGATGTTTTACTATGTGCCCTTCCCTAGAGATTGCTAATATGCCACTTTGTTATTACCATGTAATTAGTTTTGCAAATTACTCTTCCTTTCCCTAATTTGCTTCAAAGTTCAATCATTCTAACTGTAAATATTGCTCAATGAATATGTTGGTCTGTATCATACCTAAAGATGATGTCACCCTAACAACTTATGTTGGATTCAGTGCACAGCATGATAATGCCAGGGGGGCTATGAAATGATGGTACAGATACTATCTTGGAGTTACTTCTATTGCCTTTCAAATAGAGGTATGTGGATATAATCCTTGGTCACTTAATTTATCAAATAAAGTTGCACAATTACAAGTTTACAACTTAAGCCCAATAATAACTTTGACGTGACTATGTCTAGCCATACTTGGCTTATGAATAATTGGGTTGAACTTATCCTTGGTTTCTGTTGGTTACTAGATCCTAAATGGGAGTTTAGGGATCTCTCTAAATTTTTATCTAATCTTTCTTTCTGTTTCATCAAGGAAGTGCTAGAAGTGTGAATTATTTTAGATTCTCCTTGTCAAAAACTAGTTAAAACAATCTTATAAACTAAGGAATAGAAGGACATTTAAATAAATGGACCACCATGTTAATTACAAGGATAAATTTCAAACATGTCACAATATGTCATGCATGGGAATGATGATAGAACAAGTCTTAGAATGTAAACTCCTTTTGTTACAAGGAATAGAAACATAATAAAGTATGGAGGCTCAAATATTTTGTCATGTATCATTTATCACAAGATTCAAGATTATACTTTTTTTCCTTCCTTGCTTAAGTTAGATATTTTACAAAGGATATAATTGTGTTTATACCATAGAATGTGATCAAATACCACCCTTGTGCACTACACTGCATTAGTCTCTAAAATATACCCAAATTTTCGGGAAGTCTCAAGAAACTAATTAGAAGACCAGATTCTAACTTCAATGGTCATGGTCTTATACTTCTAATGCATGACCATGTAGACAAACACTATCCTAAATCCTAATACATCCATCTAGCACACAGTGCAAAAAGTGTAATTTGGGTTAACTCCTTTATTGAAAGGGCAAAGAAAAGAATACAAGTCAACTCCTTTATTGAAAGGGCAAAGAAAAGAATACAAGTCAACTCCTTTATGATGTTGGACTTCTTTTGGCCACTGGTCATATTACATATAGCATATGCTCACTCTTTATACCATAAATTATACAATTGAGTTGCATATTACAATGACTTCACTTGAATACTTGTATTCTTTCTTTTTTCCTTTTAATAGGTTCAACATTCTTCTACTACCCCAACTTGTTTTGGTTCTCCAAATTCAGATTATAATGAAGATAATGAATATGGTATAACAATTTTTATTATTAGAGTTTTTCATTGGTTTATTTTATTCATTCATTATTGACTTTTTTATTTTTTGCAGATGAAGATTAGACAACTAATTTCTTTTTGATACAATAAATTGGGAAATGAATCATTTTGATTTGTTTTTGGAAACACTATTTGTATCTATTAGGATGGACTTGATCCAAAATATGTAAAAGATATCGTTCTTTTAATGTACAAATTAATTAAAAAGTGTGTAATAAGTTGGTTTTTTTTACATGAATTAGAAATTATGGTCAATTTGATGCTCATCGACTCTCTCAACTTATAACTTTGTTTGTCGACAAATAAAAGGTATTACAAATTTTAAAAACCATGGCTTAGTAAAAAGTTGATCTCATCTAAAATCAAGAATGTTTTGTATGATTTCATATTTTTCAAAGAGATCCCACAAGATATGTGATGCCTACAAATCATGTGTCTAATAGTGAAATGAATGCAAATTTCATGAATCCATTTAGCAATTCACCTAAGCTAATGTTTTTCAATCTAGAGAAATGTTTATGTGGTCACATGAGATCAATTTTTTTGGTACTTCCAAGGATATCCCTTCACTTTTTTGGGTGAGGAACTAATGACTTTTGAGGTTCGTCGCTCCTATAAATCAAACCCTCAATCTTAGGAATTCAGTGAATCTTACATCATTATGCCAACATCTTGTTGGTACATACGATCAATTAGAACAACATGAAGGTAAGTGTTTCACTCATTTTCAACTATTATATTGCAATAATTTAGACTTTATACTTGTCTCAATAATTATTAAAATTGGATGTTTATCGATGATCACTTAGGTCTTATCAAAGTTGTACTGAGACTTTCAAGAAACTTAGTTTTTCTGCATATTTAGAATATTTCTCATTAGCTGAAGAAGGTCACTAAAAGCACAAACATAGTGTATAGATGCTTGTTTGTTTAAACCTTTTATAAGTTCAAGCCGCTGCTGCAATAAGCCAACCTACACAAACATATTAGTGCCCATTAGCAACCATCTAGCCAACATTCTTAAGCAAGGAAGGGGAATCTCTTGCCAGTGAATATGATGACAACCTCTTTGTGGATTGCCTTTGTTGTAGGATCATTTCTTGTGAAAGTCCTTTGTAGTTTTGATTGTACTTGTATTTGCTTGATTTGCTTTGTAGTTGCCTCGGTTTGGACTTAGAGAATTGCTTTGTGAATGATTGATATTGGAATGCTTGCTCACGGTTTGTAGTTGATGATGTGTTGTATGTTGTGGATGATTGTTGGTTGATGATGGAATTGATGCTCACGGGTTGTAGTGGATGATGGATGAATGCTGGTTGATGATGGAGTGTAAGGTGATCACGGTTTGGATGGTGGATTGAAGGTCGGTGTGTTTGTAAGTGTTTAAGAATATGGAAGGGGGATTGGAATGGTATGGCGCCACAAACAATGGGATGTTTGCTAAGCCTTGTGAAGTTCACCACAAGAGAATGATACTCTTGATAAGAACAAGGGTTCTTGACTCAGCCAAGAAGCTCGGAGAAAACTCACTAACAATGGTTATTCAAAATAAAATTCAATCTACTTTATTCCTTGTGCATTCGGGTCATACATTTAGAGAAAGGAATTCGGTTTTGCATTGCCATAATCAAAAGGCATGAAAAGGTAAACTAATCCTATCTAATCTCAATCTAATCTTCATGTGTTGGATGAATGGTGATGGTAGATTTGATTTGAGATTGCCTTGATGAGTGGTTGACATAATATCTTTCATTATCTTCATGTTGATGATACGATTTGGTTCTCCTTTTGATTTGCTTGTTTGAAAATTAGATTAGGAGATCTTTATCTTGTGGAGATTAGATCTCCCTTAATTATCATCATGTGGACTTGGTCCTCCTTGATTTGCTTGTTTGAAAATTAGATTAGGAGATCCTTATCTTGTGGAGATTAGATCTCCCTTAATTATCATCATGTGGACTTGGTCCTCCTTGATTCTAGCCGTGTGGAATCTCTTTGGCTCCATCTTTTCCCTCCAAGCTTTCATCAATATGCTTTATCTCCTTGTCCTATCTCTTAACCGTGTCTTCCTTCCTTCCTACAAGACATGAACCTTAATTAAAACAAATGTAATAAAATGACATTAATTTAAATGACATGATAAATAAAAAACCTAAACTAGTGTGGGTTTAAGACAATTCCCACTTATTTAAGGTCCGAATTACTAATGTAAGAACTAAAGAGATCAAGGTGGATCCTCCCCTAGGTCGTAGCCTTCCTTGAGCTCTTCATTAAGACTTATGCAAATTAAAGCCTTCTCTTCATGCTTGGTCTCATTTGCACTTGTTTCCATGGTAGAAAATATGAGTTGCCGAAGTGCTTCTTGGGCCTTTTTGGTCTTAGCTCTAGTCATAGGTCCTCCTAAGCCATGTAAAGGGTCTTCAATGATGTTATGTCCCAATGGGTTTACATTAGAATATATGATCGTTTTTATTTTGGAAAATTTACTCAATTAGTGTAGTTTCACCAAAGAATTACTGTAGTAGTAGTATAACTTTTTTTACTAATTACCAAAATAATGCAACTTTATAGAAATCGGCTACCACATAGCCGTTTTGTATTTTTTTCCTCTTGGCCCCACCAAAATCAGCAACTAAGGTGGAGTTTTTTTTAATGTATTCTTATAGAAATCAGCAACTAAGAAGGAGTATCTCCTTTTTTTTCATTCCCCCACCAAAATCGGAAATGTAGAAGAAGATTTTTTTTAATATATGCCTTAATCGACAACCATGAAGGAGTTTTTGGTCTCTTACTTTTTTTTTCTCCCTAAGAGAATCAGTTATGGTGTAGGAGTTTTATGTTGTTTTTATTTTTTCCTTATGCCCTAACAAGAATCAACTATGCTGAGGAGTTTTATGTTTAAATTTTTTATGCCTTAACCAAATCTTGCAACTGTTTTTTAAACTTTTTTTGTGTGTATAATTTTTGTCTATTACCAACCTATTACCAAATCTTGAAACACTAATATTATTATGAAACAAAATATTACAATATCAAAATTTTAATACATTAAATCCCAGAAAACTTTAATGACGTCTATGTGATGAAGTGCCACATGGAGGTGGTTTTCTCTTTCTTGGCGGTTGAACTCTTAATTGTTGTTCATTCCGCTGCGAAATTCTCCCTCTGCCACGTGTCACCAGTTGTGGCTCCTCTTCATCATCTTCATCAACATCCCCAACCACAACTTCGTCATCAGTACCAAAAATGTTTGCAGACGGCATAGTAGGATGATATATTGTACTTGAAGTAGTAGCAAACATTGATGGTAGTGAGATTTGAGAACTTGATGACAAATATGTGGATGAATAATTAAAATTTTCAGAGTCATATATGATTGTTGTTGTTGAGGAGTAAAAGTAGTATGTGCTTGAGAATTAGTATCTGCTTGAGTTTGTTGGGAAGACTCAATTTTCGGCATATGATAATGATGAGTAAGAAGAGTTTCATCAATGTGGGTAAAGTATGAATATGGGTATAGCTCAGTCAATGCTCCCATCATTTCACGGCCAGATGAGAAGACGTCACATAAAGATTGTGTGAGATTTACTAAAGAAGCTGGAGGACGACTCTGATCACAAATTCTTTTTGCATATGTATACTGAAAAAGAATTAGACAAAATTAGGAGTAAATAATATAATTAAATACAAAGTTTAATTTATAAAAAAGTGTTACCATTCCATTAGAGTGTGCTCCATCTCGAGATATGTATATTCTAGTCATTTTCAAGTATCATTGCATATACTCAAAGCATTGGTTCAAAGGGAGGATATTAGAGATCATACCATCGACCGCATAGTTTCCCCTGTTATTCTATATTTAAATCCATCGCCGATGCTTATGTGGTCAGTCACAATCAATTTTGCCATGTACGTCAACTTTATGAAGTTTTTCATAATTCACTATATCTTGTGGAATTGGTTGATCAAAACCAAATTGCCTCATAACCCGATCAGTAGCATGTCATTTCATAATTGAAAAACAAATGAGTAGCACACAAATATGGCATCCACTCAAACTGGTAGAAATGTTATTAAAAAAGTTAATATAAAAAAATATACAAATAAAATCATAGTTTGTGTAAATAATAATAACCTAATATACAAATGCAGCCTATTTATAGTAATATAGAAAGAGAATGTAAAACAAAGCCTATTTAAAGTAATATACTAACATAATGTAAATACTAATAACCTAATATACAAAGAGCATATTTAAAGTAATACACAAAAAATATACATGCTCTACATGCATATGATCAAACATTACACATATGATATTAACAGTATGTCCAGGAATGTTGGTGGTGATCAAATGTTGTGACCACCTATTATTAATCATTGTTAGCTAGTAAATATATTTCAATAAATATTTACATATAATAATAAAATAAATATATACATTTTGACCAATGGAAAATAAGGTGTAGTTGTGTCGCGCAGTCTTGGTGTAAGATTTTGAATGTGATCATATGTCCATGATTGAAGGAGTAATAGACATCCTCCAATCTCTTTTTTTATCAGTAATTATTGTTGATGTGCTTGATATTTCATAATTGCATTGGGAGAGAAATATTGTACAACATTCATCCAACGTAGTAACTCATTGTATGATCCTTCCCAGTCACCATAAATTTTGGCTAATGTCATTTGTTTTGTCGTCCACGCCTTTCTATATGTCACTGTATAACCAAAACGACTAACAACCTCCTTTATCAATGTCTTAACTAGTATATTTGGATCTGCAGATACCAAATTAACAATAAGGTCTAAAATGAATGGTGAATTTAATTTGTTGTGATCTTGGGAAACCAACATATATATACAACTATGTGTTCCATTAATTTTGTTAATTTCTCAAATGTCGCGCTTAACGTTAAAAGAAGCGCGAATTTGTCACTCACATCTGTCACCAAAATGTGTACATTTCTCCACATATCTATATGGTCTAGACTCATCAACAACATAATCAAATGAATTTTTAATATGAAATTATTTAATAGCATTTATTGTGGCTTCTTTAGATTCAAATTGCATCCCAACAAACAAGTCATTGTTATTATTGTTCATTAAACTAGTTGTATGACCAACATCACGACCAACTTCCGAATTTGTGTTACGAAAAATGATGTTGGAGTGCTATATGTAATCCTACAAGATGAACCAACATTGAATTTGACCTCCTCATCATCACTGCATATTTCATTGTCTTCTTCGTCACTAAAGTCGCTAACAATATCCCTTAGAATAGTCATCTACATTTAACAAAATAAGAATATTAAAAAAATTAACTACATATAACATTTAAAAACAATATGATAAAATATAATCAATCTAAGTGAGAATACTAACCTACAGTGAAGTAACAATATGAAAGAAGAGAATAACTCCAAATGAAAAATATAACACTACCTTCAATTCAACAAGTTTTAGAAAGAGTATTGGAAAGAGAGAAAGGTGTGTTTTAGAAAGAGAGAAAGAGCACTGGAAAAGACTTCAGTAACAAGTTTTAGAAGATGTGTTTTTTGGTGAACACAAGATCAAGTTTTTATAGAAGTAAAAAATAATTAAAACAATGAAAAACTCATATGTCATTGTCGATTTGTTTAGGGTGGGGAAAAATAAAAACTCACAAAACTCCTTCAGCATAGTTGATTCTTGTTAGGGCATAAAAAAATAAAAAAAAAATAAAACTCTTACACCATAGCCGATTCTCTTAGGGAGAAAAAAAAGTAAAAACTCTTTTTTGGTTGTCGATTAAGGCATATATATTAAAAAAATCTCCTTCTACATTGCTGATTTTGGTGGGGGAAAGAAAAAATAGGAGATACTCCTTCTTAGTTGTCGATTTCTATAGGAATACATAAAAAAAACTCCACATTGGTTGCCGATTTTGGTGGGGCCAAGAAAAAAAATACAAAACGGCTATGTGTTAGCCGATTTCTATAAAGTTGCACTACTTTGATAATTAGTACAAAAGTTACACTACTACAATAATGTTAAAACTTCATCATGACATTTCTTTTCAACAGATTCAGATTTTCACAAAGTCCAAAACTCTATTTAATAATTCTAAAGAAATGGGGCACATATGACTTACCAAACTACCTGTTCCAGAAATTATATACAGATACAGATATATAAGCTATATAGAGAGAGAGAAATAGATGCATGAAGTGACTAGAGTTTCATAACCATTGACACAAAAGCACTATACAGGCTGTAAAAATTGGATATCTGCTAAAACCTGCTACTAAAAATTAGGGTTGCTCTCTCTATGGTTATGCATTGCTCTCCTAAATTAGGGTAGACATGAGTATACTCGTTTTTAACTAGGATATGAAATATCATGATATGCCCGCTCTAAACATGGATACGGTGAGGTTGCAGGCCGCCCTAAAAAATTACAAAAAATATATGTAAATATATAAATGTATATACACTAATCATACAAAATAAATAATACATAATTTGCATACAAATATACAAATGTATTTATCATAAGAAAAAATTATACAAATAAAACAATACATACAAAATATAAATGCATAAATATAATATAGAATATACATAGTACATAATTTGCATACAAAATAGAAAAGAAATGATACATATGGACATATAATATAAATATATATAATAAGAAAATGATAGTACTTTATCACATTTGATATACAAATTCATATAATAAATGGAATGCACTTTCTCATATTTGACAAAAAACATATACATTTGCATATTTCATGTTTAATATTTTCTCCAATAATGTCTCCAAGCCACGAATTTTATCAGTTTGAAATGTCCGTAGATGAATAGGGTATGTTGGGCCGGATATTTTAGGGTGGATTGATACATTTTTCATGTCATACCCATCCTACAAAGGTGTGCAGACAAACTCTATAGGCTTTGCATAAATTACCAATGATACATGTGATCCTTTGTCCACCCCTCTCAGAAAAATAAAAAAACCAATTACATTATTTTTTCTATTTCTTACTCTTCTAATATAGAATGACAATTGTGTTACAATAGTCATATATGTAGGTGTAATGCTAGAAGGATTCCCACAATAGGTGAGTGTCTCATACAGTAAAGTGAATTATTGTTATAATTGATAGTATGCATACATAATTTTACTAATGTTTTAAAGTGAGCAACTTAGCCCCACTAATTTGTTCATTAAAAAGAGAAGATGATGATTGAACAAGAACCTATATTGGTTCTTGGAAGAGAAACTTGAAGGTTGAAGATGAAGAATAAAAGATATGAAATTTTGATTAATTTTGGATGATTGAGAATTGAATCATTCTCTCTTGCTTTACAAAGTAGCCTTGATCAGGCAGTCTCGGTCAGATGGCCCATGTGGCCCATGTGCCTTGACTTCATTGTCTCGGTCAGATGGCCCATGTGCCTTGTTGCTGATACGGTCACAGGCCTTGATGTCTCGGTCGTGTGTTTTGATGTTGGTCTAGTCATGTGCCCTGGTGGCCTTGGTCCTATCCCGGTCAGGAGCCTTGGTCCTGTCTCGGTCATGCGCCTTAGTCCTGTCTCGGTCAGGAGCCTTGGTGCTATGGTTGTCTCGGTCAAGTTTGAGATTGCTTTGGTCAAGTTGCTTGCTTTGATCAATCTTAATATTGCTTAATAGTTGTCATAATTTTTTTAATTCATTATTAGGACATTTGAAGAACGTAAAGTATGGCACACACTTTTCGGAACACACCTTATCATTTATCAAGTAACACACCTTCACATATTAATAGGTCATGCTTGTATACTTCACTCCGATTTTTTATACAATATCTTATCTCAAATCTATATAATAAAACATGATAAGTAAAACATAAACTAAAAGATATTTGAACTGAAAATTGAGGAGGCAAAGCCAACAATTTTATGCTATAATGTTGCAACTTTAACCCAGACATCGATGATTATTTACCATTAGCTTTCACAAGACACAATTTTTATATCATTTTATGCACTCATATGGTTTATCTGATTTGTGGATAAATGTAAAGAATGGCCATTTAATAAGAAGGCATGACAATGCGGTGAAAAGTATTAAAGTTGCCAATGACTGAACATGACCGAGATAAAACACCCATGCAACATAATCGAGCCAAAGTGCAAATTGACCGAGCTAAAATCAAATCTCACCGAGCAACACTACCACATGGCGAGGGAAAAATCAATCTTGGCCGAGAAATTATGGTTCGTGACCGAAGGAATAAGAAATCTGTGAAAGGCAGTGCATCACCATCAGCATATTAATCTGAGTCATCACACAACACTCTGACCATGGTACACAGGCCTTGGCGCATAGATTCTGCCCGAGGCGCCTAGGGCCTGGCGCACCAAGTGTGGTCGTTTGGCGCACCAAGTTTGACCGACTTCTTCTAGCCTAGGCGAGTAAATTCTGACTGAGGCTCCCTAGGCGTGGTGCACCAAATCTGACCGAGGTTCCCTGGCCATGGTGCATCTGGCCTAGGCGTACAAGCTCTGGCTGGAGCTTTCTAATCATGGTGCATCAATTTTTGTGTCCTCAACATTTTTTGTTTTTAGGCATTTCATATGTTTCCTTTTGATTCTATATGCTTCTTAGAAGAAGTTTGTTATAGATTGTTAGAGCTCTTTTGGCTTTTAGAGTAGTTGGGGGTTAGGTGCTTGTTTTCTAAGCAATTAACCAACTCTTTCCTTTTGTATAAATTGAAGTGTTTAGCCACTTTTCCAATTCAATGAAAATAAAGAAAATGAGGTTATCCAGTCAAACCAGAAATAAAAAGGTCATGGTGTGTAGATGGGTGAAAGGAATGAGAGTAACCGAAGATGGGAGAGACTAGGTAGGTAAATGGAGATTAAGAAAGGGTAAAATAAAAAGGGAAATTTGAACATGACAATGGCAATTTGGACAACTCTATCCAATGTAGTTTAAATTAGGACGGACATATGGATCTCTATTGTTAAAGAATACATGAAATGTCATGTTTTATCTATCCTAAATTCATGTATGGCACACTTGGGAGCCTAATATACTTTTTTTAAAAGAAAATAAGGAAAACTTGAAAACAAATTTACATAAAATTAAATAAAAAGTAAATTACACTTAGACACACTCTCAACTTTAGTAAAATTATATAACTTATTTTTCTTTTTGCACTTACACAAATCACATCTAATTTATATGCATATATTACACTGACTAACATTAAATGATAGATTAGAGTAATCTTTCACACACAAAAAGTGATAAGTATACTTTTAGTTAAACTTTAATTGGTGTATGTGTAATTCACTCTTAGTTAATTATACATTAGCTAGAATAAATTGATTATTTGTAAATTTGCATATTGAATTTGATTATAAAATCATTTTTCTCTTTTGTATATTTATGCAGCATCTCCTTAGAATTATTGATGCATTTTATAATGAACCAAAATGAGTTCTTTATAGTTTACTATATTTTTACTTCTCTTTGTAATATGTATCACTCATCATCTACGGCATAATATGATAAGATAAATTTTGATACATACTACATTGTTAAATATGATAATTATTATTTCTTACCACTTAATGGAGAAAGTGGAATCCAACTTTCATTGGACCAAGAAACAAGTTCTCTCTCCCTTATAAAATTTCAAATCATACTAATTCTACTAAATAATAAGATAAGCTCAAATGTTTTTTTATTAATGACATTTTAATATAAAAATACAAAATTTCAACATATTTACAATATTATTAGTTTTTTATTTAAAATATGAATTTTTTATTTGATTTCGAGTTATCTACCTTATATATAGTTATCATCAATAAGTATTAAAATAATAATAACAAGATCACGATTCATGCAGTATTGTTTAGTTTAAATCAGTGCTTGGTACTAGCTTTATATTATTAGCACCAACTAATTTAAGTGTTAAGAAAATGATACAACTAATTGGGATTGACTTTGAGTTTCTCACTACTTATGATATGTCACTTATTTTGCAAATAAATATATCTATTAATGATAATAGTCATAGAGAATAAACTAGTAAGTTATTCATGCATTCGCACAGGGCAATAATTTTGTCATATGGTTAAGAACAAACATGTTACCCATGTATTCGTATCGTCAATAACACACATGTTACACATGAATTCTAATGGTTAATAACACACATGTTACATGTACATTCTAATGGTTAAGAACACACATGTTATTTGTGCACTCATTCGCATGGTTAAGAAAACACATGTTACTCGTGCATTCATGTGATTAAGAACACACATGTCAAACGTACATTCTCATGATTAAGAAACACATATGTTACCCGTATATTCACATGGTTAAGAACACTCATGTTACTCGTACATTCATATGGTTAAGAATATACATATTACTCGGGCATTTGTATGAGATAGATTGATTTTGACGAATATTTAGAAGCACATAAGTATCAATATTATTAAATATATATTAGTAATATTGTGTTATAAAACACTTATAATGTATTTCCTCTCCTTATATATGATTTATTTATTAAAATTTTCATTTGAAATATTTTTTTTTAATGTATACCCGTTTTTTAATATGTAATTAACTTCTACATGTAATGTAACAGCTTAAAAAAATAATATAATAGTCTTTTAGTTTATTTCTATCTTTCATCTTATAAATAATATTAACTATAACATTATATTTTAAATTATTGTATATATTTTATATATATTTCTTTCAGACTTAAATAACTGCCAAAATTTCGGTTTAATGAGGCATCCATCTGTGGCAAAACAAAAGTAAGGATTACAAATATCACCATCATGGTTCATTGATCATGTCATGTGGTTCATGTTCCTTAAATATATAACTCATGTATGTGTCTTTTATTTAAGATTTTATATATATATAGCTGCTACTCTAGTGAGAACAATTATCATATAAAAATTGTGAGAACAATAAATGTAGGCCTTATAACCAATCATGAATGGTTAGTAGCTCCCAGTATATACATATATATATTTTTTAAATCTTACGTTTAAGAAGAATGAATGAGATGAGAGAGTTTAGGCAATTTGAGATGCAACTGTTAAAAATGAGGAGAGAGGTGTTGAAATATATTGTTGGGTTAGTTTTAGCCCAAGTTATTAGTTTCTAAGAGTAATAAATGTTAGTTATATTAGTTAGTTTTTCTTCTTCCTTTTATACAAAGATTTTCATTATAACTCAATTCAACTCATTCAATCAATTCAATAATCATTCAATGAATGATTTTCTCATTCTTTCTTTCTTGTTTTATCAAGATTCATGCATAACTCTACTATTTTAACATGGTATCAGAGTGATGTAATTATTTCTTCCGTTGTTTATCCATCAACATCTCGTCCAATATGGGACTCCAAATTTGTTGTGGAAGTTGATGCAATTCTACCTGGGGAGCCATTGGTTTTATCATTCAACATTTTATCTAGCCAATCTTTCTTTCATCATCCAGTTTTTACAAGGAGCAGGTTACTTTCATTATATGCCTACCAGTTCAAAGACCCACATATATCCAACTATGTCATTCAAGTTTTATCACCAAGTGATCTACAATCACCAACAACGTTTCTTTACTTTCTTGATTCTTGTGGTGGTTCTCTTTTGTCAAGGATGTATTCATCCATAGGTTGGAGAATAGCAACATTGCATCAAATTCTTTAAAATAATTAAAGAATCAATTAGTGAAGTTCAATATAGTGCCCTCTGAGTGAAGTTCCATATATAATTCAAAGAAGACCAAGAATCACTTTTACATGCAACTACTCCTGATCACCATACATACCAGAATAATTGTAGACAACATTCTTAATGGTGATGATCCTGAACATAACGCATGCCACAATATTTGCAAACAACGGGAGCTTCCAAGTCAAGGCATATATATTCAATTAGGTATCTAAGTGCAAGATTGGTATCTCCTTCAGTATCTCCTTCCCAAGATTGGTATCTTCTTGAATATATCTATTTGAGCCAAGAAGAAAAGAACTGTCTAGAAGCATTTTGATATGTAGTGTGAACAGGTGGAGTATTATAACCATCTTCATTATTATGATAGTCCCATGGGTATCTAATGATTCTGACCTTCTCTCACATCCAAACATGCAAGTAGCTTGGGAAGTGAGGAATTCACAATGCTCTTCGTTATTTAGAGGATGTGACATCTTCAATAGTTGGAGCATGATGCTAACTTCTTCATTGGCCATATCGGAAGTGCAACCTTCTCTTCCTGAAATAGATTCTATTTTGGTGATGACAAAAAGGAAGATCAACTTCTTCTTGTGAAATTACCTTTGATATCTCTACCCTCAATTACATCAATTTCATTCATACTCTCATTGAAGCATCTCATTAGGATCAATATTCTGATATGTTCTCTCTCTTTCATCATAAATGGTTAGTTCGCTTATGTCCATGATAGTTAAACTCAGATATAACTTTTGTCATGGATGGTTAAGCATTGGATGGGTAGCTTCTGTCCATAGTGATTAAGCAAAGATATAGCTTCTACTATGTATGGTTAAATGTTTGATGATATAGCTTCTACCCTGGGAGGTTAAACGTTGTTATTTCTTCAAATCAATTCCAAGTTGGGAGTTCAGAATTTCCACTCTCCAGCTTGAGGGGGTTGTTGAAATATATTGTTGGGTTAGTTTTAGCATAATTTATTCGTTTCTAAGAGTAATAGATGTTAGTTAGGTTAGTTAGTTTTTCTTCTTCCTTTTATAAAAAGATTTTCATTGTAACTCAATTCAATTCATCCAATCAATTCAATAATCATTCAATGAATGATTTCTCATTCTTTCTTTCTTGTTTTATCAAGATTCATGCATGTCTCTACCTTTTTAACAAGATGAGTTAATAAGAATGAATGAAATCGAATTATGTTCATAAATATGACATTAATGTTGATGAATCTTTATACAATTATTATCCAAATTATTTTAAATTTTAACTGAAATATAATCATAGCATTTAAGTCCTTAATCAATTAAATTATTATCAATATTAGTATAAGAGGACAAATGGCAAACATAAGACTAAATTATGGAATGAAAGAATGCACATGTTAACGGTGCATTTACATAGTTAAAAATGCAGGTGAACTAGAGGTGTCAAAACAAGCTACCCGGACGGGTTTGGGTAAGCCCACATCGGGTTTAGACTAAATTGGGACGGACTAAAAAGGTCGGATACAATTTATGCATATCAAATTGTAGCCCAAACTCGCTGCGGGTTGTGACGGGCCAGCCCGCATAATATTAAAAAATTATTTAAATTTTAATTTATTTAATCTATTTAATATATATATATATATATAATTTGATATTAATGTATAATTTTTTTAACACATTTTCTATGTCCAATACAACCAAACTTATAGATCGAATGTCTTATTTTTGAGTTAAGACGTGAAGTCTATATATATAATTTTTAACATAACTCATTTATTAAATATCTCATTTTTATTCGACTCTCACTCTCTATTATATTAAATTTGGTTATGTAGAGTTCTCTATGGGGAAAAATTATGTTATCCTTTAGTTTTGTTGCAAAAGTTATTTTCTTTATTATGTTTTTATTGTAGAAGTTATATCTAATTAGATACACAATTAAGAAAGAAAAAGTGAAATCTATATGGTTTAATGTCTTCTAATTTGATTTGATACATTATTTTTATTGGGCTTAAAAGGATATTATGCAAAATAAGAAAAATAATATAATGTTTAACTTTATAAATATTTATGTTATAGAGATTACTCTATTTTTCTATTCAAAGTTCAAAATATAATATTTATTATCTATTTTTTATTATAAGTAATTATGTAAAATAATTTTCACCTAAAGGTTATTACCAAAACAAAAGTTCCCAAAAATATTAAAAAAATAAGGAAAAGCGAATATCCCGAACCCGCTCGGATAAGCTCGTCCTAAGCTTGATTTTCATATAATTCGGCCAGGTCGGGTCAAAAAGTTTGGATTCAATAAAAAATGTCTAAAATGATACACAAGCCCTATAAATTTTTTGGGTTTGGCGGGCTGGCCCATTTTGACACCACTAAGGTGAACATATTTTCACATTTAAGTGAGAAAAATAAACAAAATAATCCTAAATATTTTTTATTTGTTCCAAATCTTAACTAATGTATTAATCCTTACTTGCAACTTTCTTAGAATCAAACTAAGTTATTGTTCATTTATTCATATTTAAATTGCAATGAATGAAAATGAATTTTGCTAATAAATAATTAAATATTACCTTAATAATCACGTATCATTACACAATTATTAACAAAATTATTTCAAAATTTAAATGAAAGATAATCATATCATTTAAGTTCATAATCAATCAAATTATTATCATTATTACTATAAGAAGACAAATGAAAATCATAAAATTAAATTATGGAATGAAACACAATAAATGATTAAGAAATGGAAGGAACACATGTAAAACCACCTTCCTATTGTTCAACATAAAATGATCTCAATCATTTTTTTTATTTGTTACAAATCTTAATTGATGCATTAATCCTCACTTGCAAAAAATTTAGAATCAAATTGAGTTATTGTCCATTTATTCACATTTAAATTGTAATAAATGAAATCAAATTTTGCTCATAAACATTACTTTAATGCTCACGTATCGTTACACAATTATTATCAAAATTATTTCAAATATTAATTGAAATATAATCATTTTAACTAAAAGATAATCATATCATTTAAGTCCATAATCAAACAAATTATTATCATTATTACTACTAGCATGTTGACAGACACTCTTGTGCTTGTCAACCCGTTTTCCTATTGTTTATAATGTATAATTTATATGCTATAAATATCAAATATAATAATTTATGTTAGATATTATAATTTGGAGTTGAACATGTTTGATTGAGGTAATTATTCAATTCTATTATATAAAAATTGAACATTCAAATAATTGAATCACTTACAATTATCTTTATAGGTCATTTTCCTTTATGAAATTATACATGTACCTTAGATATCTATATTCAATCAATACAATAATCTGACTTAAATGAACCAATAGTGGAATTATATATTTTATTTGTACCTAACTGGTTAAATCGGATATGTGGTTTATTGAATGTGTTTAATAGAAGTATTAATCTCTATGAAACAATGATCTTATTGAATCTGTTTTATAATTTAGTATAGAATTATATGTTTTTTTACGGTCCTAATCAATTAAGTATTGTATAGATAAATTAAAATATATCAATTAAAAAAGTTTCAATCTCATTTCACTTAGAAAAGTTATTATATGAAACAAAATTAGTTGATCTAACTGATCCTCACTCATTGATCATGCATTAATGAGATATTTAATCAATTTCCTCTTTACCCCATATCAATGGTACATATAAAAAGGAAGGGTTGGTAGTCTATAATAGTAACTCATAGTCTTTTAGTTTTCCAACCATATATATAATAATTAACAATCATGCACAATTTAAATTTCATTGAAACATAAAATAGTAATTAAAACATGAGATTTAAAAGGAGCTCATATTATTTCTCTTACAAATAATGGTTGTTTCCGTACCAACAAATATATACATAGTTTGACTTTATAACTTACTATATAGAATTATATATACTTCATGATAGTAGTTATCTTTCAATTGATTATGTATATTTTTTAAATCCATCAAATATAGTAAAACATATGAATGAATAAATTGAGTAAATTGGGATGGTTTGATATGGAAACAACCATCTATAAAAACAATATTGAGTAAATTGTAAGAGATTAGTATACTTTTATCACATTTTTCATAACATGATCTTTTGGTGATAACTCATATTTCAAATAAGTTATGTACCCAAAAAATATTCCAAATAAGTTAAATTACCAATTATCTTTCCAAATCACATATGTTATTTGGTTACCACATACAAATATGGTCATCTTTACTTTGCATAGAAGAAGCAAAGTTAAATAGTAAGCATGTAAGAGTTATATTAAAAACTAAAATAATAAATATCATTCGATAAGATGAAATTATAAAATTTATCACTCTTAAATGTAGATAAATTAATTATCAATTAAGTTAGTAAAGATTACAAAGTTCTAATTAGCATCAACGTGGATCAGTAAAGATTCCATTAGAACCAATTATAAAAAAGTCAGTTGACTCATCGGACTTGTGAGCTTTTGAAGTGGCCCCAACAACAAAAAAACCAATTCAATATTTTCTTTGTTATATCACCAATTACAACACCAAAGTGGAATGTCAATACATCATCTGTGTTGATTGAAACATCCTTCTCTTTTGATTCAAGGAGTATTATTCCAACAACTCCACTTCCTAAATGAACAACACATTTTAACAATTAACCAATGTAAAAACATAACTTCATCTATACTATATATAAAGTCAAAACTTAAAATAACTTTCATCATGGTGTAATTTTCATTTCCTATTTTGCCCTTCACATTATTTAATTTTTACCAAAAACTATATAATCCTAAGCAATCACCACCAATACATTAATAAACCACATATCTCACATTAAATTAAACATTATCGTAAACACAAAAAATATAATATAAAGTACACTGAACACAACAAATACATTCTAATTCAAAAAAAATGAAATATATAAAAATTGAATATATAGTATCACACAATATTCGCCGGCAGGCACGAAGTGCCTGTACACACTAGTTAACATAAAGTACAAAATAAAAGAGAATGGCTAACATTTATTTATTGTATTCATTCATGGAATATATTATATTACCATGAAATGCAGTTACTGTTAAGTCTCTTCTTTGAAAGAAAAAAGAAATACCTTAAAATTGGAAGAGGAAGATAATGGAGAATAAAAATGGGAAATGATAGTAGTGGGTAACATTATATTTTTGCAGCACCTTTGGTGCATTGCTTTGTCTTTTTTAGAAATATCATCCTAAAATAATGTAGTGGAAAGAACAATAACTAAAGATGTGTTATAGTTTCAAATTATATAATTTAGGCAACAATTTATTTGAATGTGGTAGTTTTTGAAAAAGTAACTAACGTGCAATTTTTTTTTTAAAATAATTCAAATGGGAGGTTTTAAACTGTTCTAAAATTAAAAAGTAATAAAAATGATAGTTTTTGAAAACTAAGTAATAATGTGAATGAAGGGAACATTGTGTATATAGTTTTTTGGTAGAAAATAGAAAATAGTGAGGGTAAAATAGGGAACTATAAATTACACTATGAATAGTTAGTTATTTTATGTTTTTGCTTTATAAGTAGTATAGATAAGACGATAAACGGAAACCATAAGATTAACTTATGGAATAAAATACAATGAATGGATAAGAAAGGGAAGGAACAGGTATAAAGTCACCTTTCATTGTTCAACACAAAATGATCTTAATTATTTTTCTATTTGTTCCAAATCTTCGATGATGATTAATCATCACTTGCAAATTTCTTAGAATCAAATTGAGTTATTATCCATTTATTCATATTTAAATTGCAATGAATGAAATCAAAATTTTATCATAAATATGATCTTACTTTACACAATTATTATCAAAATTATTTCAAATATTAACTTAAATGTAATCATAACATTTAAGTCCATAATCAATCAAATTATTATCAATATTACTATAAGACGACAAATGACAATCCTAAGATTTAATTATGGAATGAAATACAATGAATGAATAAGAAAGGGAAGGAACAAATGGAAAGTCATATTCCTATTGGTGAATGGGGGTGCAATTTGATGAATCATAACATGAGTTTCCATTTTATTTATCTGTTTGTATGATGAAGAATGAATGACTGTGGATTACCTTCTATAGTTTCTATAAATAAAAAATCAATCTCAATATGCTTCGCATAGTTAATTCATGTTGTACAACAAAATATATGAATCACAACGAAAATAAAAAACATAGAATCAATATTGTGCTACTTCTTGCTCCAAATTAGGTAGCAAAACTTCTAACCAACAATTTCTTTACAAAATTAAGGGGAAATGATCGAAATATCATAGTGTCACAGATTATTTACTTTTTTCTTCCTCTCTACCATCTCGTCAGTGTTTATGTCACTTTCAACATTACAATAATGATTATTTTGAATAGAAACTTCTATAAACAAATTAAGAGATGCAAAAAGATATAGAAAACTAACATACAATGATGATTCAAGAGTGAACGAACAATAAGAGATAGCAGATCGAATAGAACTATCATCGACGCTCTTGTCATTAGAGACATCTCACTCCTCTAGTTATCCAACAATAACATCAGATCTAAAAATAAACAAAAAAGAGATTTTAATGTAATATCTTCAATGAAAAAATCAGTGAATGGATCTACATGCATAAAACCATTTTAAAATAAGAAAGATTGAAATGAAAGAATGATACAAACCAATAAGAGAGAAAAATGATTGAAGAAAATAAGAGTAATGAAATGAATGAGTGAAAAAGAGAGATGAAGTTTTATGCTTAGTAATAAAATGGGAGAGTTTAACGTAATTAAATTTATCATCCATTTTCTGTTTAAAAGATTATACTATCTCCCCTACATGAGTAGCTAGTCTAATATGTGTACATAATATAAGGGTGGTTAGTGTATATGTAAAAAAAAGATGTGATTTACGTAATTTCGCTAAAATTCGACAATGTAATTTGAAAATAATAATCTTATATATTTACATCAAGGTTTTTAATTTGCACACAATTAGCATTGAAGTATAATTAGAAAGAATCTTGAAAAAATATTTATTTTTAGAAATAATAAAAAAATATAAATGTAGTATTTCAACATACTCATAGGACCCACCATGCCCTCCGGAAAAGCCAGCTGGTGAAACAAGGATGATGTTCGGACATTACAGATTAATAGGCATTATTTTCATGTCATGTCAAACCAATACATATGAGGGGCCAAGGCCCACAAACTTAACTCGTACTCCCAATGTTATTTGAAGTATGATAATTTTCAAAGTTTTATAGAAAGATTGCAAAATATGGTGTGATTTTGGTTTTGAAAGAAACAAATAAAAATGCTCAAATATTAATTTGGTCCCTAGCATTAATTTCAATTACTTTGTATATTGTCAATCAAATGGTTCGTATGAAAACTTTATTATTTCTTGGTTTATGAATAAATTTACTAATAATATGTAAAATTAATGACCAAATTAATAATTTTACAATACTAAATTGATGAGAAATATAGAAATAATAGTTCTCTATTCTCATTATTACTTTTTCCAAAAGTGGAAAACAAAATGCTTTTATTTAACTATTGTTATTTTAAAATACATAAAATGTATAAAGCATAATAATTAATAATGTATTCTATGGAACAGTTCAATTGGAAACCTAGTGAATCAGTCCCCGTATTAATATGAATTTGCAATTAAAACATTAAAAATTGTAATATACCAATAAGAATCAATCAAATCATGCTTTCAAAATATCACATCAAAAATTTATATATCAACATTTAAGTTATATATTGTAAATAATATTATTTTTTTATTAATTTATTAATAATTATTAATAAATATGTGATTTAATTAATAGATCATTGATTAAGTCATTATATTGATATATTACATGTTTAACTAATATAATATTAACAATAATATATAGAACTCCAAGCAAGTAGTAAAATCATTGTTATTAATTTTTTACGAGTTAAAGTACTGGTATGATGATATTTTGATTAATCAGTGATTCACTAATTAAACTATATATAAGCTAAGTTATATATTTTATAATAAATATAATAGATTTATGAATATAAATATTTTTATTTATAATATATAACTTAATTATTGAAATGATTGGATAATTGATCATGTTATAAGGAAGTATGGGTTTAGAGGTTCAAATTTTTAATTTGCCATTTTAAAGAATATAAAAAATTCATGGACAAATCAATTTTGGTTTTTTTTTTCATTTTTTATCTACTTAATTACATATCTGACATAAGTTGAATCCACCAATAAGCCATGTATTTATTTAGAGTAAAATAATATTTTAATGAAAGAGAAACACTTTTGTTGAAATGTATGTATGTAGATATACTTGTGTGAAGACTTTATTATTTCTTGGTTTATGAATAAATTTGCTAATGATATGTGAAATTAATGACCAAATTAATAATTTTACAATAATAAATTGATAGAAAATTTAGAAATAATATTTCTATATTCTCATTATTACGTTTTTCAAAAATGGAAAATAAAGTGATTTTATTTAACTATTGATATTTTAAAATACATATAATGTATGAAGCATAATTGTTAATAATGTATTCTATCAATCGGTTCAATTGGAAACCTAGTAAATCGGTCCCTATATTGATATGGATTTGCAATTAAAACATTAAAAAATTGAAAAATATTAATAAGAACATATCAAATTGTATTATGTCATATTTATCAAAATTGTTTTTCCATATAAGAAATCATACATTTAAAACAACAAATCAAAAATTTAAACAACAAACATTTTAATTGTTTATAACATGATCAACCATTATATATTTATAATATTTGAGTTATATATTGTAAATAATATTGTTGTTTATAAATTTATTAATATTTATTAAGAAATATGTGATTTAATTAATAAACCATTGATTAAGTCATTGTATTGATATATTACAAGTTTAACTTATATGATATTAACAAAATATAGAATAACAAGCATGTGCTAAAGTCATTGTTATTAATTTTTTACCAGTTAAACTACTAGTATGATTATATCCAATTTAATTAATAATTTACTAATTAAACTATATATAAATTAAGTTATATATTTTATAATAAACATAATAGATTTATGAATATAAATATTTTTATTTGTAATATATAACTTAATTATTGAAATGATTTAATAACTGATTATGTTATAAATAAGTATAAGGTTAAGGTTCAAATCTTTAATTTGTATTTTGAAAATATAAAAAAATGATTAATTTCACTAGCATTCCCGAGTGTTAGTGAAATGACACAAATTACCTTATTATTTTTTATACATACAAAAAACTCCTGATTTTTATACATTATACTGACTACCCTTACATGAGAAATAAGTGTGACCTTTTAAACAAAAAATATGATAACTTTAATTAAACTAAACAAAATATGATATATTGTAGAGACAAATCCAAATAGTGTACGAGTTAATATTAGGATTGAGATAACAATCACTCTACAAAGCTTGAAAAGAAGAAGAATGTCAACAAACCAGATGGTTATAGCTCTCATGGGAATGAGTAGCTAAATGTTTCTGTACGGGGTTAGATGTAATTATTTGAACTCGATGTGTCTAATATGACTATTTAATTGTTTAATATTATTCCATTGTTTTTGCTTCACTATTCTTATTGTTAATGTTTGTTTTGGTTTGATCACCCAATGCATGATATCAAGTTTGAAGATGAGTAATAAGAATTTCAATATTTAAACTAGATCTAGAATATATGAACTAGTAACATATTTATGCATAGGAATAGGATAAACTAGTCATTCTAACACTCACATTCTTCTGACTAGATGATTAATTTATGAAGGAATTGAGAATTAATTTAGTTAGTCATTTGATCTGTTTACTCAAGGAATTGATAAATAGATAATAACTAGTGGTGGAGAAATCATAGGAATAATCATATATAAATGTCATTATTGGATACTACAGGACAAAGAGTAAAATCTAATAAGAGATTCTTCATATATCAACTTAACATCTTTAAATCGTTTACTTTTATATTAGTAATTTTAATACTTTGATTACATCAAAACCTTTTTTAACTCAGTTTAATTATTTGCTAATTAAAAGAATATCAAGCAAGTCATTGTGGATTCGACAATCTTCTATACTTGTTTACGACAACTCGTTTAGTTAAAAATAACAATCAATTTGTCGATTAGCAAATAATGAAAATGTATTGACTCATATACTATTTGTACTTATTTCCATATATACTATATTTTGTTCAATTTAATTATATTTATCACATTTTTTTGTTTAGAAAATCACACTTATTTCTCATAAATGTGTAGTGAGTGTAATGTATGTATAAAAATTAGGATTTTTTTTATAGGTACTAGCGTGTTGACATGCACTGTCGTGCCTGTCAACCCGTTTTTCTATCGTTTGTAATGTATAGTTTATATTTTATGAATTCAAATATAATTTTTTGCGCTAAATTTACGGTTGAATTTATTCAATTGGTCTAATATTCAATTTTTTAAATACACTTTTGAAATAAGAAGATAAGAAAGATAAAATAAGAAAATAATATTATATGGTTTTTTGGTAGAAATAAAAAGATATTGAGGGCAAAATAGGAAAACACAAATTACTCCATGGGGTGGTTATTTTGTGTTTTCCCTTTATTAATAGTATAGATAAAAAATAAAAGAGTGATTTATATAATTTCACGATGAGATATTAATATAATTTACTCTAAAAAAATTCATGGACAAATCAATTTTATTGGTCTTTAATTACATATCTGACATATAGTTGAACTAATTACACTCAATCTCAACCATTCATTTTCTTAAATCTAACAGATCAAAAGAGTGAGTAAAATAAATGATGAGAGAAAAAAAGAGAAATTAACTTTAGTTTCACTCATTTGGTCAGTTGGATTTAAGAAAATGAATGATTGAGATTGAATGCAATCAGTATAACTTAATATATATATATAAATATAACTAATAAAATATTTATAATAAATTAAAATTAAAATTTTAATTAAAATTTAATCATTCATAACTAGAAAAATATAACTATAAATATGAAAGTGAAATGAGATGAGCAACATCGTGTGTATTCTTTTTCTTAAATAAATAAATGTGTCGAGCCCACCTTGTCGATAATCAGGAATGAGGCGCAACTTCTCAATTCAAATAGGAAACAAAGATAAAAAGGAACCTATTTATTTGGCTAGACTAGAAGAAATGTGTGAGTAAAGAAGAAAAAAGAGAAAGATATTTACAAAAAATCGTTGGAAACTCTCAGAAAAAATCTGGGTGCACCATGCCGTCAAAAACAAAAGGTCCTTGTTCCCTCTCTGACTCTCATTCTCAGGCATGTCAATTCAATTCCCTATTTGTTTATATATTGCTACATACCATATCATATTTTTATTGCTCTTCTTCTATTGTATTCTAACTAACTGATAACATTTTCAGAATAATAAGAATTTCATGACCATGCTTCCAAAGGAGATGGTGGAGTTTGAGTTGCAGAAAGACTCTTCTTCCCCTGCCCCATTTCATTTCAAATTTGACCTCCCCCACGCTTTCAGAGTCATTCACTCACTCCTTTGTTTCTCTCTTTCTTCTACTTTCTCTATCAATCACAACAATTAATAAATAAACTTTATGTTATAATTTTATTTAATTTCAGGATTTTTTGGGGACTAGAGAGGTTGGTGAGTTTGTTAGCGGCGCACTTGCTGGTGCTATGACTAAAGCTGTTCTTGCTCCTCTTGAAACCATTAGGTTCTTTATGCTTCTTTTCAGTTTTTCCCATTTTTTATAATATCACATTAAATTATATCTTTAATAATAATAATAATCTAAAATAAATAACTGAATGAGGTCAATTTAAGTGAGACCACAACTTACATTTAAAACGCGATTAGTTACGAGTACTCGATTATAATCTGTTAACTATGATGCAGGACTAGGATGGTAGTTGGCATTGGCTCGAAAAATATTGCAGGCAGTTTCGTCCAGGTTGTAGAGCAGCAGGGATGGCAAGGGTTGTGGGCTGGAAACATGATCAATATGATTCGTATCGTTCCAACTCAGGCGATTGAGTTCGGTACATTTGAGTGTGTAAAACGGGCAATGACATCGGTGCAAGAGAAATGGGAACAGGAGGAATGCCCTAAGTTGCAGATAGGATCCATCAATTTAAGCTTATCTTTATCTTGGATCTCACCGGTGGCTGTGGCTGGGGCAGCTGCAGGAGTTGCTAGCACACTTGTGTGCCATCCCCTGGAAGTTCTGAAGGTATCTTATTATCGGAGTATTTCATAAACCTATCACTATTGATTTGAATTTACTACATTTATGTTGTACTTAGACATCAATATATATCAGAAATCTGTGATGTTGCAGCTATGAATACCTCGCTTACTTTGTTGTACTGTTGAGTTAGTAATAGCCAACACAAGAAAATTTCAAAGCTTTGCTTTCCTGCCTTTTATATTGTCTTCAATCACGGATGTCTTCTGATTTGTTATTACAGGACCGGTTGACTATAAGTCCTGAAGCCTACCCTAATTTGGGAATTGCAGTTAGAAATATGTATAAAGATGGTGGTATGGGTGCTTTTTATGCTGGTATCTTACCTACCCTAGCTGGTATGCTTCCATATAGTACATGCTATTATTTCATGTATGATACAATAAAGAGATCTTACTGCCAGACCAGAAATAAAAAGTCTTTAAATCGTCCGGAGATGCTTTTGCTTGGAGCTTTAGCAGGTAAGAAATTCTCTACTACTTGTTGTGACTTCAATTCTTTATGTTTCTCTGTGTATTCTCACACATGACTGTTCCATTAAGCAAATGACAGTGTTAGATACAAAATCATTAATGAGATTTATCTAAAAGCACTTCTAGAAATGTTGTTTAGGTGTCAAAGCTTCTATGACCAAGTGGTTAGAAGCTTTATTTTTGCTACCCTCATTCTTCAACATAAAAGTTAAATCTCAATCCAAGATAGATATTGAACCATGCTTCAAGCCCAAATGGCTCTTGCATGATGGAACATGTTAGATATAGAGCCATTCTCAAGTTTTCACCTAACAGCCTAAGTGTTTAGGACATAAGAAAGCTAGTAATTGATAGATGACTAGTTCTTCAAAGCTTCATTCTTAAACAGAATAGTGATGCAACAGATGGCATGAGCCATTAATTTAAATAAATATAACAAAAAATGAATGTACGGTTTAGATTATATGGAACAAAATAGATAGTTCCTATTATGTCCTTCTACCATTTCCCCAACCACCACGCCACCACCTCCACCTACACTGAACTGTCACCGTCCTATGAAGTGATCTGCAATGTTATAGATCTGGTTGTGAAAACAACGAGAAGTGATCTGGAATCTACACTCATATGATGCCGGAAAACTCCAACATGCCAACCAACCGCCGTCCAGCTATCAACCCATGCACACTGCTGTCATGTGACCCAGTCACGCACCATCACCAGTTATCGAATTGCGGCCATGGCGGAAAGCGGTGGCGGTTCTGGGCCAAACACTATTCGCTATTGTGACAGACCCTTTAAATGGCGATGTCCATCATTTGGTGCTTTAGAACCGCTATGGCGGAAAAAGGCAGACATGGCACTGCTAATGGGCTTCTGTAGATTGTTTTTGCAGGTTTCAGGTTTTAATTTCGGGTTTTGAGTTTTTTAAGCCCAATTTTGGGGTTTACCCAAAAATTGGGAACCCTACCTCAAAGATATTGTTGTCTTCTTCGTTTGCTAGGAGAATCGAACCTCTCTCTCATCTTTGTCTTCTTGCTCGCTCTCTCTTGATTGTTGTCTTCATCTGCGACTTCATCTTTGTTCATTCTTCTTCGTCTGCGACTTTTCTTCTTCGTCGTTTGCTCACTGCAGTTGGTTCGTCTGCTTCGTTCAAGGCAGTAACTGCAGCAACTGCATTTGGCAGTGACATTATTGTTGCTAACTGAACTCTCTTTGTTTATCTAGAGCTGTTTTAGAGCTTTAGATTTATGATTTTTAGATCTATTTGCTCTCTCTTTGAAGCTAGCACTTTTGTCCAATTATTACTACGTAAAAAACAAAACAAAAAAACTTACCGAGAAAGAGTTGAAATTAATAAAGTGCAATGTAATTTCCATTTTCGCATCAACTTCTGTGGTGTTAATTATTTCTTTGTTCACAATTTTTTGACCAAAAGCATCAACGTGGTTTAGGAGATTTACTTCATCAGTTAATGTGGCTAATTCAAAACATACATCTACCCTGGGTGAAGCCCGAACTTCTATACTTGGTAACATAAATGATTTGTGCTTACTGACTTCTTATGCAAACCCAGGTTTTTCAGCCAGCACAATCAGCTTCCCGTTGGAGGTGGCCAGAAAGCGGTTGATGGTGGGAGCTTTGCAAGGTAAATGCCCACCAAACATGGCAGCAGCACTTGCAGAAGTCATTCGAGATGAAGGTCTGAAGGGTCTCTACAGAGGATGGGGTGCAAGCTGTTTAAAGGTCATGCCATCCTCTGGCATTACCTGGATGTTTTATGAAGCATGGAAGGACATACTGCTTGTCAATAAGGGTCACTCCTTATAGCCTCATAGGGTTGAGATTTTTAGCTCCACCAGTTATGCTAGTTAACCATTATCTTTTTTCTTTTTGGATTGGTTAAAATTTTGGATAGCTTAATAACAGTTGGCTAGCTTGTTTGGAATAGTCACTTCTGCTAACCAGGTAGCCTAGCTATTAAGTTTTCGAGTTTTGATTCAAACAAGAACGAAGTTGCGGAAGATTCATTTATTTCTTGTTTCTTACAATCACAAGTTTAAATGTGATCAAATTGTATCCTTTGAGCATAATTTTTAGTTCCCTTATAAATACATCATTATCACTAGGAAGTTTTTTATAACTATGAGTTCAAAGATAATACATTTTTCGTATTGAAAAAGTTTATATCCCTTACTGCCTCCTGTGTCAAGTTTAAGTTCATGATCAATCTATTAAACTGCAATAGATAGTGCAGTATCTGGTGTTGGAAAAAAAATTATTTATTCGAGGCACTCAAATCATATATAAATTTGTGTAGATAATTATAATATTAGTGATGCTTATCTCTATAACAAATGTTAGACTACTTATGTTAGACTACTTAGTTGATGATTCGAAGTGTTTAATTTTTTATAATATTATATAAGGTTTTGCATGTTCTTACCCTTCTCTGTGCCCCGACATCAGAATAAAGAAGCAGCTGTTAGCTGGGATCTTCATTGGTTCTATGTAATAACACAGTAAACAAGAAGCAGTTGGAACTGATATTTATTAAAATAGATAATCATTTATTTTAAAAGAGATTAATTTCTTACTCATAAATTAAAGAAATTAGTTAGAACATAAATTAAGAACTTATTAAGTGGTTATTCACCAAAATATTATGAAATGTATTTGTACACTTCATCGATTTGTGCACTAGAACATACCCTTGAAGATATATAGATATGTAGCTAATATGAAGACTACAATTATATATTAATTGATAATTACAAAATGACTCAACTGATTTTGTATAAGTCATAAACTACAACTAATATCTTATAAATATAAATTCATAACCTCATAGCCCATTAATATAACTTATTTTTTAGAATTTAATATTTATATATTGATATGGTAAGAGTTTTATGCATTGAAAAGTCATTGAAAAATTAAATATATTTGTTTTCTCTTTTTATAATAAACTTTGAATAAAAATGTCTCATATAAATCATCAGAAAGTACTAGATTATTTGTTTTACGTTACATTATTATTACTTATTAAGCACTTTAGTTGAATTTTTTTTAGTAAACTTCTTAATAAGCTTTAAACGGTTCCATATTTTCTTCACCATAACCCGAACATTTATTTTAATTATATATTAACTACGTGATAACATAATACAATGATCACTCTAACTAATAAAGGTTGAACAAATTCATACATAAAGTAATAACTGATAACACAACTAACTTTAAAAGCAAGAGGTCCCATGAGAGTGAAGAATTTATAAGAATTTTGGAAGTAAGATTATTTGTATATGTAAAAATATGTGAGCCTCCATTAACTATGGGTCATTGTTGGTACCTGCTATGTCCTTAAAGGACTGACTCTGAATGTTTTATCGGAAGTTATGTTTATTGACAATGTATTGATATTTAAATATTTCTTAATAGTTTCGTCAATGATTTTTTTTGACTCTCATGTGCATTTAAAAGTTGGATTAACCTTTATTTGAATTTGATATACTCTCCTTAATGGGGTTTGTGCTTCTAATGGTCTGCTCTGCATGTGCCTAAATCACAAAGTACAATTCCACAATCTTTTTTTACAATAGGAGCCATTACAACTTTTTTTTAATACATTCGTTCATAATCATATTTTGTCTATTGTCTAGTGTGTTTATTCATCAAATGCAATATTCTCATCCTTTTCACTTTTTTATTCTCTTGTTGATATTTATTGCCAAAAATCACATATAACCTTACAGATCTTATAGTTGTACAATATAAATTCCCCTTAAACTTGAGCAATACGTTTTTATCATATATGACACTAGATGCACTCTAGCATTTCATCACCCACTTGAATCTTATGACTTACATCTCCCATAATTTCATTGTCTTGTTATATGATTGATCAAACATATTTAAATATAGTGACTCGTGGTATTGTATGATTTCTATTTTTTACTTCATGGTAAGGTTTGTCCTCCTCTTGCTAAACTTACATTTCATATATCTTATCTTATAGAAAAGTCGTAAGCTTCTAAAGCTTTGTCTTTACATCTTTAACTTTTCATTTAATTTCTCTCGGTTATCTAATCAAGACGATATTATCCACAAAAAATATACACTATACCTCGGCTCTTGGATATGTTGAGTAAGCAAATCCAAAATTAATATAAGTAGATAGTGGGTAAATGTTAAACTTATATTTCATATATCTTATCTTATATGAAAGTCATACACTTTTAAAATTTATCTACACATTTCTAACTTTTCCTTCAATCCTTCTCTTAATTTTCTAACTAGGACAATATCATCTACAAAAAAAAAATATACATTATGGCATCCAACGTATGCGTAAAGGTTAATAGCCCCAGCCATAAGTAGAAAATTAGATACTATATAGTAAAAAATAAAATATCATAAAATCAAAAGGAAAATTATAAATATATAATTATGACAGTATAAAAAAAACATATAATGTATAAATAATGCTAGTCTGCTTTAGGACCATCCACATACATGAAAAGAAATTAGTTCTCCTTTATATATATGGTTCGGAAAATCTTGGTTAAAAAAAATCTTTGTCTGCTTTAGGACCATCAATCATGCTCGAATGAATAGCTAACAATTTAAGTAAATAACTATTTATTATGAAAAGTATTAAAGTAGGACCTTAAAATATTTTATATTGGAAAAATACGAAATTACTATTTTTGCGCTCGGGCTATTATTTGGTGAGATCGTGAAGGGGGATTAATTCTCTTATGCTGTAACTATTACTTCTTACATCACCATTCACCACAAAGAAAATGTAAGACATTTGTTTACGTTTTATTCTTTGAGCATGCGGTTCAAAAGAGAGAATCGTGCTTTACATATAGTCTTTTTTTAAGGCCCTCATGTTCAGTATCACCCCATGAATTATTGTTTGGTGCCTATGAGTATTGAAGATTCAGTTGGAATGATTGGTTTAAATGTATTTCTGTAAAAGAACAATAAAAGAATAATGGATAACATTCTTGTTTACCTTTATTGATAATTATGAATACCTAATTTTATCTGGTTCATAAAAATTCAAAACCTTTTTTTAGTATCAAAATAATTTCTCTAAAATATAATAAATAAATAATTTTTTGAAATAAATAAAAAATAATAAAAAGCAGTTCTAGAAATTCATTCTTGGTTTTAGTTAAGTGTTAAAAAAATAATAAGAATAAAATAAGAGAGATGATCCATTTATTCCAAATAGTAAGTTTAAAAATCACACTCCACATCTTAGTCATCTATTCTTAGAAAATCTAATGGTTTGAATTAGTGAGTAGATCTGAATCATTAAATTTTCTTCTTGAATGAATGACTAAGATGTGAAATTAATTTTTTAATCTTAATATTAAAGTAAGTGGATCCTGCCCCATAAAATAAAAATAAACTTCTTGAAACTCACACTTTCTCTCCTAAAAAAATAGAATAATGTGATATTTATTAATTATAAAATAATTTCGAAATAATAATAAATAGATAAAGCCTGGCCAATAAAAAAAGTTAATTTTACATATTTTCGTTTTATAAAATAAATAAAAATAAACAAAGAGAACTTTCCTAATATCCATTTTTGAATTTAAAAAATAAATACAAAGAATAAAAAAACATTATTGGTTGAATGTCAGAAAAATAAGTGGGATCATATCCTTAAAAAATACAATAAAATCTTGTATAGATAAAACTAAAATCATTTTTTTAGAAAGTAAGTTATGTAGCTTCTTATATAAATAGAGTATTGAGAAAAAAGAGCTGGGATCCTGAAAACTCTAGACAAAAAAGCCGAAAAAGCCATAAACATTGTGGAAAAAGCTCTCCAAGAACCTAGGGAAAGACTGTTTCAGAGAATTATCCACTGTAGTCGAGTGTACGGTCGAACTTTGCACCCTCCATTTCTGGTCAATACTATCCGCTCACGTGGAAGCCCATCTTTTGTTCTCAGCAGTAGCTAGATAGGTCAACTCCTCTGGGTGTGTCTCTCCACATCGGAACCCAATCTCCCTAATGGATTGTACTCTCATGCGTTCGAGTACACAACGAGACGTTGTACACTCTTTATCCAACAAATCACTGGTGCCAACATGGACCCTCCACCAACAGTCTGCCTCATCATCATCCTGCTAGCTAATCTTGAGGCGAGAGCTTGGCATGGTCCATGCTACTGGAATGCATCTTCGCCCAGGATATCCCAACCCCTCATAATCAATTTGCCCCCTCTTTTTTCATCCAAAACAAGTACATTTCTCCTTTTTCTAGCCTTCTTTATACACATATAATTATTAATATATGACAAACTTCTTAAACACATTTAAGTATTTTTATTTCATTAATAATATTTTAATTTTGTTTAACAATGATTATATTAACAATCATTTTAATAATGTTCATTTTAATAATTCTATAATTATAACTACTATAACAAAATAGACAAATAATGATTTTTATTATGCAGCAAATCTGTAATAATAAATAGGAATCATTTCATTAACAAAAACTAATTTTTCTTTGTAATAGTTAATTCTCATATACTATTTTTAATAAAAAAATCCTATAATATATTAAAGCTTTTATCATTCTCGACCCTAATAATAAAATGAAAAATTAATCCTGTAAATAATTAAAATATATTTATCATAATTTTAAGATGAGTGTGATGTGAATAAGAGTGTTGTTGTCACATTCATTTAAAAGTAAGTAAGTGAAAATTTTAAATTTTAATAAAAGATTTATCATTTTAAATCAATTGTGGTGCAAACACGAGTGCTACTGTCTCATTCTCTTAAAAATAGATAAGTGAAAGTTAAATTAATAAAAATTCACCTCTTTAAGATGAATGTGGTGCAAACAGGAGCACTACCACTTTATTCTCTTAAAGTAGATTAACTACTAATCAATAAAAAAAGAGAATAAAGTGTCTCCTCATACCAGAAGATAATTTATCTCCTTAAGTCCATTTATTTTTTATTTTAAAACACGTGTCTTATTTTTTATTTTATAATATATTTTAAAATGAAAATTTCTCGAACGAAGAAAAATAAGACACATTCAAGTACTGAATGAATGAACTTAAGGAGATAAATTATCTCCTGATATGAGAAGATACTTTATTCTCATAAAAAAAAACTTATCTATTTAAGATAAGTAAGGTATGGACACGAGTATTGTTGCCTTATTCTCTTAAAAGCAGATAGGTGAAAAATTAATTAATAAAAAAAATCATCTTTTTAATATGAATGTTGATGCGGACACGAGTACTACTACCACATTCTCTTAAAAATAAGATGGATAAAAACAATCGTTGAATAATTTTTATATAATCAAACAAACATATCAATCAACCTTTAAACTTTTAAAATTAGAACTACATACTCTTGATTCCCTTACACATAGGGATACGTAGGAGCAAGATTAAATCTTGTGATACCTAATTATAAAAAATAAATATTTGTGTATCACATTTTTTGAATAAAATAAATTAAGATTAAATTTAATCAATGTAATTAGCTAGGGTACCATTTTATTACGGCGGATGGGGTGCTAATACATTCCTCAATCCATAATTGACTTTCGAATATGTAACTCTGATTGAAAAGACCATTTTATTCTAAGTTGTGCTTAAATTTAGTTTTCTATGTTTTATACCGCAATAAACATAGTGATGACTCCTAAAGAGGTCGCATAACCTAAAATCGGGGCACGACAGCCGGCGACTCCACTAGGGACTTTTCTAAGGAAGTCAAGCCAAGTGCACCTATTTGCGTGAATCCAAATACCCTACTCTATTTTTATAAAATAAATAAATAATACATGTATTCATCCTTTTATTTCAATTATATTAATTTTGTAAATGTACTTTTCCATATTTTGTGCAACTTTTCGGGATGTTGGAAGTTAGTTTTAGAAATCTATATTCTTCTCCACACACTTGAGTTTTGTACATACATATGCCCTGAACCCGAACATTAGAGATTATGATTGAGATAGAAGATGTGTCCACTTTTCCTAGTATCAAACTTTGTCTAACTAGTATTAGCATGATGGAGGTCACCTAGAATGTTACTGATATTGTGAGTTATGTGCTTAGGAGGCTCGTATCCTTCCATTCCTAACCTATGATATTTAGGCTTATTTTCTTTCAAGATTGGATGGAGTCTCGTAACCTAGAATTCTAGAGCTTTTATCATGCCAACTTTAATCAAGACCTAGTACACCACCATAAGGTTGTGACCTTTAGACCATTCAAAACCTTGTAAGTGTACCTTATTTAAGATATGGGAAGCATGGCCTAAATTTTGTTCATTATCATTCATAAATTGAGACTTTTGTCCCTAAAAAAAAGTGTTCATGCTTGAGTGTTATGAGGATGTTGTGAAGAAGATCTTACTCTTGACCTTGGCACAATATTAATGAATACACCAAGATCACCAAAAAGAAGTAAAATGAAGAATATCATGAAGACATAGAAGATCAAGCTTCAAGACAAATAGATTTTAAGTCTTCAATAGATGCTTCTATCATTATGCTCTAATATAGTATTGTAGCAATTCTCATTAAATGGAAAAACAACTTTAAAATAATTGAAAAACTCTTAGTCAAAATATAACAATTTTTGAAATGCTAAGTAACATGTTACTTTAACTGTATGACAGTGAGTAACATATTACTAGAACTGCAAAACATGTTACCAGATTGAGTAATGAGTTACGAAGTAAAATGGATATGAAGTAACCAATTACTCAAAGGAGTAATTGATTACTCAATTGGGCAGTAAGCTTCAGTAATCTGTTATAGAGTGATGTAATCGGTTACAAAGAGTTGTTATACTAGATTTTTAAATCTGAGCCCAACAACTTTCATCCAAAATGAATGAGTTTCATTTCAATCATGTCCTACCTTCTCATAGAGGTATAATGGCTGGTTGGAAGCCTATTTAAAGGCCAAGAAACACTCATTTCGTTACATCTATAATACACAAGTTTCACATACAATTCTCTGCAATTTTTCATGCAACTCTTATTCTAAACTTTCAAAAATTTTTGAAGTTGCATCAAAATGCTGAGTGTAAAGTTTTCTAAACTTAAACACAATTTTAGCATTGTACACTAAGTATATAAAGAGCAATAAGATTGGAAGTTATAGCATTTTATATCTTGTGAGGCAAAGATTACCCTAGAATTTATTCTTCATACATTGTTGTAAACTTTTCATCACAAGGGTTTGATGAGAAAGGGAAGAGGTTGTCTTCTAAGGGTGAGAGGTATTAGTGAGTTTGTGATGTACAAGGAGTCTCACAGAGAAAAATTGTTATTACAACTCATAATATATAGTTAAGAAATCTCTAGTGCTGCAAGAGTATTAGATGCATCCTTCGGTAGACAAGAAGGTAAACTAGTATAAAAACTCTATGTACTTTCTATCTTCTTCTTACTCTCTTATTTTTCTGTTTTTACATGATAATTTTTCTGCAATATTTCTGCTGCAACAAACTCTCTTTGTCATAGAAGAAAAATTGCCCAAAGAAATCAGATAACTAATTCACCTCTCTTGGTTGCCATCTAATACTTACATATTTCGTTGCACTTCAATGTCCTTGTGCCACAAGGATGACTAATTTCTAATTTCCATTCCCTTTGATAGGTTCAATGCCCTAGGGATACTTAACATTCCTCTTGTTGGGCTCAACACCCTAGAGATAATTTTCATTTCCTTTGATGGGCTCAATACCAAGGGATAATTTGCATTCCCTTCAATGAGCTCAATGACCCATGGAGAATTTTCACCCTCTTTGATGGATTCGACGCCCTAGGAATATTTTGTATGTTAAGCTTAGATTTTAATCGTTTAACTACGAGTAGGCCTTAACATTGTAATAGGTATCAGATTCACCATGTCACTTTACTATACTGAAACTAAAGCTATATTTCCCTTAAATAAGATCTACCTCAACCTAGGGGCATACAAAATACATGACATCCTCACACACTCCACCCATACATATATCAACTCAAAATAAAAAAATACATATCATTCAAAAAATTTATCCATGCATACATACATGTAGTTAAAAAAATCATACATTCTTCAACTTATTTATCTACTTGTCATTCGTTCATTCATACATGCATCCAAAAAATAAAAATACATTATTCGAGCATTCATTCACTCATGCACTAAAAATATTTAACTAAAGCACTCATTGACTCATTCATTCATGTAAAAGAAAAAAAAATTCATACTTTCATTCACTCATTTATTCATTCATTCACGTATCAAAAAAATAAGAAATTCATAATTCATTGGCTCATTCACTCATAAAAAATATACATGACTTAAACACATATATACTTATTCATCATGTCATCCACATATTCAAAAAATGTTAAAACAACAATGAGTAATCCAAACATTGCATTCCATGCACCATCATACCATATATTGCATACACCACATAGGATCCGAAAAAATAAATTCATTCATGCAACATCAAATATATTCATTCAAGAAAAAACGGAAAATAGCTTGCATACATTTTCTTTGCATAAAATTACACCCTCATGCCACTCATTCGATTCATTCAGACACCTCATATCTAAATCATGTAGCATGCATTTCGTGATCCATTGTCAAGGGTGTTCATGAGTTAAAAAGTTGATTTTTAAAAGGAAATTCGACCGACTGAAGAATTCTAGGAAAAAGAAAATAAACAAGTTTCCCATATTGATGAACCTCAAGAGCTAGTTTGAAAAGCTTCTCCTTATTTTGAAGACCTCGATAGTCAATTCTTCATGCTTCCATCCATAAATAAATATTTTTTTCTATTGCATACCTTTTTAATAAGTATATAGTAGCGCATTGATCGTGCAAATTTACCATATCATAAATCATATTCATAAAAAATAATGTAGTAATACGAGATATTGGATTCAAAAATTAAAATCATATGAAAGATGATGCAAATATAAAACAAAAAATGACTTACATCTTCAAGCATATTTTTCTGATGACACAATGCTTCTTTATAATTCACAAATACTATGAAGTTATCCTAGTCATCCTATTTAAGCTTAGACATTATTGAATGAGATTTTTTCTGGATAACCCTCAATATGTAAATAGCCTGAGGATGGTAGTTTTCTAACTGTTTTCTTTGACATTCAATTATTAAAGAAAAGAATACATTTTGTCACATCTTTATTATGACTGAATCCAAGGAATGTTCCTAGCTCGAAATGCAAAATAAAGCAAATAAAGCAAATAAAAAACAAAAAGCCTGATGAGATTCCTCAATAAATATCTCAGACAAAAGTTAGGGCAAAGAAAAGTTAATAATCAAGGAAAACAAAAGTAACATGAAAAATATATGTGCCTAAATCTTTAATCATTCCTATCATAGCCTGAAAAATCCTCTTAATTATTTAATGTCATGTTATGAAACTATTGGAAATGGAATAAAGAAGAAAGGTGAAAGGTGGATATGGGAAACACATATTTTGAGCTTTATATCTTTTTCTGGAAAATCCTTAGTTAAGCCACGATACAATCCTAAAAAACCATGTTGTGGACTTATTTCCTTAAAATGTGCATCATGACAAAAAAATTGTTGACTCCACTAATCTCATAGTTTTTATTTTATAAAAGTATCTCATCTTTAATGTATAGGATTACAAATTCATTCTCTCTCAATATTATCATCATCGCTATATTATCACTCACAACCCAAACACAAATAAAATAACATATCAACACTAGCCCAAACGCAAATTAAATTTTATCATCATTACCCAATCACCACTCATAGCAAGAAATCTTCTCAAGCTTGCATGATCATTGCTTTAGTATATATTTTTAAAGAGTTATGCATGAAATCAGGAGTGTGAAAAGAAAGAAAAGTAGAAATCTCTCAAATTGGGGCAAAATTTGAGATGATTCATGGTCTAAGGTCTTCTAGCCCAATCCTACAAGAGCAAATTGTACAGAAGAATGGGTCTCACTATCTCACACTCTTGCAAATTTTGAGGTAATTCATGGTCTAAGGTCATTTAGTCCCAGCCTACTAGAGCAAATTTTACAAAAGAATGGGTGTCGATATCTCACACTTGGAACATTTTTTGAGTTGATCATATCTTCTAATATAAAGTTACAAGAAACCCAAAAATGGAATTGTGTTTTCGGTTGATCCCATTTTTTAGGGGAATGTTACAACAAGCCCAAAACTGAGGCAGTTTTGGGTTGATGCTATTTTCTAGTGGAAAGTTACAAGAAACCCAAAGCTAGTGTAGTGGTGAAATTGATTCACATGGCTCTATAAGTTGATTCAATCACACGAAGCCAAAATCCCTCAAAAAAGAAGAGACAAGATTTTAGGTTATCACTTTCAAGAACAACTCCAACAATGTCCCTTACAACTCTTTTGCTTCCTATCAAATGAGGCCACCATGTCGAGGGTGTTCACATAAAAAACAAAAAAACAAAAAAAATGAAAAGAGAATTCTAGGTTGAAAACCCACATGGGCAACCTAGGAAAAGGAGAATGGTTCCAAGTCGAAAACCTATATAGGTGACTAAGGATCATATTAAAATGAGAGAATTCTCGAAAGGTACATACATAAGGTATTATGGGGAAAATGAGGGAAAATATAATGAACACCCTCAAAGTGAAGACCGACTACTACTCATCCTCAAATTACCTAAAAATTGGGACAGTGTTTTGGAGGATATAAGTTATAGCCTTCCAATAGAAGTTCAGATTTCAGAATTGTTAGGTATCAGTGACAGAATACACATAGGGGGTTGAATAGGTGTATCAGTTCCCACTTACCTCTATTTGCACCAAAGCCCTGTTCTGAAAAATTACTCAGTTAATCGATTGAAGTTATGACTTAATCGATTAAGTCGCACAAAATTAGCAGTTGCTGAATAGCTCAATTACACAGCCAATTATAGATTATACCGAAATGATATAGCAGATATATTTGAACATAAATGATCTTTATTTGGCAGTAATACTATATTCAAAAAATAAGCTACAATAGGCAATTAAAAGCTACTAAAACAGTAAAGAGATAAGGGAAAGAAACAGCCCGCAACAAGGTTTTTATACTGGTTCGTTTTGCGGTCCACTGCAAAACTACATCCAGTCCTCCCATCTGGTCCAGGAGATTTTATTCACTAAAATTGAAACCAATGTGTCTTACATACACACTTCCAATTACAAGGCCTCGGACGTTACCTTCTTGACTTCCTCGATGCCCTTACCTTGGTTTGACCAATCCCAATCGCCTCCCAAGAAAACCTTTCATACCTTGATCTGGACCCAACCAAGAGTATGTTCCAAACTCAAGACCTCCTAGTCTTGGTGAAAACGCTCTGATCTCATTGGTGGTACGACACCAAAAGACGATTTCCCTCGTTACAAAAATACGCAAAATAGAGTAATGTGAAGCACTAAAATAGCTCAAATATTACAATTAAGAACAAGCTATAAACCCTATACAAATATCACAATTATTATGAACATGTATAAGATCAGAATCATGTTATGACATGTAATTTCTTCCCTTAAGAAATCTCTAAACAGTAATGAACGAATCATGCAAGAACAAGATAGGATGATGAACACATTTGATAATATGCAATAGATGACATGTTAATCCCTAAGCATAACACTATCTCACTTTAATCTCACATGCAATTCTCTCTGCCTATATGACATACATTGAACATGAAAATACGCAACTTAGCAATTCTAATATGAATGTATGAATGTATTAAATCGTATGTGAAATCTGTTGAAAATACAATATATATAGAAAAGCTGGTTTTCACCCAGTTAATCGATTATGTTGCTTGTTAATCGATTAACGGGCTGTTAGAGAGTAACTGAAATATGTTTTTCAGTTATCTGTTTTTAAAAACCGTTTTCACGTTAATCGATTAAAGCTTTACTTAATCGATTAACTGACATATTTTCAGTTAAGATGTTAATTGGTAAACTACCTATATGTTATGTTTATCAACTATACATGTTTTACCTTTACGTTATGCCTAAAATGCACAAATAACATGTATGTTTAATGTATGAACATATAATAAATTAGATGACATGTCTCATGTAAATGGTATGATAGTTTTTAGACTTTGTGAGATTTGCATCTAGGTTTACCTAACCTAGACTCAATAACTAAGACACATCTAAGACTCTAGTCTAGACATGAAGCTCTTGAATCTTTGGCATGTTGATTTGTTGAGTTGTCTTTAAGCTTTCACTAAGTCCTTTGTCTTCATCAAAACATAGGCAAGCTTAAGTGCTCTCTTGACACATTGCACTTTCAAGAATAAGGCACATTGAGGCATTTTTTGGTCACAAAAACATCAACACTTTGAAAATAATTCTCTGATAGTCTACGTTGGGAAAAATAGTTGGGTTTAGGCGACACTAGGACATGTTGTATGGATCATCTTAAAAAGAAAATGTGTTTTCAAGAAAAATAGGGTAACTTTATATCTCATTCATCTCAGAATCTGAAAATGAATATTGTCAATGGTTGTCAACAAGAATCGCTTCAGTCAATTTCAATGATAAATTATCATCCCAAAAGAAAAGAAATAGAAATCATGAACATTTGTACATGGGTCTCACCACTCATTATCTTACATTCAAATAAACATCAATCATATCTTATTAACATGCATCACTAATAAGTGCCAAAATGTACCAATTTTGCATCAACTTTCATGGCACTTATCTTGGATATCTTGATTATCCATGACCCAAAATAAAACTTATTACTTTTTTTTCAAAGAAAGTGTTTTGATCTCACCTCTTGTCTATAGCCATGTAAATTCCAGGAACAACTTACCTAAATCTCATCATGAAGATAGATCAAGCCATCACTCAAGCAAACAAGCAATAACATCCACAAAAATTCCAAGACTGCTCACAAACCCGCTATGTGTGCTCAATAGGCGTTGGGCGTGTTTTGCATGAGACAAGATTGCTTCAGCTTGAAGAAAATGGCAAACCCAACCATGGAGGAACCAAACTTCTAGGCGGTCCCAAAAAGGAGCTCAACATGACTTGGAGCCCAAGCAAGGAGTCAGGTGTGATGTCATGCACGATACATAGGAGCTGAGCACCAAGCAGGAGGTGTCACTATGCATGCAGCCTAGGCTGACGGCAGTTCAACCTAGCCCACAATAGGTTGAGCACCTAAATTGACCAGATGGAGGCGCCTAGTGGCCTAAAAATGTGCTCATTTTAGTTTGATCACCTAACATATGTTTTCAAATATCCAAAAGTCTTTTTTTTGGATGGAATAACAAATATTCTCATGCTACAATGATAGACTTGAATATTTACCATTTTCAAGTATCTGTTTTAAGCATTTGTTTTCATGATTATTAACATCTTAGAATCAATAATAAGTAGTCACAACCTTATTTCTTTCAAAAGACACTTAATGGTTAATAATGTATTAAGCATGATTTGAAAATCATCTTACCTGATCTGAGAGGAAGGGTAAGTTAAGAAATGATGTATAATGAATTAAAAGCACACAAAAATAACATGTATACACTAAAACCATTTTGCAAGAAACATTATATTCATATTTCTAACCAATCACAATTTCCTCTTGAAATTTGTACATGTTTATTTCTGGTTTCATGTAGTTAAATTCACTTAACAATTGAATGTTGAAAGAAGTCCAAAAGTATATATAGTAAAGTGTTAACTTATAAATTTGTTTGTTGAAAAGTTAATATTACTAAAACAAAAGTGCAATCTAATTAATGGGTTGTAACTTTGTAAATAGGAACTACATACAGACGTGCAATTTAATCAATGAATTATAACTTTGTAACAATGTGATATAATTGACAGAAAAATCTAACTACTAACTAATAACATTTATATTTCTGTCATTTAAATTCTGCTACTAACTCTTTCTTTTATTTAATTTATGCACATACTAACAATCTATTTATTTATTCTTTTATCACTCTAACTTCATTCCTAATACCTGTTGAAATATTTTTCTTGCTTGATGATTAGGCAAGTTTCTGATTTATTTAGTTATTGGTTTATTCTTTGCTCGTCATCTCGATTTTGTTAGAATAAATTTCAACGCCGGTATAATGGTTTCAAGATTATTCCATTTGATCAAAAACTTAGCTTTATTGAATTATTAACAATTTCACATCATCTCGGTTTTGTTGGAATAAATTCCAACGCCGGTATAATGGTATGAATTTAGCAATTTAACACAAGTGATACTAAGTGATATTTATTTCCGTTTTCCTTTATTAACCAAACTACTTCATTATGGAAGGTTGGTAAAGAATAAATAAATAAATAAATAAATAAATAGTTAGTTGTAGAATTTAAATGACAGAAAATAAATGTTAATTGTGGAAATGTACATGACTCAAAATAAAAGTTAGTAGTTAGATCACTCATTATGACTGTGTATTTTTCCTTTTCACAAAGATACAATTTATGAATTAAATTGCACTTTTATTTAAGGTTTCTTTCTTTGTCAACAAATAAATGCTATAAGTTTACACTTTACTATTTTACACTTACATTTCTTTCAATATTCAATTGTTGTATAGTATAGGTTTATAACGAACCAGAAGGAATTGCCTAATAGAACATTATTATAAACAAGTTATATTACTAATAAAGTTTGAACATATTTTTGGTTTGATTTTTGTTTATGGAATTGGAACAAGTAAACATAAACATAAACAACTAATATGCACAAATTCTTGAGGAGAAAATTAGTTTGAATGATGGAAATAGTTCTTAACATGTTTCTTATGAAAAATGTTTATAAAAGTTATGTGTTATATTTTGGTTATTCCAAACATTAGTTCCTAAAATTTCCCCCAGTCCTCCGGCGAGAAAAAAAGATTTTCAAACCTTGCAAAATATACTAATCAATAGAAAGTTGTCACTAGACGAAATAAGTTACCACGCCTTATTTCAGGCTCTCCAAACATTGATTAGCCTTGATTACGAGTTGCTTAAAATGGATGCTTTGATTTGGCAAATGTACTAAGGTGTATTCCTACTTTTTAGTTCATTTGTCAACACTTTAAAAAGAAGCATTTTGGATCTTAAAATCAAGCTTTGGGTGATCAAGTTAAAACCGCATTAAACACTTTCTAAAGAATTAAAATTGCCAAAGTAGTAACTTAAACATAATTCATTATAATGAAACAAGAAATTACAAGAAATATTAGTGAGCCAAAATTCAACTAAGGTTTAGGACCATTAGCTATCTTAATCCAAGGATTTAAGACACTTTACCATGCACAATTGAGATTGCAAAATGGATTTTTACATTTTATTTGATTACTCTTTCTCCTCTTGAATTAAGAGGAAATTACAAATAAAATTACCTAAGCTACTTTGGAGTAGAAATTCTCCAAGAAATTACAAAGACGAAGTAGAAGAAGAGAGAAATTCGGATGGAGGTATGAATGTGTGAATGTATATGAAATAATGGAATGCTTTAAGTATGTTGAAGTGCCTCCTATTTATAGGAGTTTTCTACCACCGCCAAGCTGGTGACGAAACCCTTCAGCATGGGTTTGGTCACTTGGCCAAGCAGCTTAGTTACCTACTTGGGACTGAGTTACCCAAACTATGGTGAGCTACTTGCTCAGCTATTGTGAGCTACCTCTGAAAAGCCTGTGGAGGCTACTTGGAGTGAGGTCATACATGACGTTATGGTTGTTTGGTGGCTAAGTCAACTTGACCAACTTGCTGAGTGCATACTGCCAAGCTTCTATGTGGCACCGCTAAGCTGCATACATGAGCAGCTTCGACCATGCTGATGGTGATGTGGCTTGGTGCTTGTTGATCTGGTCAGGTGTGTGGTTCCGAGCTGGGCGGTCCAGGTGTCACGCTAAGCTACTTAATGAGCACTTAATGTGTGGTGGCCTATGCCAAGCTTGTGTTCTGACCGTGCCAGGTTGAGTCTGACCGTGTCAGGTAGGTGTCCAGGTCAGCTAGGCGTGGGTCTGGTCCAAGCTAAGCTGCTTAGTGAGCAGCTTCATGTTGACTTCATGCTTTCCACATAGGCCACGTCGTGTTGAGTCACCCTTAAAGCTAAACACATAACTTGTCATGTCAAGCTTAAGCATGTCATGTGTGGATCATTTTGGCATATTTTGTGCACTTTGCTTGCACTTGATTATTTCATCTCTTTTCTACCTAAATCCTACAAAATAAAGTAAATAAGAAATACACAATGCAATATACAAGATTGTCATATTTTATCCAAAAAGTGTTGACTTAAGTTGGTTTTCTCAATTTTGCCAAGAATAAGTGCCATAAAAAGTATATGAATTTTAGGCATTTTTAGCACTTATCAATACCAACCTTTAGTAAGAAATGGTATGGTTAACTTTATACCGACCTTTCATAAAAAATGTTATGGTTAATGGAATCCGAAATGGGAGCTAAAATAAAGTTAATAAAATTAGTCTAAATTTGGAATCGCACATTCAGATAAAAACCACAACTTCGATTGTTTGCGAAAAACTCTTTAAACAATCACTACCTTACCAATCAATGTGTAATCACATTCATACATTAATCAATATAATCCCAAACATCAACACAAATTTCATGAATCACATATGCCCAAACAATCATATCATTACAATTATATTTACCATCAAGCTTTTCAGATCTTGTACCTCGATGAGCATTCAATTCAAGTTTTTTGGGTCCTCTACCTCGATGAGCATTTATAATTCAAGCTTTTCGGGTCATGTACATCAATGAGCATTTAAAAATATACTTTTCAAGACCTTATGCTTCACGTGTTTCAAAATGGTACTTTCTAGGACCCCATTCTTGACGCATTCCAAAACAATCTTTCAAGGCTCCCAAGCCTGGTGTGAAAATTTTCTCCCCAAGTTCTAGCATTACACCAACCTATGTCCTTGACTTTTTCTTTGTGTGTCCAAGTTCCAAAAGTACACCGACCTGTATCATTGATTTCACCTTTTATCCTTGTGTTCTAGCAACATACCGACCTGTATCCTTGGTTTTATATTTGGGTCTCCCTGTTCTATCAGTACACCGACTTGCGTTTTTGGTTTCGCCTTTTTCTCCTTTGAGTTCTGGTAGCACACCAACCTGCATTTTCGGTTTACTCTTTGTGTCTCCAAGTTCTGGTAGTACACCAACCTGCGTCTTTCGTTTCACCTTTTTCTCCCCAAGTTCTGGCATCATTCTGACCTGCATCCAAGGTTTTATCCTCATATCTCCAAGTTCCAGTAGTACTTCGACCTGCGTCCTTGGTTTCACATTTTTCACTCCAAGTTCCGGAAGTATACTGACTTGTGTTCTTGGCCTTATTTTTGGGTCTCCAAGTTGCGAAAGTACATCGACCTTTGTCCTTGGTTTCACATTTTTCTCCTCAAGTTCAAGCAGTACAATGACCTACATCCTTGGTTTTTTCTTTGTGTCTTCAAGTTCTGGCAGAACACCGACCTGTCTCCTTGGTTTCACCTTTTCTCTCTGTTATGATATTATATCGACATGCGTCCTTGGTTTTATTTTTGTGTCTCCAAGTTTTGGTGGTACAACGACCTGCATTCTCAATTTCACCTTTTCCTCCCCAAGTTTCAATAATACACCGACATGCATCCTTGGTTTTTTCATTGTCTCTCTAAGTTCTCAAAGTACGTCGACCTGCTTCCTTGGTTTCACCTTTTCTCGCCATTACAGTAGTACATCGACCTGCATCCTTGGTTTTATCTTTGTGCCTCCAAGTTCTAGCAGTATATCAACATGCGTCTTTGGTTTCACCTTTTCTCCCCAAGTTTCCGAAGTACACCGACTTGTGTCATTGGTTCTATCTTCTCCCCAAGTTCTGGTAGTACACCGACTTGCATCATTGGTTTTATTATTATATCATCAGGTTCAAGTAGTACATTGACTGCTTCTTGGTTCTCTTTCACTTTTATCAGACCTTTCAGCCAATGAGAAGTTGTAAGGTAAGTTTTTATGGGCCTTGACAAAATTAAAGTTCATTTCTTTAGTGACTATATACCATGATATCTCTAAAACCTCAATTTTCTTACAATCAAGTCAGCAACTAGTAAAGATGGACAAATGAGAACACCAAATTTTGTTCAACCCATAAAAACTCAAAACCCATTTTTGAGTATAAAAAAAAATTAATAAATAAATACGTTTTCGAAATAATATAAAAAATAATAAAAAGGGTTCTAGAAACTCATTCTTTATTTTATTTAAGTGTTAAAATTATAATAAGAATAAAATAAAAAAGCAAACTTCTAGAAACTCACTTTCTCTCCTAAAAAACAAATAAATAGAATAACGTGACATTTTTTATTTATAAAAATATTTATTGGCCAATAACAAAATTAATTTTACATATTTAATTTCGTTTTATAAAATAAATAAAAAATAAACAACAGAATATTCTTAGTATCCACTTTTGAATTTAAAAAAGTAAATAATAAATAACTACTGAGTCAATGTGAGACAAATAAGTGGGATCATATCCCTTAAAAATTTGCAATAAAATCTTGTATAGATAGAACCAAAATCATTTTTTTAGGAAGTAAATTATTTAGATTCTTCTATAAATAGAGTATTAAGAAAATAGTGTCAAGATCCTGAAAAATCTAGAGAGAAAAACCAAAATAAACTGTGAAAAAAGCTCTACGAAAAACCTAGGGAAGGATAGGGGAATCATCCCCTACAGTCGGGTACACGATTGAACGTTGCACCCTCCATTTCTGACCAATCTTGTCCACCCGCGTGGAAGCCCAATGTTTGTCCTCATTGTCCATGGATACGTCAACTCGTCTGGGTGTGTCTCTACACATCGGAACCTTGTCTCCCCAATGGCTTGTACTCCCATGTGGTCGAGTACTCAACAAGACGTTGTACACTCTTTATCCTGCAAATCATTAGCCCCAACATGGATCCATCACCAATAGTTTGTCTCGTCATCATCCTTCTAGACAATCTAGAGGCTATAGTTTGACATGGTCCATGCTACTGGAGTGCATCTTCGCCTAGGATATCCCATCTCTTCATAATCATTTTTTTCTCTTTTTCACCCAAAATATGTATATTTCTTCTTTTTCTAGCTTCTTTATACATATATAATTGTCATTAGATGATAAACTTCTTTAATATATTTACTTTTTTATTTCTATTAAAATAATATTTCAGACTTTAATAATATTTTAATTATGTTTTAACAATGTTTATATTAACGACCATTTAAATAATGCTGATATTAATAATTCTAAAATTATAGCTATTATAACAAAAAGAAAATAATAAGCTTTATTGTGTAACAAATATGTAATAATAAATATGCATCATTTCATTAACAAAAACTAATTTTTCTTTGTAATAATTAATTCTTATATTCTATTTTTAATAATAAAAACATATAATAAATTAAGGATTGTATCATTGTTGATCCTATCAACAAAGTAATAAAATAACAATTAATCATGTAAATAATTAAAATACATTTACCATAATTTTAAGATGAGTGTGGTCTGGATACGAGTGTTATTGTCCATTTATTTAAAAGTAGGTAAGTGAAATTTTGCATTTTTAATTAAAAACTTATTATTTTAAGTCGATTGTGGTGCGGGCACGAACATTGTTGTCTCATTCCCTTAAAAATAGATAATGAAAGCTAAATTAATAAATATTCACCTTTTTAAGATGAATGTGGTGCAGATACAAGTACTACTGATTATCAATAAAAAAACTTATTTCTTTAAGATGAGTAAGGTGTGGACATGAGTGTTGCTGCCTTATTCCTTAAATTTGATAGGTGAAAAATTAATTAATCAAAAATCAATCTTTTTAATATAGATGTGGTGCGGACAAGAGTATTGTTGCTTCATCCATTAAAAAGATGAACCGGTAATTAGTAAAAAGTGTATCTTATTAAGTCAAGTGGTAATGTGGACATGATCGCTTCTACCACAATAAGATGGATGAAAACAATCACTAAATAGATTTTTATATAATCAAATAAACCTATCAATCAACCTTAAAAAAAAGCTTAAAATTAGAACTACTTGATTTTGATTTCTTTATAAACAAGCATATGTATGAATAAGATTAAATATTTTCAGACCTAATTATAAAAAATAAATATTTATGAATAACATTTCTTGAATAAAATAAATTAAGGGTGAATTTAATCCATGCAATTAGCTAGGATATCATTTTATTACGGACGTACTAGGTGTTAATACATTCCCTAATCTGTAATCGACTCTTAAATCTTTAACTCTAATTGAAAATACCATTTTATCTTAAGTTGGGCTTAAATTTGGTTTTCTATATTTTAAACATCAATAAAACATAGTAGCGACTCAAAAAGAGGTTGCCTAGTTGAAAAACAGGGCGCAACTATAATACTGCTAAGGGAACAACTCAAGTAAAAACAACTCATAAAAACAGTATGAACAATAAATCCGGACCATGCAATCAATCATAAATAATTATGATTAAAAGTTATTGGTCACATATTACTTAGAAAAGTCATATACATGTATATTTTAATCTTGTATATTCAAATAAGATCTATGGTTCTATTTTCTTTTCTTACAATAGCGCGCACTATTCTTACGTGAGTTACCCACATATTGCTAATATATTGATTATTATTATTTATTAAGAGAAACATACAAACATGAAACAGCTACAAATTGTAAATCATCTAATTGTTGAACCTAATTCAAACATTTGAACTTATGTCCACTCTGATTTTAAAGCTCCTCTAACAATTTACCAATGTCCCAACTATAGATGCAAAAACCTGATTATACTTGTATCTTAATTATCATTTTAGACAACAACAAAAAGAAGCATAAGATTAGACATTGAATCTCTAGGAACCAACAAGAATAAAGCTTAACAAGTATGGAAGTTATGCAACACAATTTTGTCAGAACAACACTGAATACATTTGGGATATATTATAAAACCCTTCTTCCTACTCTCTCCTTTTCATACATACAATTTACAGAATTCCATCCTAAGCATGAATGATGATGTTTGTATCAGCAGCAACAATTATGATTCCTTCAAGCACAAAATACTAACTATTTGTCAGATATAATACACCAATCCATTGTTTGTTACCACTTATAATACTTACTAGCAAGGGAAGAGGCAGGGACATGGATCTCTCTCTAACTTATTATTTGATACTTCCAATTTTTTCAACTTTTCTTCACACCAAATCAGTTGTTCTCTACTCATCTTTCTCATTCTCATAACCCTTAAAAGGATTTTAATGTCAATAAGCCCAAGCAACAGCTGAATCTCCTCATGCTTTTCCGGCCAACAATTCTTTTTCCACCCTTTCTTTTTTCTACGTAGTTCCTTCATTTTCGCCACTTTCTGCATTTACAACAACAAAATATTTATATATATATATATGGAGTGACTCAAGTGAGAATAATTCTATATATATATATATATTTATATATTATAGTAAGAGGAACATACAACATTTTCTTTACTTGCATCACTGGACACTGATCATATCAAGAAATTGTAACTTGTATTGTCCTAGAAACCCATGAGAATAAGGTGTCTAGAAAACACCAGAAAAAGCTCTCAAATAACCCATGGATTAATGTATTTGCTGATAATACACTGTATTAGAATTTGAACAACAATATTAAAGAGCTATTTAAACCAAACTTTGGAGTCAAACATGTAGAATTTTAAGTAGACAACTAGACTTGATGGTTAACACTCTAAGAACACACTGCTAACTTGATGTAATTAACCGACCCTAAAAGTTCATAATTCAGAGGACTGAAGATAAAATTGTTGTCTATGCGCTTCAAAGATCCATTAGTATATCATATAAAATTGCTAACTTGGATTACAAGTAGATTAACTGAATTTACCTTTTCGAGGGTAGACTGAACCTGGTGCAAAGAAGTTGCAAGCTGACTCTGATTTCCAAACAGGTTGACGTGTACACTTGACTTTTTCTTGTCCCTTTTCAGGAAAAGGTGAAATGTAAGGATGGAGATTTCAATTATCTTGATAAGATCAGGAGCAAGAACTCTCATATCTGAATCATCAGTTGATTCAGGATCTGAACCTGAATAGATTCATAAAGTTGAGAATTTAGCAATATCAAGTACGAAAATTAAAATCAAAATCACAAAACAAAATAACACTAAGTGGCAAACAACCAAGACAAGTAATTCTTTAATTACTAATAACATCAGCAATATCCATGAAGTAAATGTAAATGGTGCACAGAAAACTCACCTTGTATATTAGGAACCTGAAGCAGTTTAGGCAAAGTTTTCCTTGTGCGAGCATAAATTTCAGCGAGGGTGCCCTGCTCAAAAGGTTCATTCTCAATAAACCTTTGCAATAGAACCTGGAACTGTTGAAACTGCTGGGCACTGTGGTTGTAACACGTAGGATTTTCAGGTTGCCAAGATATCTTCTGACTCATATGACAATATTGGCAATGAAGTGCCTCCCAAGTCAAGCATATTTGACCAACATATGCTGTTTCAATATCTTGGTAGGGGTCATTTTCGGGCTGTTGAAGATGGTCAATCTCATCATCAGGTTCTTCAAAATTTTTCAAGGAAAGACAACGAAGGGGAGATGCCAGCTTCTTTGATGCAGACCTTGGAGATGGAGTTAAAGGAGACTGTGAACCTGACATAGCGAGAATGTAACAAATAAAATGCAGGTGGTAAAAGAAGATAATATCCCAATATATCTCCGATTAATAATACCACTGATAAATTCAATATAACCGAGCATTCCCTTTTTAGTTTTTAACAAAGCAAAACTCCTATTATGTAAGATTGGATCAGGCTTGCTAAAGTGTGGAACATAATTCCCTTAACTTTGATTCTATTTGAGGTATATGTTTGATTTGAAGTGAGAAAAACAATTCCCCTAACTTTGACGAAGTAACTAAACCGAATCCAGACAGATTCCTAATTCAAGCTTGCAAAATACCAGCACAATTTTAAGCACCATGGAAAGGAACACTTGTAGAAGGTATAATAATTAAAATAATAATGCAAATCAAACTCCAATCGACAAGACAATTGAAGCTTACAAGATCTTTCCTTTGGATTAATGTTTCCTTTCTCCAAGTAGAACTAATAAGAGAAATAGTTAGTTTGTCTGGCATTCATTATTGCCCTAATCACACAATGCAATGGCCCACATAAAAACACCTAAATCAGCACAATGTCAAATCCAAGTAAATATTCCTGATTCCCCAACCATTACTAGTATCTGAAGATGAAGCATACAATGATATGCGAAGATTAAACATTAATTATCATCAGCAACAACCAACAATAAAAAATCTACCTTTGCCAACTTCATCAAGCTGGAGTGTGCTCATCCGATCAAAGAAAAGCATTCTTTCACAGTAATTTTCATATACAGCATCAAAGCCACGCCACCATTGCTGACCTTCAGCTTCCACATCTCTCCATTCATTAGAGATTGTCTCTCCTGCTTCGTCTTCATCCTCCCCTTCCTCCACACATGATTCCTCTTCAGGAATCAACACCATAAAACTGTTTCTTCTCAATTCTTTCAGCCTCCTCTTCACCTCATTTGTAATAAAATCATCATCATCCTCAGCTTCAGTGACAGAATCATCGTTTGCTGATTTACGCCGATCAAGACCACCGCTGTTAGGCTTTGGTTCCTCAGACTCTGGCACTGCCTTGTCAGCCAAATTATTTTCTCCACCTGCTTTGTGAGATTTGATGAACTTCTTGATTTGCAGAAAATCCATGCCTACCTTTCAAATACAAACTATTCTAAGGTCAAACAGATTTTCTAAATGTTTCAGATCAAAACCTACAATCACATCAAAACAAATAGACCCCAGAAAGACAAAAAAGTCAAATGTTCGATTCCTGTGAGCAACACTTGTTGAGAGGTGCAATCACACCTAGGAAATCTAAAGCCAAAAACATGATAATGACATAGGAAAGGAATGTTGAGATTCAAAGATAAGAACATTACTTATCTAATGGCCAAGTAAGCACATACAAAAGGAAAGGATTCCAAAACAATTAGTCTTATGGTCCATGAGGAAACAAGGGAAAGGAAAATGGGTAAAAAAGAAGGGGGAAAATTTACTTTCATAGAAAGATGGTGAAAGAGAAGCGGTGTGAAAATAAAAATCTTCACAAGTACTAAATCGCATAAAGGAAAGTACTTTCATCTAATGTTGGATTCTGTTTGTTTACCTTTGGCATTCAACGATCACAAAGATCAGAACCCATTAACTTGAGCAACATTATTAAGCATCAAACCACTAAAAATAGTTTTTTTTAAACAGAGTGAGAGACCAATAAGGGTTGGTGTAGTAGAGTAAGGTCTGCTAGATCCCAGAAAGACCAAAAAGATCAAGGGTTTCATTCCTGGTAATTATGTTGGGAGGGACAGACATAGATTCGGAAAGACATTAGTTCCTCACCCAAAAGATGAGGGAAGTAGTAACAAAAAAATAAACAGAGTGAGAGGATCATACTCAGAGATACACTCCAAAGAACACATTTTACAATTTTATTTCTTTTTAAAAAAAAAAAAGCATTTAAATCAGTAAGTAGCAATTATGACTGTGAATGAGAAAATGCAGATAGATTGAGCAGAAAAGAAGTAAATTAGGATGATTAAGATACATGCAATGCAATGTAGAGATGGAAAATGAGCATAAAATATTTTAAAAAAGTTGGAGTGAAAAAGGCAATGTTTATCTGTGACTAACCTATGGAATAAGGAAAGTTGAAGAGAGAGAGAGAGAAAAGAGAAACACAAACCCTAGTTACTTAGTGGAGGGAGAGAGTGAGGAGACAGAAACACAGAGAAGAGAGAATTTAGAAATGCAATAAATATGATCACATTGTTTTATTTTGTTTGATACCCTCTCATACTCATTTTCCAATAACCAAATATAATAAAATATAAAGTGTCGTATTTTTTATATTAATGTGTGTAATGGGGTGATGGGATGGGAGGAGGAAAGGGTAGAGAGAGGGAGAGGGAGAGGGAGAGGGAGAGGGAGAGATTATCAGATTAGAGAAACAGTAAAAGAAAACAGTGTCGTGGTTTGCAGAATATTGTCAGAATGCCGCGCAAACTAAACTACCCTACTGGCAGGTATGCTTTCTTCATAGACTTAAGATGCAAAGGGAAACTTGACATGAACTTCTTACGTTAGCACTAATAGGATACTCGTGTATCGGGACAAAAGGATAAAGTATCTTCTGGTGTGACATATTACTTTTTACTTATTTTTAAAATAAATAAGAAAACAAAAACTAAAATAACACAAGTGTTTATTAATAAGTGGATGTGTAGAGATAACTTTTCTCCTCATATCAGAACATATTTTACTCCCTTCTTACAAATAGCAATGTATTTTACATAAATTTATTTAAAGAACAAAAACATAATTTGTTAATGAAAATATTATTGGGGTTACCTCATAAAAGATAATGTTTATGTATTTGATTATTGTAGAATTGTTGTTATGAAGAAAAGTTTTAATGTGTTATATTAAATAAATAAATAGTTGTTATGAAGAAAAGTTTTGAAGACAATGTAAAATAAGTTGTATAATATATGTTAAAGATTTTGGAAAACTTTTTGATAAATCATATTTGTTGTTGTCTTTAATGGTTGACCATTCTTATCATATATCAATATATTCGATCCATTTTCTCTTTGAACTCTTGAAATAGATGTGTACAATTGATCATGACTGAACACTAGTCTAAGTAAATATAACCCTACATTTTCTAATGATTGTCTTTGAGATTTATTGATTATCATAGCATATGTAACAATTATATGGAATTGTCTTCTGAAAGCTTGAAAGGTCATGGAGATTGGCTCTGATATATATATATATATATATATATATATATGTGTGATATTTCCAATATATTTTTTATGATGTGATCTTTGCTTTTAGTCATGATTTATCATTTTAGAGACAACCAATCTTGTACTATTATATAATCATTTAGATTGGTCCAATTTCCTCAATAACATTATTGGAGTTCCAACTTTCAACTTGATTTTATGATTGGGAAGACCAGAGGTTATTAGTGAGTTTAGAAATTCAGGAATTAGTATATTGAATGCTTCACTTTTATTAGCATGAGACATATCGACTGAATCTGAACTCAAGTATTCATTTTTTCCTCACATATAGTTATACATTAGAACATTTATTTTCATTATAGTTGGCTCGAAATGCTTTCTATTTTTAGGAATGAAAATTTAGATGTATTGCATGTATTAGATTTAATTAAAATCTGTACTTGACATTAGTTCAATAGTATATGTGAGTTTGATATTTCCTTTGGAGACTAGTGTATTAGTCCATATGCTTGTATTATATGTGTATGTTAACTCTTGTATTTGGGTTGACTACCCCTAGTAATCTCTTCTAATACATCTTGGCTTACCAAAAAAATTATTAGTATAACTTTAATAAATCTATTATATCTAACCTAATGAAAACTTAAAAACAACTAAAACAAATTCACCTAAAATTGTACTTTTAACATATTCATTGATTTGATCAACAATCTCAATTATTGATGCAAGTATTGCCCTAGATTGTAGATAGGGTGGGCAATACTCTTAATTATATTTAAAAAATTAGAGTAAATATTTATTTTAGTCTCTAATGTTTTTCGACCTTACCAGTTTGTTCCTTCAAAAATGAAAAACACAAAATGGTCCACAAAAATTTCAAATGTGGGTCAAATTAATCTTTTTAGGTCAAAGTAATCTCTATCAAGTATCATAAAACATGCTAAAAATGATTCATTTGACCTAATTTGAAATTATTATGACCATTTTAGATTTTTTCAATTTTTGAAGAGTAAAATGTTAAGTAAAAAAACATGAGTGAAAATGGGTAGAAAGTAGAAAAACACTTTATACATTGGGACACTTAATCAAAATATTTGCATTAGAAACAAAAAAAATGAAGCTAACTTTAAATTTAAACTCAGACCGCTAACATACTTTATCATGTTGAACAGAAACCTTTCACATCATTGGTTTGGCTAAGGTCTATCTCCATACAAATGTATGTGAATCTTTCTCTTGCAAACTTCAACTTCTTAGTATCAATTTTATTCAGATGAAATAAATGGAAATGGGTAGAAGGAAACACTTAACATAGGACAACATTTTTAAAATTGTTAGTCTTATCCATACCAGTGTTTTAGTCATTGAAGTTATTGTTTAATCAAACTCTAATCCAATTAGAGATGACTACATAATGGTTGGTGCTCAAAGGCATCGACATAAAGCTCTTGTGGTTGATATGGGTATATTACTCATAACACTGTAAAAATTGGTTCGTGCCGGCTGGTTCAACTAGTAAATTGGTGTATTAGTCCTAATATTAGTACGGTATATTAATTATACTGATCATGCAATCATACCGATCGAAATTGGTTATACCGGTCGGTTTTCAATTGAACCGTACTGGTCATACCAATTGGTTTTCAATTTAACCGTACCAGTCATACCGGCTGGTTTTCAATTGAATCGTACCGGTCATACCAATCGGTTTTCAATTGAACCGTACTGGTCATACCGACCGGTTTTTATTTAAAATTAATTTTTTAATAAAAATAAAAAGTTTATTGGTTTTCTTATTGTTTTTTAACATTAATATTAATATATTATATATGTATATCTAATTTCACCTTTAATTAGTGAACTACCGATTGAACCGTTATACCACTATACCAATATCCTGACCAATTTAATGACTGATACAATATTAATAACATTGCTCATAATTATAGATTACGAAAATCATCGAAGAGGCCTCGGGTTGCAAAGCACATGTCTCCATTGGAGTAGAACCGTTTGAAAAACTCAAACGGCCAGAGGCGGGTGAACATAGACTGGTTATACACATTAATATTGTCATTACTAGTCATTCGATGGCAACTTGACTAAATGAATTAGAACTTTCAAATCTGCACGGGGACTAGTTTGGTGGTGACTAGTAAAAAGTGGAACATTAAGATTGCAAAGACATACACATTTAAAAGTAATAATCAGAATGATAAACATGGAAATTGTTTTGATGTTTTGGGCATTAATAAGGATGAAGAGGTTTTGAATGGAATTGACTTTGTGACGAGTGGAAGGCCCATCCAGATTCAAGCATTATGTTATAGCATATCATGAGATCAACCGGAAGCGACATTTCTTGAGAGGATCATCCACACACTTCAACAAAAATTAATTTTTTACCTATCAAGTAAGAAGATATTATTGGTTATACCAAAAAATTATGAGAAGAAGAGGCATTGCATTGACGTGTTGTCCATTATGTCAACTCTATCAAACATAATTAAAAGAGTTGTTTTATAAAACACAATCAAATTCATGGAGTTCAAAATCATTCAATCCAGTTAAATGACACATTCTCTCAACGTGTGACTTGTGAAGATGCTGCAGTAAATAGGCCTCAATTTTCGGCTACAACTTTGAAGGGGACATACATGGCTGAGTTATCACGACCAAAATTTGAATTTGCATAAGAAAAGCATGTGTACTACAAGTGATGTGGGAGGTTGTTCTTGCACAAAAAAAAAACTAGTGCTGATATAGTAACTCTGGGATCTACCAAGCTAATCACGGAAGGCAACGACTCACTAGCAAAGGCGATGTTGCAATATGAGGTTTTGAGTCAACATATTAGGAATCCATTTGTGAGGATGGTTATGTGGATGTTTCAACAACAAAAATTCATGGTGTGGACTAGTCTGTTTCTGATTGTCAAGCAAGGTTGGCTAAAATTGTTGATGTGTTAGAATCCTTTGGAATCAAAAGGGAATTATTGATGCTACAACGGAAATACAATAACTTGTTGGTATATTGGTCTCTCCAAATCTATGTTTGTTGTCAATTGGAATGTTCGTTGAGCTATTAACATACATGGTCGTGGTCATGTCAAATATATAATTAGAAATTATAATCCTTCGATCATCATTTTGCTGGAAACTCATTGCTAGTATAAAAATGTGGAATATATTTGAAATATCTTAGGCTTTTGAGTTAGATTCTTCTCCATTACTAGAAAGAGCATTTCAATTTTATAATTTATTTTGAAGGGTAAAAATGTAAATTTAATATAAAAATTAAAGGATATAAATGTTTTTATCCTTTAATTTTTCAATGTTATTTCTCATAACTACTCTCTTTAGTAATGGAGAGTAGTCTAGCTCTAGGCTTTCAGGCATTGTTGAAACCTATGGTGAGGCATGTGGTATTTGGGTACCTTGTGCAATAGGGAGTTATTTTAATATGTTTATTGTAAATTGTTGTTCTCAAGCCATCTCGGTCTAGATTTAGCATGGGGCTCAGGGAATGGATCTATATGATTGTTTATACAATCCCTCTTTCTTGTTTGTGAATTATAATAGGGCAAATCGCAAGTGCATGATTATGTCATCAAGTAATAAAATATTGATTCTACGAGGGCTAAAAATTTTATTTAATTGTAGCAATTAATTTATATTTAACTCAAATAGGAATTAAAAGTGAACTTAGAATAATTGAACAATTGACAAGAATAATTATCAAAACAGTAAAAAATGATTAAAAACTTATTTAGGAAAAGTTCTCGGGATAAGGGTTACTGCATTTATACTTGCAAATTCTTGTTTTACTCATTTTCATGAACTTTAAGTTGATAAGGCGAATTGTTCTTTGATATGTGTTATTCTCTTTCAAGCTTCAACACGTGTACTCAATTGAAGTTGCACATACTCTTGTGGTATGGTTATCAATCAAATATTTTACTTGGATCTTTCTATCCAATCGCTTTGTAGCGACCAATGATGAATTCCAGAAACCCTCAAGAATCCTAAGATTGCTCTCGTGAATTAGGATTCTAGTTTGAATAACTGAATGATCGGATAGTGGGATTCACCTCTAGGTCTTTCACCAATGTATCTAAGATGTGTAATTTATAGGCCAAACAACTCACACGAATAAAACTCAGTTTAATGATTCAAATCATAACACTCAATGAAATAGAAGTAAGAACAAATGTTTATTGAATGTAAAAGGGCATAGCCCCAATCCTAGAAACAAAATGAATTACTCACTCATGATGAAGAAGAGAATAACAAATTCTAAATTAGAGAATTGTAATATAAAATGTGTTTCATCCTTGAGGGAGAAACCTTATTTATCCTAATTACAAAAGGTTGGGTTATGTCCAACAAAACAAATCTAAAAATCTGAAAATTAGGAATAGAATCTGCCATCCACGACCATGTGTGTGGGACACGGCCTACCCGTGGATCGTGGGGTCTTCACTTCAAGCTACTTCTCTTCGATCCAGTCTCTAACGCGACTTCTTTTGACCCTTTAATTGGTCTTCACATAGCCTCAACACTTAATTCCATATTTTTGTATCCAATATCTACTCTTTTTGGCTTCAATCTATCCAACCTACACAACATAATCAAAAACACCTGCTTAACCCGAACAAAGAGAAATAAAAGCTAAAAACAATCTTAAAATCCTAATTATGTCCTAAAATGCAAGTTAAATGTAATGTAAATGTAGCATAATTTCACACTCGTCAAATTATTTTAGGAGCACCTTCTTGTGAAGAAGATCTTTGCTCCCGACCCTGACAAGGTTTTGATGAAGACACCAACATCACCAAAATGAAGATTACTTATGAAGACCAAGAAGATTAAAGCTTCAAGACAATTAGTCTAAGTCTAAATAGATACTTATATCATATACTCTTTAATATAGCAAAGTAGTAATGCTCAAAATATTTTAAAATAAATTTAAACACTTCAAGTTTTAAATGAAAACATTTTTCAAAATACTGTGTAATAGGTTACTGAAATTTGAATAACATGTTACATGAATGAAAATCAGTTATAAAATTTGAATTGGAGTAACCGATTACTCTAAGTGAATTTTAAATTCACTATTAGACAGGAAGTTTGAGTAACTGATTACTCAAGTGAGTAACTGATTACTCAAGTGAGTAACCGGTTACTCAATGTAATTTTTCAAAACGTCACGTTTGGGTAATCGATTACCCACTTGATGTAATCGGTTACTGAGAGATGAGTTTTTCAGATTTGAAACTCAAGGGTTTTCATCCCAAACGAAATGTTTTCATTCCAAACAACTCCTACTCTTTCATAAAGGCACAATGACTGATTGGAAAGCATATTTAAAGGTCTTAGAACTCACAATCATTTAACAACTCTTTCACACTTTTCTCACAACTTTCCTACGCTTTTCTGAAATAATTTTCTGCACTTCTAGCAACTTGAACTTAAACTTTCAAAACTATTTTTTTGAGATGCTTGAAGTAAAGTGTTTTAAAGTTTTGTAAACTTAAAGAGCATTATTTACTAAGTATACAAAAGAGTTGATTGAGTTGCAAGTGTTATTATATTTCATATTTGTAAAGGCAATCCAAGCTATCATTCAAATTCTTCATTCATTGTAATTACTTTCTTTCACGTGGTGAAAGGGGATAGAGTTAATTAGAAAGGTGTTTTCCAAGGGTATAAGTATTAGTGAGTGTGTAAGGTACATAGAGATCTCAGGGTGAGATATTGTAATTACAACTCATAATATTTAGTGGAAAATCTCTTGTGCTGCAAGAGTAATGGACGCATCTTTCGGTGGACAAGAAGGTGAACCAGAATAAAACATCTGTGTACTCTCTTCTCCCTTACCTCTTTGATTTATTCTTGTTTATTTTCTGCAATATTATAAACTGCACTTTAACTCTTCATTTTGCATAAAAAGTGGTCATAATTTCTAGTCAACTAATTCACCATCTCTTAGTTGTAATCTCATTCTTACACTTCTGAATCTACAAAATATTGTGTACATCTATTGGATGTTATTGGGTGATTTTAATAAAAATCTTCTTCTATTTGAAGTTAGAGGTGGTCACTTAATTTTGTCTATGAAGCCAAGTTCTCTTAGGTTTTGCGTTGTTTTGGCTTGACGATTTTGAGGGCTATCAGGAGTAGGTATACATGGTTTGGAAGGGGTCAAGGTTGTCCCAATGTTTTGAAGCAATCAAACAAAGGTTTATCACGCTGTAGCTGGAAAACAAATTGTCCAACATCTTATGTCGAGAACCTTCCAAAACTTCACTCATATCATTGCCCTCTTTTAGTTAGTTGTAGTAGTAGTGGAGAGGATGTCATGAATATGTCATTCAGATTTCAGGTAACTTGGACTTCACATGTTAATGTTCATTATGTAGTCCTTTATGCTTGGTCTAATTCAGACATGGATGTGGTAGATAGGCTTTCCAAGGTGAAAGAGGAAGCCATGATCTTTAATAAGTGTTTTCAAAACCAAGGATTAGAGGTGTCCAACAAAGGTTGGAAACAATTGATGATCATGATCTTGCTATGCAAGGATAAGATGGAAAATTAAGAATGAGTGAATTAGTTTTCTCCACTAAGATAGATTTTTGCAAGTTTAAAAATGATTAGAGTATATTGTAGCGGAAAATGTAGGTTGTAGAAATCGAAATGCATAAATGTATACTAAAGAATATGGAAGAAAGAGATACATTAGTTTTTATATTGTTTATCTTCTTGTTCACTTGAAGGCTATATCAAGCCCCTTGTAAGCACATGATATGTTATTGATTTGATGAGTTAATCTATTACAAATCTCACCCCCAAGACTTTGTCTCTAGACTACACTCACCACAATCTCACTCTCTTAGAAGAACATCTTCTAATTCTATCTTTCCCTTTTTCACCATACACTATGGTGAAAAGTGTATACAACAAATTTATACAAGTGAAGAATGATTCTAGGGCTTAGATTGCAGAAAGTATTTAACTGTTGTTAACTTGTAATCCTTAAAGTATATCACTAAGAATAACACGTATGCTCAAGTATTTTTAGTATATTGGAAGAAAAATACTTGACAATAACTTAAAGAATTTCTGAAAGTTTTTAACAAGTTGCTTGCAAAAGTGTTATGAAAGTTATGTGAAAGTGTTGTACAAGTTCTGAATGAATCTGAATGTCTAAGTGCCTTTAAATAGGCTTCCAACCAATCATCATATTCATACATGAGTAATCGATCACTCTCATGAGTAATTGGTTCCTCTGTCTAGAAATTGCTTGGTAACCTGTTACTCAATCCAAGTAACTCATTACTTGGTTCTAGTAACTCATTACTTGGTTCTAGTAACCTATTACTTAGGTTCATTAACCTATTACTCATGTTAAGTAACATGTTACTTAGCTATTCGAAAATTTAGTCCATTTTAATTCCAAGTTAAAATACTTTTCAAAAATGTTTTAACTATGAGTATTTAGTTAAACTTAATAACGAGACTTAGGGATAGAAGTACCTATCTTATAAGATTCTATTATGTCATGATCTTTACTAACTTTTCTTTTAAGTCTTCAAGGGCTTCTTTTTTATTCTTTTTAGTGATATTGGTGTCTTCATCAAAACCGTGTCAAGGTTAAGAGCAAGATCTTCTTCACATGTTAGACTTGAGGTTCAATTGAGGCATGAATACAATACAAAAGAAATTTCATACTCAGACTAATGTGAGAAGAAGTTTGAATAAAATTCACAGGCTCTTCACATGTATTGTGACCTCTCATATTATCTTAGGATGGTGTTATGGGGATGATTGTGTTGATAACCATCGAGGAACTTTTAAAGATGGTTATGAGTATGAATTCTTTCAAAGCTCTTGGTCTGGATGGTTAACAAATGTTTTTTCTTTAAGAAGTATTGGATGATTGTGGGGAAGGATATATGAAAGCTAGTCCATGATGCCTCAAGACATGGTTTTACTAATGCTCGCCTCGTGGAGACTATAGTTGTCCTCATTCCAAAATTTAATCAGCCTACTTCTTTGAAGGAGATGAGACCGGTTAGCTAGTGCAATATTACATGTATGTTATAACCAAGGTGCGAGTGACTAGATTATTGTCATTTTTATATGATCTAATTGTCTCATAGAAGAGTAACTTTATCCCATAAAGATACATTGTTGATAATGTCATCATAGATAAAGAAGTTAAGCATTTCATTCACAAAACTAAGTTTGAGATGGGTGTCTTGGCTTTCAAGGTAGAGATAGAAAAAGTGTATGATAGGATTAACTAGGAGTTCTTAGAACATACTCTAAGTGATTATGGTTTTCCTGCTATAATAGTAGTCTTATTATATGGTGTGTGAGATCAGGTGTTGTGTCCATACTTTGGAATGACTCACATTTGGACAGTTTTAGGCTACTTAGAGGTCTTCACCAAGGTTATCCAATGTCTTCGTTTCTGTTTCTTCTTTGTATCTAAAAATTAGCTCTCCTTATTCACTAGAAAGTGGATCTTATGTCTTGTATCCCCTGAAGCTATCTACATGTGGATCGCTTATTTCTCATTTACCATTTGTAGATGATGTGTTCTAGTTATTCAAAGCTACAAATTCGCGTGTAATAATGCTCACTTATACTCCGAATGATTTTTTCAAAGCTTCAGGTATGAAGTGGATGTAGGGAAGTGTAAGTTTACATGTTTCAAGAATGTAACTAATAGGAGGAAAACCAATCTCATGAATATTTGTACTATGTGTGTTGCTACCAGCCTTGTAAAATACTTGGATATACCACTTGTCCAAAGGAGGGTTCGTAGATTCGTCTTTAGTCATATAATGGAGAAGATTCAAAGGTGTATGGCGACATGAAAGTTGAGCCTTCTGAACAAAGTGAGAAGATTGTGCCTTATAATGTCAGTAATCACTTCCATCTTTGCTTAAGCCATGTAGGGTATGTGGCTACCTCATAATATTTATAATGAAATAGACAAGATGACAAAGAAATTTTTTTGGGGTGGTAAAGTTAATAAGTAAAGTCTCGATATAATTAAGTATCATGTAATTACCAACCATAGGAAATGGTGGGCTTGAGATTCGTGATTCATTTTCAACTAATTTCCCTCTTTTGTTGGGTTAGAGCGTGATCGTGGATAGAAACAAAATGTGGTTTGAGATTTCGAAGGACAAATATCGATGGGGTGAATTATTTTTCTAGTTAAGGTTAAACTTTTCTGCTATAAAAGGTCGGAGTATGTTGCAGCAGAAATGTTGCAGAAGAATAACCAAGTACATAATATAAAATTAAAGAGAGTATGGAGAAGAGAGAAAGTACACTCTGAATTTTTATATTGGTTTATCTTCTTGTCCGTCGAAGATTACATCCAGTACTCTTGCAGCACAAGAGATTTTTATAGTGATATATTGAGTTGTAATTATAAATCTCAACCCAAGATACATGCACATCACACACTAACATATATCTCACCACTTATAAGAAAACCACTTCTAAGCAAACATTATTTCCCTTTCCACGACACCTATGGTAAAAAGTTTACAAGATTAACGAAGAATTTGCTAAGGCGAGGATTGCCTTACAAGATATATCAATTCTATAACTTGCAATCCTTAGATTCTTTCTATACCCAATACACAATGCTCTTTAGTGTTTAACTTTGGAAAACTTTAGACAAAACACTTATGTGCAACTTCATAAAAATCTGAAAGTTAAAAGTCAAGTTGTATGAACAAAGTGCAGAAAATTGTATGTGAAAGTTGTGCAATTATATGTGTTAATGCGTTGCATGAATTAGGGTATTCCAAGACCTTTAAATAGGCTTCCAACCAGCCATCATACCCCTATGTGAAGGTAGAACTCGAATGAAACTCATTCGTTTTAGATGAAAGCTGCTCAGTTTGGATTTGAAATTTTGGTATAACAGCTCTCTATAACCGATTACAGTGCTCAATAACCGATTACCTGAACATTATGTCCAACTGCGTAATTGGTTACTCCCCAAAGTAATCGGTTAGTCTGAGTTATTTTTGTTGGATAACTCATTACTCAATTTGGTAACATGTTACTCAGTCCTACTAACTTGTTACTTATTGTCATACAATTCAAATAACTTATTACTCAAGTCTTGTAACACGCTGCTCAGGTCAAGTAACATGTTACTTAACATTTTTAAAATTGATTTCTTTTGACTTTAAGTTTCCAATTGATTTTAATTTTTTTTTTCACTTTTGAGCATTGCTACTAAATATATAAAAGGTTAAGGATAGGAGTACATAGATAGAAGACTTAAAAACTCTTGTTCTTGAAGTTTGGTCTTCTGTGTCTTCAAAATCTTCTTCTTTTTGGTGATCTTGGTGTCTTTATCAAAACTGTGTCAAGTTCATGAGCAAGATCTTCTTCACGGCACTTGGGAGGTGGTGATAATCCTTTTGGTATGACAATTGAATTAAGATTTGAAAATTATGCATAATAGTTGACTTTGTTAACATTCTTGATACCCTGGTGCATATGAAGGATCTTTGGATAGAGGGCTCTTGGGGTAAGTCTGATGATAGTGTTGGCATTTCATAGACATCTTAGAGTTGGATGTGGAGATTATATGCCCCCAAAAAATCTAAGTTTATTTGCTAGCTTAATGTTAACGATTTTTTTCCAAATAATTTGATTCACTCTAAAAAAATTTTGTCAACGACACCAATCTGCATCTGATGTAATAATGATATAGAAGATCTCCCTCATACCTTCAGATGTTGTGGGTATTTGGTCCTTCTATGGCGGTGCTTAGGCTTTAATGATCCTTCTTTATGGGTTAACCAAATTTTCAAGTCTTGGATGGTAGAGAATGTTATGCATGTTCATGGATGACTATTTATGGTTGGTGCCTAATGAGCTTGGAAGTAGTGGAATAGTTCGATCTTTTGTTCTATAACCTAAGATACAAGATATATCATACGAAATGTTCATCATGACTTTAGATATTGGTATAATAATGATAGTTATTAAGTTCCACAATCAATTTTTTAGTGGTATAGTCCTCAAGAAGGAACGGATCTCCATGTTTTCAACAAATTCTACAATTGGATCTTTCATACTTGCGAAACTCATGGCTGTGGAATATGACCTAAGATTGACTTAGAATATTGGTCATTGCAACTTAATCTTGGAGGGCGATTATTTAGAGGCAATTCTCATCATTTCTAATGAAATGCAAATTCGTAACCATTCAACATATGTTAAGAGAGAAAACAACTTCATAAAAAGATAAGTTTCACCATTGGAAAAAGTTACCATCAATGAAGAATCCTCAAATGTAAAAGTAAACTTGAAAGTGATCTCAAGCAAACTTAATTGCAAGAAAGGATGTAAAAGTTTATAAAACAAAATAACTCATCAATAATCCTTACTTACATACATGAAATATATTGAAGTATGTAAAAAATATATAAAATCTTCTCTAATCATTTCACCTATGGTTTTAATTGGTCTCCTTTTTCCTCTCTAAATTGGACCAACCTCTATTTGATCTATTCTCTTTATAATGACATCTAACATTTTCTTTCACACATCTCTTAACCACATAAGGTACCTTTTTACCATATTTTCTACAATACAAGCTATTCCAACTTTCTCCTTATTGCATTTATTTCTAATTATATTTTGTCAAGTGTGTTCATTTTCTAACGCAATATTTTCATATATGCTACATGTAGTTTATTCTATTGTTGATATTTTACCTCCCAACATTTAGTCTCATAAAATATTGTGGATCTTATAGTTGTGCGGTAAAACATCCTCTTAAGCTTGAGTAGCACCTTTCTATCACATATGTCACTTGAAACACTCCACCATTTCATCGACTCTACTTGAAACTCGTCGCTTACATAATCATCAATTTCTCTATTTTGTTGTATGATTGAAATAAGATACTTAAATCTAATGACTTTATGGTATTGTATGACCTCCAAATTTGACTTGTGCAATATAGTTTGTCTGTCTTTTGCTAAACTTACACTCCATATACTTTGTCTTGCTTCCACTTTTACGAAAGTCATGTGCTTCTAAATCAGCTTATCCACACATTTCTGGCTTCTTATTGAATTCATCTATCTCGAGTCTCCAACTAGGACAATATCATTCCTAAAACATATATTGTGGAATCGATTTTTGGATATGTTCAGTAAGCATATCCAATACCTATGTGAACAAGTATGAGCTCAATGTTGACTTTTTCTATGTAAAATCTTCTGAGACCATATATCCTTGATTGCTCAAATGTAAGCAATCTAAATACATTTTTTCTATAAAACTTCCCATAATACATCTTTAGACACTTTATCGTGCGTCTTTTATAAATCAATGTAAATCATGTGCAAATCCCTTTGACTTTTTTGTATCTCTCCATCAATCGTTATAGCAAACCCCCATGATCGACCTCCCTAGCATAAAACCAAATTGGTTTTCACTGATGCATATCCCTTGTGTCAACTTCCGCTCGATTATCCTCTCCTATGAGCTTAACCCCTCTATAGATTGCACAATTTTGTATGTCGTCTATGATACTCATTTGACATCTTACACCATATGATCTCAATAAAAAACTTTATGAACCAACTAATGTTCCACTCCTAAAACCTTCCACACCTCGATAGATATATGATTTAGTTCAATTGTTTTATCATGCCCAATTATTTTCAAAGTTTCATTCACCTCTAATTTCCAAATTCTTTTATAAAAGGTATAATTTTGATCATTCTCTTTTGTAGGACTTTTCAGTCTAAACAAAACATTTTATCTAATTTCATTATAAGAAATTAATTAATTTGAGAACGTGCAACACCACTCTTATATGTGAGAAGATGTCCATTCACTTCTCAAAACATATTTTGGCTGTTGTAAAATCAAGATTGAAAGAGAGCTAAAATAGTGTTCCCTTCTTCTTCCACATGTCCTAATCCGCCTTCCAAAATATATATCCAAACAAAATTTGAATTTATAACCTGAACAAAAGGATAGAAATTCTCAAACCAATACAATTTCAAATCATGCAATGGGTTTTGTAAAAAAATAACAAAAACAAGCTCTAAATGCTATAAAAGGCATTTTTATTATTTGGTATGAAGCTTTGTTCAAACAAGCAATGTAAAGAGATATAGGGATCTCATATTAACATCAGTATTGGACACAAAACTATCTCCTTACTTTGCCAATGTATAATGAAATATATAGACACAATACAAGTCTACATCACAAACAAAAGAAGCTGTTAACAGTTAGATATTATAGCCATCTTCATGAAGGTGAATTCCTTAGATGCTATGAGCCTCTCATCAATTTGTTGCTCTTCAGTAGAGAGATTGGGATCTGGTAAACACAAAGATACCTCCACCACCAACGGCACGACCCAAAAGTATGTTATCATCCAAATAACTAAGGTAATATAGTCCTCCTACTGATTCCCTACATCTCATTAACAACAAATCACATTCACATACCTTTTTATCATATCAACACAACTATTTCAACATAATATACCTTCCTGGATTCGTCACAGGGATTTCAACTTTGAAAGCGCGCAGAAATTGCAAGATCTGCATCAAAAAATACAATTGTGTCTGTGTAAACAGTGTGTCCATGTATATCACATAGCCATAGATTTTAAGGGTAAATTAATTACCTGCAGAGTTATAAAAGATCGCGGTAGTAATGCTGGAGCTATTAGAGCCTGCACCTCTTCGCTAATTTTTATATCTTGAACCGTGATCTGCCAGGTGTAATTCGCATGTTTCATTTAATTTTACAACACCATCACGTGCTTACTAAATACCAACTAAAGAAGGAAACATCATATTATTACTCAAATATCAATACTAGAGTAGAGTTCAGAAGTGAAATTTGAGGGTATATCCACCATAAGTAACAATTCAGATTATATTTAAACATAGTATTTATCATTAAGCTCTAACACTTGTTCAGGAAATAAACTCTACATAGAATAGATAAACTGGGCTTGGAATAAATGCTATGATGGCAAGCCAAAACTAAATTAAACAAGGGTGTTCATTACAACTGGCATAAAACTTATATTAACAGGAAAAAATGGAATTATATGTACCATGTACTGAAAAAACATACATCTGTTCTAGTAGATGTTTCTCGACTATTGTAAAATGCATTTTCATGAGATTCAAAATGATTACCTCTTGAAACTTAAGATAGATATTACGCATAGAGACAACTGTAAAGTTGGCAGAAACAAGCAATGTAGCACCTTCTTGTTCCTGTACAAAACATGCTAAGAAATTTTTATTTTTTGGATCTAATGAAAGAGCACCAAAGCTAAAAGGAGAAAAACATATGCCATTCTAGAAATTTAAAGGAACTTAGGTTTCGACTCTTAAGTTTTCGACTCTTAAGTTTATGTCAGTTTCCAACACATCTGAATACACCCTTTAAAAAGTAATGTCAAGAGTTAGCATGGAAATCATATATCATGAACTTTCCCATTGTGTCTCCTGCAAATTTGTATAAGTTAAAGCACAAACCATGTTCAAGGAGATTGACAACAAAAATAAAGGGAAAGTTCAAATGTTCTTAATCTCTTTTATAAATTTTGATCCCCCTGGAAAGAAGTATAACAATGTCGCTTTTTGCAATGCATTTTGTTACAATAGCAACAATAACCAAGCCTTAATCTACTAGGCAATGTTTGCTACATGAATCAAACGACGCAATAGTGCCTATCATAAATCATGTATTCATATTCATTGATAAAGCATTGATATCTAAATCTTTTGAATAGTTTCGCCTATGGTTTTTCTTAGACCCCTCTTCCTCCAGAAATTGGACTAACCTACATTGATATACTCTTCTTATTAAGACTTTTAACAGTCTCCTCCGCACATGTCCAAACCACCTAAAGCGTAAGTCTACCATATTTTCAACAATAGGAGATATCCCAACTTTCTCCCTGATGGGCCCCCAATTAAGATGGTATACCAGAGAAAAAGGAAAGAGGTTCAGGGTAAATTGGGAGTAAGAGATAATGAGGTTGTTGCATATGACTCTAACCAATAAGACACGTGGCAAGAGGTGAATGGAGGAGCAGATCCTGGAATCAGAAGGGAGGTGAATATGAGGAACTACAGTGGGAGTAACGAGGCAGGCAATCATTTGGTGAAGGGTGGGAAGTGACTACTGTCACAGGAATGAAGGGAATTGTCCCATAGTACTCTGATATTTTTCTGCAGTTTACTATTATGCTTTTATAATTGTACTCTTACAATCTTGCAATTTGCTGGCTGGTTAATATATAAATTTCTGCATTCTGTGTGTTATTGTTGGACTATTACACATAGTTATCTGGTACCTATCACTCCCTAATGCTTTCGTTTTTAACCTTACCTTGTCTAATGTTTCCACTCATCCAACTTATTTTCTTACACTAGTAACTAAAATTTTCAATCATAAAAAAGAAATAAATACAAATGAAAAGTTGTTTTGCCATCTTCAACTCTAAGAGAATATATAAGAATCAACTGAGGAGTACAGTCTAGTTAATCTCTCCATGATATTGTAGAAACAAAAAGAGAATAAAGCAATTGGCAAGTGAAGTGCAATCACAGCAAGTACGGGAGAGCGGTAATCACAATTCAGAGTCTAAAACACAGGACTTTCATAATTAAGAACCTAATTGCCTCCTCATAAGTCCTAACTAAGAAAGGAGAAAGTAAAAGAAGGTGTTGTTTTACCTCTAACAAATTTGGAATACTCCATTGAACAACATTGCGGATAACACCTCCATTAGATTGACCACTGCATTCAAATTTCTGAAAGATCTGTCCTACCTATCTCAACAGGGAATCAAATGAATTAATAAAAAGGTAAGTGAACAAAAGAAAAAATAATAGAGAACAAAGGAAAAACATTACCACAATGACCTACATAAATGGATTTCACAGATATAATAACAGTAAACAAGTGTAGCACCTAACTTGTAGCAATCATGTTAATGAGAAGACAGATCCATACCCTGAGGAAGTAAGGCACTCATAAAAAAGATCTAGAAATTATATGAGAAAGCATGGTGTAAGAATTTAATTCAAACCAAGAAGCCCTGTCTATAAAATGGTTAATGTCAACAGTTTTTCATAATCAGAAAAGCAGAACAAAGCAAATAAAGAGTCGGAAGAAATTAAATTGGGGAAGTTTTAGGCCAGTTATTATAGGCTTCTTTTCACACACAAAATGTGATTTTTTTTATCACCTCTTTCATTTATATGCTTGTTTGGTTAGACTTTTATTAGAAACGAGATGCTGAAATTGAGCATTTGTGAGGAACTATATTTGTAAAATCACTTTTCTGAGTATCTTAGAATCACCTTTTGACCTTTTCAGCCTAAAAAAACAGACCCTCAATTAGAAGACATAAAATGATTACAAATTTGAGAGAAAGTAAATAAAAAAAGGATAAAGTGTTAAGTGAATGTATGTAGGATAGTAAATTTGATTGTTAGTACTTGAAAGAAAGGAAGTCTAGCAGCAGCTTCCAGAAGAACTAGAACATCAGGAGCAGAAGTATACTGTAAGCGCCATGTTCCATCCAATTTGGCCAAATTGATCGGTTCACCCCTGTTGTACCCTTCTACATTCACCTGCCATTGCCAACCACATTCCCTATATATTATTAGTGTAAAGGAAAAAAAATGTGCTCAAAGAAAAATCAACTCTATTTGAAATGACTAGCTGATAAGCTGCCGAAAGCTTACATGCTAGCCGGAAACTTAAAGTTGGTAAGCTAGTGAACTATTTCGCAAGAATAGCAAATAGGCTAAATCCTTGAAACACAATTCTCTCATTTTGTAGAGAACTGCGAATTGGTTCTCTCATACCAATTCGTGGTTCTTTTACGAACTGGTTCCCTTTAAGGAACAAGATTTTTACCTTAAGTAAAAGAAAAGAAGAGTAATTGGTAATGTATACTCACTTACATGAATGAGTTACAACAAACAAGAAAGAATTTTATCCTTGAGTATTTCTCCTTTAATGAAACAAACATTGATTCAAACCTACGAGAAGCATCACTAGAAATGATTGTATAGACAGTTATAGAAACTCTACTGAATATGGCCCTAGTGTAACGGTATTTGACAGGTAACCTACCGCGTACTACGTAACCGCACTCTTACAAAAGAGAACCACGTATCAGATGACTATGGGCTAAATAATAAGTGTAAAATGACATAAACCTCTAGCTTATAAGCACATAAGCTACTTGAATATGAGCTCGTAGCTTATTGAAATAAGCCCATACTCCCATTAACCAAACACCAACGAATGGCTTACTTTTGGTCAAATAAAGCTAGGTTACTTAGGAACCTATTAACTATATTAGTAAGGAAAAGAGCAGTAGTAACTAACGAGAGCTTCCTCAATAGAAGAGCGTTGAAGAGGAGTTGTGAAGAGGCCCCTTTGTGTGTCTTGGATAGAGGTCAAAAGTTGATGTTTTTTGTTCTCTAACTGAGTAGAATCATATGCCTGAAAAATCAAATCCAATATTAGTTAGCATATCAATAGGAATTGGGTGATAGTGAGTAAAAAAGAAAGAAAGAAAGGTAAGAAACTGACATGGGGCTGGGAAGATAGGGTGGTAGCTAAGGATGAGATGGTGAATGATATATTAGAGAATTTCCTGAGCCTGGTGGTGGTGGTGGTGGCGGTGGTGGTGGTACTAAAGAGTGATATGAAAGATGATGACCTGGTTACATGGGAATTGAGCGTCTTAAGGCATAAGGGTGAAGAAGGGAAAGCCAAATCCATTCCTGCAATTGCAAAGGGAAGAAGAAGACAATGTTTGATCAAATGTTGATTCACGAGTGAGTGAGTGGTGACTGAAAGTTCCACACCTTCAGATTAGATGGTTGAGAACTTGAGATGGAGTGTATAGTAGATTTTGACAGACTATTTATTTACTTTATTATTATTTTAAAATAAATTGATTTTTTTGGTTTCTCATGTATATCTTATTATCTATGTGATAATTGTTTTTATATACTGATTATTATAAAATATATAATTAAAATAAAAAGTTTGTTGGTTACTTTTACGAACCAACAAATAATGCAGATTTAAAGATCGGAAAATATTATTTATGTTCGTTCGACTTTTTGTTATTCTATTATCGTTCGTTCGTAAAGATTTATATATAATAATGATATTATATATCATTTATTTGTATTATTTTTTAAAGAGTCAATGATAATTAAGCATAAATAATTAATGATAAAATGATAATATATAAAACTCATAAATTGTATTTTTTTAATGAAAATATATAAATAAATTTTGGTTACCAAGTTGGATGTAGTACCACATTCATATTGTTTTTTTAGTATCACTCTCTAAATTCTTACATAACTATTATTATCTCCACACAAAGACTACCTCATTCATTTTTAATTTGATTGCATTGATAACCAAGACACATCAAGAGCAAAAATATCACTTTATTTTAGCAAATTATTCAAATCATTCACTATCTAATTCATTTTATTCTAGTAATTAACATCCATTGATTATCCATGGTTAACAAAGGTAAAATTGGAATATAAAAAGAATGTAAAATGTATATACTGATAGTGTAAAGATTTATACATATGCATTTCATTATTCATTATTCATTCTGATTACTTTTTCTGAAAAGTCAACAATAATTAAAAATCAATGATGATAATACAATAACAGTATATAAAACTCATACACCGTGTATACATCTTTTTCTCATATAAAAATTATATCAATTCAATTATTTATATGTCACTTGAGTAAATTTTGTATTTATATATTAATCTATAGTTTATAGTACATAAGACAAAACATTGTGTAATATCATCATGGTTGTAATTTCGGGAGCATATCTATTGTCTCATAGCTTTGTATCACTCCATATATCAGAAAATGTTATTGGCCAGAAAAATATAAATTATTTATAATTTTAACTTAAATAAAAAAAATTCAACCAATCAGAGTTGATGGTATATGAAGTGGTACAAAAAGTGAGACAACATATATGGTCCCTGTAATTTCTACTTTCTTATTTTGTCTTTATCATTTTTTTAATTTATACAATAAATCCTATAATCATAGGTAACCTACCGAAACATTAATTACAAGTTGAAATTACCACTCTCGTCTGAAATTAGTCATTCTAATAAAAACAAAAAAAATTAATTTAAAGTATATTCAATATAAAATTATAATATAAAATACACTCAATACCAAAAAAAGGAACTCTAATTATACAAAATAAAATATATAAATGAAATATTTAGTTGCATAAAATAAAAATGTGGATTGACATACCCATGTTATATTTGTGGACACATAGTGTAAGTAAATACTAAAGTTCAAAAGAGATTTTCATAATTATCTTTAAGAAAAATAATTCACTTGATTTATCTGCCCAATAATAATTAAGCTCTTTCTTTCTCCTCCTCTTAATTTTAAAAAAACACCATTTCCCTACATTTATACTCCTAATATCATAAAAACAAATTAATTAAATTAATAGCAAATTACAATACCACCATTAAGATTTAGTGAAATTATATATATTTTCTATGTCTTTGTAACATCTATACACGTGACTTAAGATTTATATACATACATTTTATTGAGTATATTTGTATCGGGAAAATGTATTCTTCTAAATATGAAAAATGATGAATATAATTAAATTAAATTTTATAAGACCTCGGTGTATTAGGAAAAGACCTCCACAAAGCTATCACTATCGTAGCCCTCATCCAGAGGCTTTATCCTCACTATCTCAAATCAAAGAAAGAAGAGGAGAATATGGTGTACTTAAGTTTTTGCAAAGGAGCAATGAAAGCAAAGACAAGGTTACAAATTCAAAAGCAAATAACTCAATGCAATAAAGAAGTGAGGAAGAAAGGGTGAACCCCTATTTATAAGGTCGGAGGAGAGAGAATATGAGTCTAAAACAACCCACTAACTCCCTAAAACAGATCATTAATGCACCTCAATTACTTAATCACCATCTATTTTGAATTTAATGTTGGGCATAAACATCAAGGCAACATTCAATGATTGACGAAAAGATCCTTGCGTGTATAGGCTGCACAAAAAATGAAGCATTTCCCAACCAACCACGTGTCAAACCCGCAACAATAATAATGAAGGTCACCCAGATGACCCATATCAGTCGAACTCGTGAAAGATAAAAGGGCACTACTCAATTTAACAAAATTGGTTTGATATTAAAAAATAGTTCTTGCCTAAAACAATGACCATGTCACCGGACAACGACCATGTCACTCGACTGTGATAACTTTTCCACTAGAGTATGAAGACAGGTTAGATGCCAACTATTAGACACACAAGATCCAATCTATATGGTTGTGGATCTTATATAGGTGTTGTAGCTTGAAGCCTATTGACACGTCTAATAACGGTCATGCAACCAGAATGGGGACATATGTTCTACCATAGTACCATGACCAATTATATGTCAATCATGAGAATACAAAATCCGATTTACACGTTCTGTTGGTTATGTAGAGAAAGAATGATATTGAGTGAAAAGATCAATATCTACTACATTCAAGATTTTGTATTCGAGAAGATATTTTCTATAGTGAGGTATGTACCACTTTATATACTATTCCATTTTTATTTGTCAAGAAAATATAAAATTAATATATATTAAATTTTACTTTTCTAACCAATAAAAAGTAAGAAATAAATAAAGTATACTTAATAGATATAATAGATATGACTCTTGTGTGCATTAAGTCCAAAGACAAGGACCCTCCATAATAGTTTTCATGATTTCACTATGTAATATATGGCCCTGTCTCTCACAGGTGCTCACCACGTATTTTGATCATACACGTGTGCAATAGCAATTGGTGGATAAAGTAGAGCACGCGCATATGTAACCGCATGTGATGAAAACCTTAGAACAATGAATGAGATGATTGAATGGTACAAAAGGCAATGAGTTGAGAATTGAGATCAGATCTAAAACTGAAAATCAAAATCAAACTAAACCTTGTTTCTTCCTTCTCTCTTTGATTGATTTCACTTTCGGATCTCATCCGATCCAATTAATCAAAAAATGCCATCTGTTTACGGAGCGCGATTAACAACCTTCGAAGACTCAGAGAAGGAGAGTGAATATGGTTACGTTCGCAAGGTACTCTTCATCATCGCTTCCATTTCAATCTAAATCCAATCACGTAGTCTTTTAATTCTCTTTCGATCTCATGAATTCAAAAAATTGAACAGGTTTCAGGACCAGTGGTGGTGGCTGATGGCATGGCCGGGGCTGCTATGTATGAACTGGTTCGTGTCGGTCGTGATAACCTCATTGGTGAAATCATTCGTCTAGAAGGAGATTCTGCTACTATTCAAGGTTAAACTAATTTCTATATATAATATATTTGATTTTCCCTTTTCTTTCATATTAATCACAAGAAAACACTTTTGTTGTTTATGTTGAATTTTATTAGTGTATGAGGAAACCGCTGGTTTGATGGTTAATGATCCTGTATTGCGGACACACAAGGTTACAATCATTTTATATCCATTTTTTCATATTTTATTTTAAATTCCTCTTTCTTCCTAAATACTTGTTTGTTTTTATGACAGCCTTTGTCTGTGGAGTTAGGGCCTGGAATATTAGGAAATATTTTTGATGGGATTCAGGTACCTTTCCTCTACCATGTATAATTTACTTATATCTCATTCAGATCATTTGAATGGAAAAAAAGAAAATGTATGAACTGATAGTAAATGGGTGTTATATGATGTTACTGTATTATCCATCATTCATATTTAATCATTATTGACTCTTCGAAAAAAGTAATGCATGATAGATGATATATTGACTGTGTAGAACTGCATATATATTACACTCCATTTAAGTTCCCCTTGTTATTTTCTTCTTTCTAAAACATTTTTTGATTTAACCGAGCAGAGGCCTTTGAAAACTATTGCTAAAAGATCTGGTGATGTCTATATTCCCCGTGGTGTCTCAGTTCCAGCACTTGACAAAGATACACTATGGGAATTTCAGCCTAAAAAAATTGGTATGGGAGAAAATATAATTACTATATGTTTTTAGTACAAAAAGTGATTACTTTGTCCTGATATTATTCTATTTAATCCAGGTGAAGGAGATCTATTAACTGGAGGAGATCTATACGCTGTAATGTTCTATAGCAAATCAGGTTTACTTGTAATTTCGGTTCATCGGTTTTTTTTCCTCTAAACCTTTGTGTGGATTGTTGAACATTGCAGTCTGTTTTCGAGAACACTCTAATGCAACACCATATTGCACTTCCTCCTGATGCTATGGGAAAGATTACCTACATTGCACCACCTGGTCAATATTCCTTGAAGGTTTGCATTTTCATCTTTTACAACATCATTCTTAACTCTATTATTTATTTGTTTTTAGATCTTCAATTTTGATGTGTTCAGTAGGTTCTCTATATTTTATTCTGTATTTGATCTTTTAGTGGTCTTTATATAAATGTTCAGGATACTGTGTTGGAGCTTGAGTTTCAAGGTGTCAAAAAGAAGTTCACCATGCTTCAGGTTTCTACCTTATGCGTGTTTGTTGTATCTATTGAGGTCTTCGTTTTCCTTACCTTTATCATACATTAAAATTTCCTGGCGTGTACTTTTTACCCATTTACAGACTTGGCCTGTGCGTACACCAAGACCTGTTGCATCAAAACTTGCTGCTGATACTCCTCTTCTTACTGGCCAGGTAAACTTAATGGTTATTGTTTATGTCATCCATGATCCAGTTCTGTTAGCTTTCATGCCTAATGACATCTTTTTTTGTGTAGCGTGTTCTTGATGCTCTTTTCCCTTCAGTTCTTGGTGGGACTTGTGCTATACCGGGAGCTTTTGGTTGTGGTAAAACAGTCATTAGTCAGGCTCTTTCTAAGGTGAACATAATGCACCAATCAAGGCATAATGATTTCGAAGTTATAAATTTTTTATGTAATTCTCAAGACCATTAATTCATCTTTTTATCTTTTTTGACAGTATTCCAACTCTGATACTGTTGTTTACGTTGGTTGCGGGGAACGTGGAAATGAAATGGCAGAGGTATGCTTTCTTTCTGGTTACTTATATGAAATATTTGTTTTTTTATTATTGAGCAGTTAGTCAATCCAACTTAATGAATGTTCAGGTTCTGATGGACTTTCCACAACTTACAATGACCTTGCCTGATGGCCGCGAAGAATCTGTCATGAAGCGTACAACACTAGTTGCTAACACTTCAAACATGCCAGTGGCTGCTCGTGAAGCTTCAATTTATACAGGTGACTTGACTTCTTGACTCTTAAGTTCTAGAGCATCTTTTTACTGTTGAGAGTTAAACTTTAGTAATTCCTTCGGTCCTTTCTATTGTCATTCTAATTATATTTGGCATGTGAAAGTCATTTTTTATTGCAATCAGTAGTATTTCTCAGAACCTGTACTTGTACTACATAAACTTTGTAGTTAATCTGGGCTTACAGTGTCAAAAGTAGGAATGGCCCATACTCTGCACATTGATATGCTACCCTCTATGTTTCTCATTCCTATATTTTGCACCTTAACTGAAACTATTATATTTGCATTTATATTGAACTAGTTTTGACAAGCATTGAATGGGATTTTGAATACTTACTTTGATCATGTATGTTTAACCTTAATTTTTCTGTGTTATGTAATCTCAGGAATCACTTTGGCTGAGTATTTCAGAGATATGGGTTATAATGTCAGCATGATGGCAGATTCAACATCTAGATGGGCAGAAGCATTGCGTGAAATCTCTGGACGACTGGTGGGCATTTTATTAATTATGCATTGGTTGTTGTTCACCAGTTTATCTCAAACGGTTCTCTTTGTCTGTGCTAAATATACATACATACTTTATGATGTTCGATTAGCTTTCTTGATTTGCGAAAGCAGACATTTTATGTATCATTAGGCATGAACACATGGAAAACTTACATTGATCAAAAAACTTGTTGGTATTGTTGACTTCCACAGGCTGAAATGCCTGCAGATAGTGGATATCCTGCTTACCTTGCTGCACGTTTAGCCTCTTTCTATGAACGTGCTGGGAAAGTAAAATGTCTTGGAGGTCCTGAGCGTACAGGTAGTGTCACAATCGTTGGTGCTGTTTCTCCACCTGGAGGAGATTTTTCAGATCCCGTGACTTCTGCAACCCTCAGTATTGTTCAGGTAAATCTATATTTTCAAATATGGTTGTCAAAATGGGGTAACAGCCAGCAAAGAAAGTCTGTATTAAGTTGCTTAGAGTCCTAGACTGATTTTTTGTGAGTCGATTTTTTGCTACTCTGCAGGTTTTCTGGGGATTGGACAAAAAGCTTGCTCAGAGGAAGCACTTTCCTTCTGTGAACTGGCTTATTTCTTATTCAAAATACTCAACGGTATGCTCTAAAATTCTTCATTTGTAGGCATTTAGTTTCTGCTATGATTCTATATATTTTTTTTTTATAGTTTTTTTAACTTTTTTTTATACCTGTAGGCGCTCGAATCCTTTTATGAGCAATTTGATCCAGATTTTATAAACATTAGGACAAAGGCTCGTGAAATTCTGCAAAGAGAAGATGATCTGAATGAGATTGTCCAGGTTTGTTCTTTTATTCGCTCTATCATCTCCGTTGTAGGTTGAAGGAATGTCCCCACATCCTCTCCTAACATGGGATTAATAATTGCCCAGCTTCCACTTCATGGGCTAGCAGAGTTATCATAAGTAACCTGAGAACAGACTGTTAAGTTGCATATCCTTTTAAATGTGGGTTGCAAGGTATAGTCAATGCAATCCATAGTCTGATAAATGGTGCTTACACTGCTAAATTATGCACTGGTTTGTAGTTTCGTCAAAATTTGACAGGAGGTCTATTTTTATGTTTTTTAACTACTAAAAACTAAACTGGATCATTTCTTGACATGTAAATTACTCCAGCTTGTTGGTAAGGATGCTTTAGCTGAAGGAGATAAGGTCACCTTAGAAACTGCAAAGCTTTTGAGAGAGGATTATCTTGCTCAAAACGCTTTTACACCGTAAGTGCCTCTGTAATTGGTTAACGTCTTTCACATATATTATTGTCATTGTTTTTATCTGCTGTCAGTCTTATGTTGGTACCTTTTGTGTGGCTGTGGTAGATATGACAAATTCTGTCCCTTCTACAAGTCTGTTTGGATGATGCGCAACATTATCCATTTCTACAATTTGGCAAATCAGGTACGTTAGAATTAAGAATGTAGCCATTTAACTGCAACAACTCAATGGTTCATCTCATCTCTTCTGCTACCCTTCACTCACAATTTATAATGCAAGAAGATATTGTTCATTTCTTTATTTCTATATCCTTGTTCATAGCTCAGCCAATTTTTGGCTTGAAAATGAGATTTAAGTTAGGATCACTAAATTGCATTGAAATTTAACATGGGGACTACTGGCTTTATGTCTTTAGGCGGTGGAGAAAGGAGCTGGCGCTGATGGTCACAAGATAACTTACAGCCTTATCAAGCATCGAATGGGAGATCTCTTCTATCGTTTAGTGTAAGCAACTTCAGTGCTATAACTACTATTGTAGATGACTTTTTTCTAATGTAAACTAGTAAGGTCTTATTCAGTTGTATGTTGTAATTGCAGATCTCAGAAATTTGAGGATCCTGCAGAAGGTGAATCTGCTTTGGTTGCCAAATTTAAGCAGTTGCACGATGATCTGACTAATGGTTTCCGCAACCTTGAGGATGAAAGCCGGTAATTGAAGATTGCAAGATGGCTCGAAGCATAATGTTATTACAATTGTGATAGGCAAACAAGGATCCGGTGGTGGCAACATGCTTAGTGTTTTTGTTTTTGACTGTTATATATTCTTTAATTTCACACATTTGTGCTGGTTTGGCTTTTGATATGTGGTGGAGTCATGTTTTTCAGTCATACCCAGTTATTTATTGAGAAATAAGAGATGGACTTGTTCTTTCAATATGTATTTAGTCGAATAAATTTGTTTTAGAAAGTGAAGGATCTGCACTGCAGATTCTGGATTCATTAATGTACTTTGTGGGGGAAGACATGGATTGCCTCTTTTATTTTATGGACTGATATATTCGACCTTGTAGCAATGAGTATTTAAAAGATCTCACATGTCAACTTTTAGGAAACAAAATAATATATAGATATTTAAATACATTTATAGCCATGTGTTACAAAATCAATATGCACTAAGGGTGAGCATCAGCTGGATTGGGACGAGTTAAGGTTTGTCCTACACTCGAAGCTAATCCGAACCTAAATATCAACCGAGTTAACCCTTAAACCCGAACCTGACCATTGATCCAATTAAATAATGTATACTCATTGTAAATGAAGTCCTTTTAATATTTTTTATTATTATGAATATAATTTGACAAATAAATTGATGTATAGTTATATATTATTAGTCATTTATATATGATAAAAAATTAGAGAATCAATGATGCTTTCAATAGAAAATGTGGTATTACTTTGTACATATAGACACATATAAATATTATAAATAAGTGACCATGAGATGAGTTAGGGATCATGTTTGGTTTCTATCCCACCCTAAATATTTATTGGGTCATACCAGGTGAGTGAGTATGGTTGGATCTTGCTCACCCATGCCCATAGAATACAACATATTCATAGGCTTTGGTCACTAATTTAACTCTTTTATGACTAGGAATTATAACATATGCTAAACATCCATAAGTTATTGAAAAGGATAAGATGAGTGTTGCGTCCCGATTTTCAGCTACGCGACCTCTTAGAGTCGCCACTACATTTTATAGTTAAAAATATAGAAATTTTTTTAAAGCCCAATTATATTGGGCCTTTGGATTTTTGATATCTAGGTTCGAGAATCGATTACGAATTGTGGAAGGTATTAGCATCTCGTTCGCCCGTAATAAAACGGTACCCTAACTAATTGCATAAATTGAATACCCTTAATTTATTTAAATTAAATCGTTTAAACAAAATATTTTTATTTTTTATTTGTGTCTGACAAGTTCATATTGCTTCTACGTATCCGCGGGTGCAATAGGGAAATCTAGACTACGTAATTCTTTTTTAAGAAAAAATGTAATTTGATTGGATTTAAAAAGAAAGTTAAGAATTGTTTGAATTTACTCGAAGTTGAACTAATAGACGAAGAGTCAATATTGGTTGTTTACCCTCTTCTCACTTTGATAGAGAGCAGAAACAATACAAGTGACCGCGACCGATTCTCGACTCAAAATAAGGAGAAAGATGCCATACGAGTTGTAACCTCGTTATTGAATCCCAAAATAATTAAAACTTATTATTATTATTTTTTAACATAAAGCTTAGCATTTGTTTGGATTTAATTGAAGTGAAATTAATAGAGGAAGAGTCAACATTGATTGTTTACCCTCTTCCCACTTTGATAGATAGCAGACGCAGTACAAGTGACCGCGACCGGTTCTCAACTCGAAATGAGGAGAAACATACAATACGAGTTATAATCTCGCTGTTAAATCCCAAAATAATTAAAGCTTATTATTATTATTCTTATTTTTTAAAATAGAGTTTAGAAATTTGTTTGAGTTTAATAGGAGCAAGATTAATAGACGAAGAATCAACATTGATTGCTTATCCTCTTCCCATTTCGATAGATAACGGAAGCAGTACAAGTGACCGCGATTGGTTCTCGGCTCGAAACAAGGAGAACGATGCAATATGAGTTATAACCTCGCTACTAAATCTTTAAAATAATTAAAACATTTTCACTTTTAAATAATCTAATATTTTTAAAGAGAGAATTAATAAGTAAAGAATCAACATTGGTCGTTAACCATCCTCTTACTTCGATAAATATTAGAAGCAGTACAAGTGCTCACGACTGATGTTTGGCTCAAAGTAAGAAGGAAGATACGACACGAATCATAACCTTACTATTATATTCTCATTGAAGCAATTTTATTTCGTATCATTTGGTTTTTGCTAAAAAAGAAATTAATATAACACCTTAATGAAAACACTCCTTAATAGTGCATGACAAATAAAAATCAATTTATGGGCTTCATTCTTAGTTAAATAGATTAGCAGCCCAATACCTCATAGTGCCATGAAAATGAATTAAAAAGAAATTGCAACAAATAAACTAAAAAAAACTAAATGAAGAAAACTAAAAAATAAAGAATGAAATAAACATTAAAAAGAAAGGGGTAACTGTGTTACCCCCAATGGCTTCATCTACTAAAGGAAATGAAATCCCTAAATACAACACCAATCTCAGCGGCAGCCAGCGGCTTTCACGATAATGGCACGACGGAATGAAATAGCAGGGTTATGAGGCTCTCTTCCTTCTTCTACGGTGGCCATCCAGAGGTAGTGTGGGTCACCGGAGCATGGTCTAGCGGCCGGAAGTGGTGATGGGAATTGAAGTTGTATTTGGGATTTGAGTATTGATGTGGTGATTATGATGGTGATATTCAAAAGAAAATGTATTTCATGCATTAAATATGATTTATTTTTTTATCAAAATTTCAGTTTAATGGAGTCAGCGTTTCTTTGCCATGGTGTGAATCGTAGACAAATTGATCCTCAACATGGTCTTTTTAAGCTTGTATCATGGTTTGGCTAAGGGTGTCCAAGAAAAGATATAAGGCTCAAATATGTGTTTCCCATATCCATTTCTCATATCTCCTATCTCCTTTGTCTTATTTTCAATAGTTTTCTAACATGACATTCAATTACTAGGATTATATAGGATTTTTGTAATGTGATAAGTCAACATCGTAACCTCACCGATAGGATGTGAATATTTCTTTTGTAGGTCTTTAATAGTGATTCCATTTGCCCTAGCTTTTGCCTGAAATATTGAAGGTTCTCATGGAGCTTTTATTTTTTGTACTTTATTTTGCACTTGGACCAAATGAACAATTTTGTATGACTTGGATTTTGAATGATGTATGTAAAGTTTATTTATTTCCTAATAACTGAATGTCATGGAAAACTGAAGAAAAGCTACCATCCCCAGGTTATCCATGTTTTATGGGTTAATCAAAAGAGATCTCCTTTCATAATGTCTATGACTCAAATGGGTGACTAAGGATATCTTCTTAGTGTTTGGGAATTACCAAATAAGCCTTGTGTCATTGAAAAATTATGTCTAAGGATCCACACCACCTTGGTCTTACATTTGCATCATCTTCCAATTTTTTTTTTAATCTTATATCTTAGTTTAATGCACGAATTTATTTTTTTTGTTTTTGTTTTTTTGGTGAATATGATTTGTGAGATGGATTATGGGATGGTAAATTTGAAAAATCAATGCACTAATATATACTTGTTAAAAAGACGTGCATTGGAAAATAACTTTTTTATTCATAAGAAGGAAACATGAGACCCTTTGTTTTGCAACCCTAAAGCCCTGGGTGGAGCCAAAAGGATGTATTACAATAAAGTTCTAAGGAAATAGCACTTGGTTGGGATGGGTTCCTCACGAATGGAGTTTGTTTCATGTCTTCCTTAAATCAAAGCATCTCCTTGAAACTTGATCAGCCCTTCATTGACCAGGTCTCGTATCTTGTCCTTTAATTAATTGTAACCCTCTATCGGATGTCCTGATGTCCCTCCATGATACATACAACGAGCATTCGGGTTGAAACCCTTTGGATATGGAGGCACCACCTCCTTAAAGGGAATGATAGTTAACAAACCCCTCTGAACAAGTTGTGGTAACAACTCAGAGTAAGACATGGGGATCACATCATAAAGACTTTTTCTCTTTTGTTTTCGAGATGGTCCTACTTGATTGTGGGTTGAAATATAATTTTGTTGGTGATGATGACGTCGTTGAGGTTGGTTGGAGGTTTCGATGAATAATGAATCACATTTTATTCCTTCACGTGCAGTTTGATCTCGAGTTATGTGTTGAGTTAGATCATTCACGCCTCTGCCACTTCTCAGACGACTTTCTATCTTTTCCCCTATGGTCATCAGTTGAAGGAATCCCAAAGATACGCATCCCAACATCATATTATAGAATGGTGGTTGGAGAGTGTCGATGGACATTGAAACACTATCTTCATCAGATATCTTGGGCTTAACCTGCGCCACCACTTCTGCCCACCTTTGGACATACTCACTGAAAGTCTCATCATCTTTTTTTATCATATTTTTGAGTTGTGTCCTATCAGGAGCTATATCAATGTTGTAATCATATTGCTTGACAAATACATCACATAAATCCTTGAAACACTGAATTTGTGAACGTTTAAGTCGCAAGTACCAAGTGGTGGCAGCTCCAGTTAGGCTTTCTTGAAAGAAATGAATCAACAACTTGTCATCTATGATATAGAGAGTCATATTCCTAGCATACATAGTCAGGTGGTCTTTAGGGCAAGAAGTTCCTTGATATTTGTCAAACGCTGACACTTTGAACTTTGGTGGCACAACCAAACCCGAGACTAAACATATGTCGCTGACCTCCTTAAAACCATATGAATTGGCTTCTTCCATGGCTCTGATTCTTTTCTCTATGTCATTTATTTGCTCTCGATCATGGGAGTGGTAGAGTGATTGGGGTTGTCTCGATCAACTGGGATCTCCATATGGAAAAAAGTTCACAAACTAGCTTCTAAGGATGGTGTATCAATTTGGGCCACTGATTTCTTTCCTTTTTCTGGATCGCTTCAGTCATGTCCAATTATATCACCTTTAAAATCAATTTTAGTTCACGAGCGCCCTTGGCAATGAATAATGAAATACATGTTACAATTTTGGGTATGAAGTGTATGGAGAAATGAGAGGATGATGCATGAATAATGTATGTTTTGTGTGAATGAATGGACTTATTTTTGATAATGCATGGTGTATGCAATTTATGGTGTAATGATGTGTGGAATGTAATGTTTGAATTATAATTTTTTGTATAAGTATATGAATGTATGAATTCATGAATGAATGATGTATTTTTTTTCTTTTTTACATGAATGAATGATGAATGTATTGTAAATGCTTGAATTATGATGTTTAATGAATGTTTGAATGATAATTTTTTTATGAATATTTAGATAATATATCTTTCATATGGATGTTTGAATGATTAGCTTTTCCAAATGAATGCATGATTTTATGCATGAGTACATGAACATGAGTTAAACGTTTAATCTCCAAACTCATTAAAATGCTAGAAAAATTATCCCTATGAAGTTGATCCCATCGAAGGGAAGTGAGAAGTATCCCTAAGGCATTGAGCCTATCGAATGGAATCAAAATTATCCCTAGGGTGTTAGCCCATCGAAGGGAAATGAGAAGTATCCCTAAGGCGTTGAGCCTATCTATGGGAAATGAGAATTATCCCTAGGGCGTTGAACACATCGAAGGGAAGTGAAAAATATCCCTAAGGCGTTGAGCCTATCAAAGGGAATGAAAATTATCCCTAGGACGTTGAGCTCATCGAATGGGTCGAAGATTAAGCTAAGCCGTCCTTGTGGCACGAAGACATAAAAGTGCAATGATATCCTCATAACACTCAGGCTTGAACACATTTTTGGGCCAAAAGTCACAATTCATAATGATAACAGACATAATTAAGTTAAGCTTCTTGTGTAACAAATAAGGTATACCTATAAGTTTTTTGGAAATTCTAAAAACTACAACCCTATGGTGGAATGCTAGGTCTTGTCTAAAGTGGACTCGATAAAGCTCTAGACTTCTAAAGGTCACCAGATTGCATCCAATCTTAAAAATAAAGGAAACCACATATCATGGGCTAGTTACGAGAAGAGACTAGCTCACCAAGTGACTAACTCATAATACATGAGAACAATCTGGATGGTCCATCACGCCAATACCCGACGTGACACAAGGTCACTTACCGGCAGAGCATATGTTCCCCTATCTCAATCTTAATCTGTAACACCCGAGTATAGGGTGTGTGCAACTCAAGTGTACCAAGTGAGTGTGTGAGGAAACACATAAACTTTAAAGTAAATCCACCCCAAAAGTTGCATAGAAAATAGGTGAATACATTCAAAATAATTAACTGAATCGAAAACAAATAAATAAGTAAAGATGCACACAAATGTTTGCGTAAACAAATAAGGAATAAGGGTATAAAAAAACATGCAAAAAGTGGTATTGGGCCTGACCCGTTTAAAAAAATGTCCCCAGAAAGTCGCTAGCTATCGCGTCCCGATTTTTGGCTACGCGACCTCTTAGAGTCACGACTACATTTTATAGTTAAAACTGTAGAAAAATCTTTAAAGCCCAATCATATTGGGCCTTTGGATTTTTGATATCCAGGTTCGGGAGTCGATTACGAATTGGGGAAGATATTAGCCCCCCGTTCGCCCGTAATAAAACGGTACCCTAACTAATTGTATAAATCGAATACCCTTAATTTATTTAAATTAAATTGTTTAAACAAAATATTTTTTATTTGTGTCTGACAAGTTCATATTGCTCCTACGTATCCGCGGGTGCAATAGGGAAATCAAGACTACATAGTTCTTTTTTAAGAAAAAATGTAATTTGATTGAATTTAAAAAGAAAGTTAAGAATTGTTTGAATTTACTCGAAGTTGAACTAATAGACAAAGAGTCAACATTGATTGTTTTCCCTCTTCTCACTTCGATAGATAGCAGAAGCAATACAAGTGACCGCGACCGATTCTCGACTCGAAATGAGGAGAAAGATGCAATACGAGTTGTAACCTCGTTATTGAATCCCAAAATAATTAAAACTTGTTATTATTATTTTTTTACATAAAGCTTAGCATTTGTTTGGATTTAATTGAAGTGGAATTAATAGAGGAAGAGTCAACATTGATTGTTTACCCTCTTCCCACTTTGATAGATAACAGACGCAATACAAGTGATCGCGACCGGTTCTCGACTCGAAATGAGGAGAAAGTTACAATACGAGTTGTAATCTCGCTATTAAATCCCAAAATAATTAAAGCTTATTATTATTATTCTTATTTTTTAAAATAGAGTTTAGAAATTTGTTTGAGTTTAATAGGAGCAAGATTAATAGACGAAGAATCAAAATTGATTGCTTACCCTCTTCCCATTTTGATAGATAACGAAAGTAGTACAAGTGACCGGATTGGTTCTCGGCTCGAAATAAGGAGAACGATGTAATACGAGTTATAACCTCGCTATTAAATCTTTAAAATAATTAAAACATTTTCACTTTTAAATAATCTAATATTTTTAAAGAGAGAATTAATATGTAAATAATCGACATTGGTTGTTAACCATCCTCTTACTTCGATAAATATTAGAAGCAGTACAAGTGCATGCGACCGATGTGTGGCTCGATGTAAGAAGCAAGATACGACACAAATCATTACCTCGCTATTATATTCTCATCGAAGAAATTTTATTCCGTATCATTTGGTCTTTGCTAAAAAAGAAATTAATATAACTCCTTAATGAAAACACTCCTTAATAGTGCATGACAAATAAAAATCAATTTACGGGCTTCCTTCTTATTTAAATAGATTAGCAGCCCAATACCTCATAGTGCCATGAAAATAAATTAAAAAGAAATTGCAACAAATAAACTAAATGAAGAAAACTAAAAAATAGAGAATGAAATAAGCATTAAAAAGAAAGGGGTAACCGTGTTACCCTCGATGGCTTCAACTACTAAAGGGAATGAAATCCCTAAATACAACACCAATCTCAGCGACGACCAGCGACTTTCACGGTGATGGCACGACGGAACGAAATAGCAGGGTTATGAGGCTCTCTTCCTTCTTCTATGGTGGCCATCCAGAGGTATTGTGGGTCACCGGAGCATGGTCTAGCGGCTGGAACTGGTGGAAGGCACATCACCTTTCACGGTGGTGACCCTAGGTTCACGGATTCGGAAAACCCGATCACCTCACCACTGTTTAGCGATAACAGCCCCGCCACTCGTGGCTTTCTCGGTGAAGATGAATGCGTCACTGCTTGGACGCGGTTTAGATGAAGGTGTCGCGGTTCTGGCTGGCCGTATGATGAGGAAGGTGGTCCCGTCGCGGGACGAATAACTCGCCGAAGATAACTCCTTCTTCTTCTTCTTCTTCGGTCACTACGCCGACAAGGTTTTCTGACACTTCATGGTGGTCTCGCGGTAGCTACTAAGAATCTGTACGGTTTAGGATGTCTCCTAATTGATGTACTGGTGCCTTTGTTTACTGCTTGCTTTGTTGGTTGTGCCCTTTTAGCATTCAAATTCCTTTTCCTCCAATCTCGATGTACCCGTTTGTATGTGACAATGTACAATACTATTTTTTACGTCCCATCTTTCTCCTTTTTCTCTCCTCCCTATATTTGGAACTTAGTCTTCTACTTAAAGGATATTGGAGAAACTATCTCTTCCTAAAGACTAGGAGCACTACCAACACTATCAAAACTGACCCCTCACTACCGGGAACCAATTCATGATTTCATTTGACACATTTTATTATTTTTTTTGATATTGACTTATTATATTTACTCTACCTTTTCGAAATAATTAAATATATATTTTATGAATGAAATTTCTATTGCTAAAAAAATTAGTTTTTTGAGTTTTTTATGGGCTGGACAAAAATGAGTATTCACAACTGCCCTTCTTTACTTGTTGCTTACCTGATAACAATAACAAAAAAACTGAGGTTCATGAGATATCATGGTAAGTAACCAGTAAAGAAATGAATACTAATTTTGTCATGGTCCGTAGAAATTTCCTTGACAATATCTCATTGCTTGAAAGTGCTTACCGTCTTGAAAGCGAACAATATAAGTTTGCCCTTGGAAGGTGAGACAGTTGAATGTGGACTGTGAATACTCAATTTTGTCTGACCTTTTGATTTTATCTTGTGCATAATAAACATCTTTTTCATGAATTTACAGATTAATATTGTTGGGTATGAGTCACATGCATATGATATCAAAGAACCCACTACATCACTAAACTATTATTTAACGGATTGGTCCGTAGACATCATGACGTCTTTCGGGTTATTTCTAATTATTTGTGAAAACAAAGTTATTCTTGATCACATTTTTTTGTTGTTGTTGTTGTTGTCAATACAAACCATTCATTCGCAACATGGAAGTTACATGAACAGGGCACTTGTTTCGCCCTTAATACAAACAATATTACATGAGCATCAAGAAGAAATAAAAAATGGAAGAACGAAATAGGATACAATGAGATTATAACAAAAATATATTGCTAAGGAAGACTTAGATGCCTCCGTGATCACCGGTGCCTGATCTAACCAGCTATTGGCATCATCAATTATCATCCCAAGTGTGGCATTCTTCACCTCTTCGTGGGTATACATCTGGACCTGGGATGCCACGATGCAAAGATCACTGCAAATCAAAGGAAACATACATTTGCTTTTAGTGTCACCCAGAAAGCTAAAACAATCCAAACATGATTAAACCAAATAATTCAATCATCCTTAACTGGTTTAAAGCAAAATGGTGTGCAACAACCATTGTTAATAACATTGGCCATTCAAAACTTCAAGCATCGTATCACTCAAAATCACCCAAAAAAATCTCAACAATCCACAAGGCATCCACCACTACCCCACCATATTTTAACAGACCAAACAAATCTAGAAATATGAAACAAAAAGATCCAAAATTGGAGAATGAGTTAGAATTTCCAAGAAAATGCAGCATCTAAATCTAATTTCCTTGTTGTGATGGAGTAGGTTGATTTGATATTGATGATAAGGGCATGTAGCGATTATATGCATAATAGATACCACATGGAGCAACGCACCAACAAAATGCAGAAGACCAACACCAATAACACAAATGGATTATACATGTTACATTTGAGGAAAAAGGCAATAAAATTTATGGAACAAGCAGAATGCAACACAACACAGATTTACATACATTTGCAAGAGAGACGAAATTATAACAGAACAGATAACGCAACAAAGAAACTTGAAGAGATGGTTTTAGTAACACATGCAAATCATACACATACACTTAAGTAAATAATAATTATTCCAAAGCAATCACACTAATCAGCCGTGAGTTACATGATAAAGGCTAGTTACCATTCTACTCCAATTATGGTCATCATTGGCAAATAAAAATCTTCTCCAACAGTTATGTATGCACATAAATCAGCAGTAACTGGGACAATATAAGAATTTCAAAAATGCAAACCAGAAGACATCACCAGTTGGCATATTCCTTTTTCAGTTATGTATTCCAGTAGGCATAAAAGCCAAATATTCAGAAAAGGATTCCAAAACAGCAGGGTTAGGCAGCAATCATGGTCGTATTAAATGGAGTAATTAGTGGTAAAATACTTATTAGTAATCATTGAGCATTATTCAAAACTGAGAGGGATAATCAGAAAAGAGCAAGAGTCAGGGTATATGTTCCTATCTCTTAGGTGAGAATTCAGAAATATCTCAGTAGTTACATATAATCATAATCAGCATGAATGGGAACAATTATTGAGCAGTTTCAGAATGGATAACCAGAAAACAAAAGGGCAATACAACATAAACACACAGCTGTAAAAGGCGTACAACTATCAATAGAAAGGGGGAGAAAACACTTTAGTATATATATTAACATTGCTACACACAGACACTCAGTAAAAACAGAGAGAAAGAGAGCATACTTTGCGACAGAAATCAGAGATAGAGAGCAGTTAGAAAAAGGCAGAAATAATCAGGGCACATATTCATATCATATAAACAGATAGCAATTCCTATCCATACACATAACACATCAGAGAATACGCTACACATTAAGGCGGGCAGAAATCACATCACGTAAGTCCAGGCACAGGTAGACACGGATACAACACCATAAAAACCAGAAGGAGACCCAATAAGAAGTCACAGAAGAGAGATAGAGTTATATTTCACAGGGCATATACTAAGGTACACAATATACATCACACCATAAGAAATCAGAATGTATAACAGTTAAAAACGCATCATACATGCTAACGCATAACACCACAATCTGAAACATACACACATCCTTATATAGAACCAACACTCAGAAAGTTACCCAATCTTGGTGAGGCTAATCGTGAGTACCTCCACCTTAATGTCATCATCACCGAGTGAAAACCGCACATTCCTTGGCCTTAATAAACCTCTGCGAGGATAAGAAGTTATGAAAATTATAAAATCCAGAATAGAGAATCAAATAGAGAATTAAAAGGAGATGAGTGATAAAGAACTAAAGGGATCGGGAAGGGTGATTACCTTTTTTTCATAAGCCACCGATGATTCTCAATCATCGCTACCACCACTGAAATCGAGAAGAGAAGGTAAAAAATAGAAAGAGGGCGACCCGCAATGCTTCAAACCGAGACGAATAGAGAGGAAGAGTGAAAAAGGGGATTCAGGGATTTCGTCTTTCTCATTCTTTGAAGATTTCGTGAGAGAGGACGAGGATGAAGGTTCTCACATCTTTGGATGCGATCTGGTGACCTAGAAGTCTAGAGCTTTACCAAGTCCACTCTAGACAAAATCTAGTATCCTCACCCCAGGATGTAACCTCTAAACATTCCTTGTAAGACGTACCTTATTTAGGACACAAGAAGCAAACAATTTCTATCCTTTACTATTTACAATCATAAAAGTGGGGCGTAAGCCGTAAATGGCCAGTTCCTTCAACATCCCTACTAGAGGGCCCGATGCCCTACGGGATGCATTTCATACACACTCGTCGATGGGTGCAAACACCCTAAAGACGTAATTTATGTTATATCAGACTAATCGGGGTTATTTCATTTAATCCCATGCTGCAATTAGTCCCATTAATGGGCTCAAGGCCCTAGGGACAAGTTTATATCACCATGTTATGAAAAGATAATATAATAAAATCAATATTTTACTGCCCCCATATAAGGACCAGCATCCTAGGGGGTATACATCATGCACATCATTCATTCATGCATTCATCCATGCATTCTTTATCTCATTTATTTAACACCTTTACGATTGTCACGCCTTTTGCAGATTACTTTGTCAAAGAGAAACTGGTATAGTAAGACATGGAAACCGATTCTCAAGTTGTGGGTTCTATCAGCACTCTGTCGGTAAAGAAAAGAGTAAGGGTAGAGCTACAAGTTATGGATGTGAGTTTTCTAGCAGATATGGTCCCTAAGATCCCTCAAGAGGTTCAGGATCAGTTGACAAGAGAGTATGGAAGATTGTCCGACCTACTTCTCATCACGGTTGATATAGAAACATTAAAGGCCATGAAGGATATGATCCAATACTGGAACACTACTCTACACGTCTTCGAATTCCCAAATATTGATGCATCCCCAACTGTGGAGGAGTATGAGGTCCTCCTCGACATCGGTTCCTCCATCACAGATATCGAGCTATCAAATAGGTTAAAGTTGTATCAGTATAGCGGTACTCAGAGTGTCACAGAAGAATATATCGAGAGGCTGATCGGGGTGCATCCCGGTCCAAACCAGATAATCAAACAGGGAGAAGTGTATGGGCTAAAGACTACTTTTTTGAAGAAACATGTTGCCAAAATGGTCGAACAAGGAAATTGGGAGCTATTCAAACCCGCTTTTGCTCTAGCAGTATATGATATGGTCCTATTTCCTTTAGTATATGATATGGTAGACCAAGCAGCAATGGGTGTCTTCGCCAAAGTCAGGAGGTTCAGAGTTAACCCAGTACCAGCAGTAGTTGCAGAAACTCTCCTATCATTCCAAAGGTGTCATGAAAAAGGCTACCACAAAGTCCGGTTTTGCGTACAATTACTCTATGTATGGATGACTACTCGGTTGGTGCACCACCAATATCCGGATTGGAACAGGTACCCTCTGTGTCGGTTCAGAAATATTGCAATCAAACCTATGCAGCTGGTGGATTGGAAGAAGTTGTTCAAAGAGGTAACCCCTAGGAATTTTGAAACAAAGTGTTCCTTATATGACAAACACCAGGCAGTAATGTACTCATTTGGAGACTATCCTAACATGATGTTGATGGGCCCTCGGGGATGCATCTCTTTCACGCCAGCCTTGGTACTTGGATAACTGAAATGGGGTATGAATCCCAAACCTCAAGAAAAGTTGCGAGGAATTACAGTATAGTATAAGGACGAGGGGACTACCAGAGAAGTTCTCATTTCTGTGAGGAATGCTCTGTGAAATATCCATCTCTGTGGGAAGAATGAACTAGGAGAACACCAAGCCTATTACACTGAAGAGTATAAAGGATGGAGGAATGAAATAATGAAATATGTTATACTACCACCATCCGAAGCACCGAAAGAACCAGTTGGGCCATCCCAGAATGAACTACTACTCATTAGTTAGAACAAGCTTCTAGAAGCCAAGTTGGGGGAAGCTTGAGATGAGATTGAGAAATATAAACTGACGGTGGAAAGGCTTAACAAAACCATAGCTGCACAGAAAAAGGAGGAAGTCAGTTTGAAGACGAGCTGGTAAAGAAAAAGACGAAAAAATAAATGAACTGATCAGGTCGGAGAGGGAAAAAGATGAGCAGATAGCCGACATAGCTGATCAACTAAAGGCCCGAGGGCGAGCCCTACATACTGCCCAAAGGGATGTCCACACTCTGAAAGCAAAAATAGAGAATCTGCAAGCTAACCAAAAGGATGAGGGCCAAACAGGGGCTATCTTAAAAGAATATCAGGAAGCCTTAATGCGAGCCCGGAAAAGAGAAGATCAATTGAATGTTGCGTTGGATGCTCATTTCCAGGCATTGGCTGAGGCGAACCGCGATAAGACCCATCTTTCTGGACGAATGAAGGACCTCGAGGAAGCCTACAATGGGTTGAATGCCAAACATCATGAATGGTCACACAACTGGGAGAACATGCTTCAGGAGTGCAAATGGGACAAGGAGAAGTGGGAAGGAAGATGTAGGCAAATCATCGAGGGTCTTGGGGAGTTTGCGGACAATTGGTTGAGAACCTTTGATGATGCCCACCAAGAGGTGGAAATGTACCCTGAAACAAGCCTACGCCCTTCCATGAGAACCTTCTATGAAGCATGTGATAAGTTGGCTTGGAAACTCAGAAGGTGGAGAACTACTGCATGTAAAGAATATTGAGCATTTTATGTTTTTCTTCTTCTTTGTTAAAAATAAAAAGAAAGAGATAATGAATAAAGGAAAATTGTAGTCCTACTTATGAATATGAATAAAAAATTTCTCCTTTTCTCAGAGTTTATCCAAGTTGTTATCTATACAAGTATCATAAGGGCTCATCATCTTATCTAATATGCAAGTAAAAAATTCGTGACAGAGTAAAAACATCTTGTAATTAGACACAATCTTGGTCTGAAGCCTAGAGTTTCTTCTAACGATTGGTATCAAATGTAAACGGTCTTGCAGGCTACGCTCCCAAGATTACCAAATACATGACAAGATGTTTAATGATAGTGATCCACAATGAGAGAATAAGCCTAGATGCAAGTAAGGTCCGAAGCCTAGAGTTTCCTCTGAGTATTGTCATCAACGTAAGAGAAGCCTACGAGTCAAGATGTCTTACTATACCAAGCCCCTCGAAGACAAAGAAATCTTTTTGCTTTCATTTCTATCATTTATTTTTCAACTTTTTATTTTTCAAATATAAAACAGGTTCTCTAATCATTGCACCCCAACATCCTTATAATACCCGATCAAAAACAAAGACCGTGGCCGACCAGGAAGCTTCTATGGGAGGGAATCCCGAGGTGATTGAGCTGAAGGAGCAAATAACAGTAATGATGAGGATGATGGTAGCCATGCAACAAGAAATGGAATCCAGGAATTCTTCTGCATCAGATAAGCGAGCCCAATCCACGCACAATGCCAATGAAAAAGGGCCCGACCAAGAGTCTGCCTCGAAACATCAGGGTGCGCCACATGGACACACCTCGTCAAACAAGGAAGGCTCACAACACACATACCAACATGATTCTGATGACGATCCTAACTACCACCCTCCCCATAATGACAAAAGCTCTACATGCCATCAAGCTGGTAAAGACACTCAACGCAATGGTAAGGGGAAGAGGAAGGAAGATGAAATGTGGGACGTCATTAATGAAAGGCTCAAAGTTGTGGAAGGGTCTAAGTGTCCCGATCTAAAGAATGCTTTTGAAATGTGCTTAGTCCCGGATGTCATTCTTCCTCCTAAATTCAAGGTTCCAGAATTCGAGAAGTATGATGGGACTACATGCCCGAAGAGCCATCTTCACATGTATGCACGGAAAATGTTTGCATACCATAATGATAATAAGTTGCTGATTCATTGCTTTCAAGACAGCCTAGTGGGAATCGCCACCTCTTGGTATATCCGCCTTGAGAGCAAGAACATCAAAACCTTCCTGGATCTTTCTAATGCCTTCATAAGGCAGTATAAATTTAATGAGGACTCTGCGATGGACCGCAACAAGCTTCAAAGCATGTCGAAACCGACAAGTGAATCATTCAGGGAATATGCACACAGATGGAGAGGAGTCGCCTCACAAGTCTTACCTCGTCTGGAGGAAGAAGAGCAGATCACTATCTTCATCAATACTCTCCCTAACCCTTTCTTCGACAAGATGATTAGGAATAATACATGTGATTTCAATTCATTGATTAGAGTCGAAGACAGAATTGAGCAAAACATGAAAACTGGGAAGATAGCTGGAGAACCCAAAAGGCCCAACTACATGAAGGAAAAAGAAACTGAAGCCCACTACATAGTCGGAGAACCCCAAAAGACCTCGAACAAGATAAACAACAATCCCCGTTCATATACACACCGCCCTCAACACAACCAGACACCATACCAACCGAGCCCGCAAAACACATACCAGATCCCATACCAACCAATAGCCTACATTAACCACAACTGCCCACCACTGAAATCGATAAGAGAAGGTAAAAAATAGAAAGAAAGGGCAACCCGCAATGCTTCAAACCGAGATGAATAAAGAGGAAGAGTGAAAAGGGGATTCAGGGATTTCGTCTTTCTCATTCTTTGAAGATTTCGTGAGAGAGGACGAGGATGAAGGTTCTCACATCTTGATGTATATGGTAATAATTGCGACCTCCTCCTAACACCCTGAACCGTGAATCAAACCACCGCTGGAGATGGAGAAGAGATGGAGAGGAGATTGGAATTTTTGATTTAGGGATTTAGCCCCTTTGTACCCGTGATGAAGGAGAGTAACATATTCCCCTTTTGTGCCTAATTCCGATTCCCTTAAAGTGTTTTAGTATTTTGCCTATTTGTTTAAATCATGTGTTTCTTTGTAATTTATTTTAAATCATGTGTTTCTTTGTAATTTATTTGCTGTCCTTACACGTGCATTTTTTGGCAAAGCTATCAAATTAAAAATGGAAGGTTTAAATCATCATGTTATTATTATCTCCTACGTAAGTGTATAAAAGTTGATTAATTAAAACCTTTTTTATGGAAATAATCCATCTCAATAATTTAATATAGAAATTCGTATAGTAAGGTCGCGGTTCGAGCCATATCTAAATTCTCTAAAAATGGGAAGGAGGTCTACGACCAACACCGTCTCTAAACTATCAATTTCACTGGTGCAAATAATTCAAAACATTCTTATCATTTAATTTCACATATATTAAATAGTTCCCAAACCTATTTTATTAATTAATTCTATAATTATAAGATAATGTGATACTACATCATCCAATTATGAAATTTTTATAGTAAGGTTATGTTTCAAGTTGTCTCTAACTTCTCCGAAAACGAGAAGAAGGTCTATAACCAATGTTGTCTCTAAACTATTAATTCCTGATATGTTTATAATTAATAAACTATTATATTACTAAAATCCTATATCTATAAATAATTAGAAAGCATTATACTAAATAAATTTTATGGATTTTTTAATAAGGTTACGGTTCGAGTTGTCTCTAACTTCTCCGAAAACGAGAAGAAGGTCTACAACCAATGCTGTCTCTAAGCTATTAATCCTGTATATAGAAAATAATTCCCCAGCCTATTTTGCTACCTAATTCTAAAAATAACCCAATATTATTTTACCGAATAAATTGGGATTTTTATAGTGAGGTTATGGTTCGAGTCGTCTCTAACTCCCTGGAAATGAGGAGAAGGTCTACGACCAACGCCGTTCCTGAATTATTAGTCTCATTAAACCAAAACAATTATATATTAACCAATTCAATAAATTAATATTTTTAAACCTATCGGTATTTTCTAAATCACTAACAATCAACCAAATTATCTAAATAATTTTCGAACTAGAACTACGTAAACCTTGATCCCCTTAATAGGGGTACGTAGGACCAAAGTCAATATTGTCAGGCTCAATAATAAAAAATAAAAAATATTATGTTTTACTAATTTAATTTCTAAATAAATAATTTTTAAAGGTATAAAAGTTCATTTGATTAGCGAGGGTACTGTTTTAATACGGGCGGGCGGGGTGCTAATACCTTCCCCGATCCGTAATCGACTCCCGAGCTTAGAATCTTTGTTTAAAGACCATATTATCCTAATTGGGCATATTAGAGTTTTCTACGTTTTAACCGCAAAAATGTAGTGGCGACTCCAAATCAATCGGGAGAGGTAGAAATCAAGTTCGCCTCCTTCCAAGTCGTAGAGCCGGTCTTCCAACCGAAAATCGGGTCGCGAAAATCATGGTAAGTAACCAGTAAATAAATGAATACTAATTTTGTCATGGTCCGTAGAAATTTCCTTGACAATATCTCATTGCTTGAAAGTGCTTACCGTCTTGAAAGCGAAGTTATTTTAAACATGATATAAGTTTGCCCTTGGAAGGTGTGACAAAGTTGAATGTGGACCAAAGACATATGTCGGTGTAATGCTAGAATTTGGATTGAAAAGGTGAAACTAAAGACGCAGGTTGGTGTACTGCCAAAATTTGGGTTGAAAAGGTGAAACCAAAGATGCAGGTTAGTGTACTACCAGAATTTAGAGACATAAAGATCAAAGCCAAGAACGCAGGTTGGTGTACTTTCAGAACCTGGAGTGACAAGTTAAAACCAAATACACAGGTTGGTGTACTGCTAAATTTGGGTTGAAAAGGTGAAACCAAAGATGCAGGTTGGTGTACTGCCAGAATTTGGAGACATAAGGGTCAAAGCCAAGAGCGCAGGTTGGTGTACTGCCAGAATTTGGGTTGAAAAGGTGAAACCAAAGACGCAGGTTGGTGTGCTGCCTGAATTTGGAGACACAAGGGTAAAAGCCAAGAACGCAGGTTGGTGCCTTGGAAAGGTAGACTTCGAGGTATAGGACCCGAAAAGCTTGGTTTTGAATACTCATCGAGGTACAGGGCCCGGAAAGCTTTAAATTCACGTCGAGGTACAGGACCTGAAAAGCTTGATTTTGAATGCTCATCGAGGTACATGACTTGGAAAGCTTAAAATTCCTGTTGAGGTCCAGGACGCAGAAAGCTTGAAATTCACGTCGAGGTATAGAACCCGAGAAGTCTTAAATTTTCTCATCGAGGTACAGGACCCGAAAAGTTTAAGTTGCTCGTCGAGGTACAGGACCCGGAAAGTTTAAGTTGGAATGATCGTCGAGGTACAAGACCCAAAAAGCTTAAAATTCACGTCGAGGTACAAGACCCGAAAAGTTTGAATTTCACATCGAGGTATAGAACCGGAAAGTCTTAAATTTTCACATCGAGGTACAGGACCCAGAAAGTTTAAGTTGCTCGTCGAGGTACAGGACCCGGAAAGCTTAAGTTGTTCGTCGATGTACGGGACCCGGAAAGCTTAAGTTTGAATACTCATTGAGGTACGGGACCCGGAAAACATATATTTCACGTTGAGGTGCAGGACCCGGAAAGCTTAAAATTCACGTCGAGGTATAGGACCCGGAAAGTTTGAATTTCACATCGAGGTACAGGACCCGGAAAGTCTTAAATTTTCACATCGAGGTACATGACCTGGAAAGTTTAAGTTGCTCGTCGAGGTACAGGACCTGGAAAGCTTAAGATTTTCACATCGAGGTACATGACCCGGAAAGTTTAAGTTGCTCGTCGAGGTACAGGACCCGGAAAGCTTAAGTTGTTCGTCGAGGTACAGGACCCGAAAAACATATATTTCACGTCGAGGTACGTGACTCGAAAAGTTTGAATTTGATTATTGCAAAGTAATGAGTGAGTGTTTGAGAGTATGTTATATGTTATGTTTGTCATGATGTTATGCATGAGTTGTGAATGTAATGAGAGGTAGAAATCATGCACCAATGTTCTAGTACGCTCATGAATTTTCTTTGATGTATAAATTTGTGTCATTTTATTGAGCTTGACTGAAGTGTGAACCCATTTTTAACTACTGCGGACTGGGATGATCTGTTGATGGCTTGATGTCCCAATGTTGTATTGATAAGAACAATTAATCTCAATAATGCTGCCCCAATATAAGTTGTTTGGAAATTCCTCCTCGAGAGATGGAAGTGTGATTGCTTATTTTCCTTTAGAGGAAATAATTTGATTGCCTCAGTTTGCTTAAACTATAATGGACATTTGCATAAGGGTGTCCCTTTAACTTTTTCTAATTTTTGCCCAGAATACCTAATGTAGGTATCTGCCAGGATTTTTTTTTGTAATGATACTAAATTGATTTTTCAGGTTTTCGACTTAGTACCGCTCTCTTTTCTTAGGTCGCCCTTGCGGGTTTTCAACCTAGCACTCTTTTTGTTTTTTTAACACCCTTATGTAAAATTGTCCCCATTTTGGACTTCATGAAACTTTTTGATTCGAGAAAATGGGTATGCTAGAAACTCTAATCACAACAAGGCTCTGGTTGTAGGCCGAGCTGATAGAGGTTATGAAGGTGTTAGAGACACTTAGAGTTGATGGGAGATGAAACACGCCCTAGATCTATAAATCTGAAATGGTTGACTGTAGATGAAAAATAGAGGTGGGAACTATAGAAGTTGAGAAAAAGAGTTAGGTTACTAACCTGATTCTAATTAGCATCAGTTTGCACCCAAATTAAATCAAACAACTTAAACAATTACATCTATTCATTCTTTTTAAATCTAAAGGATCATAATATTTCATCTATACTTCTATACTTGTTATAAAATCAAAACATGGTGTAACCATCCACCACCAAGTAATTTATAATTCTATATTTTGCTCTTGCTTATTTTCTACAAAAAAAACATATAATCTAATGCACATATCCCCATTACATGTCTCATATTATTTTCTTAATTGTGTCTTCCTTCTTATTTTTGTAATTGCAAAAAAAAATTCTTTACTTATGGAACAAAAATATTTTGTAATAATATTTGTTTCTTATGTGTGGTCTTAAAACTTCAATAGTCAATAACAACATTCTATACATATGATTTTTTTTTCTCAATTTCATAATACCAAAGAAAAATCATTAATCAATTTATAGTATTTACTACTTTGTGCAATCATTACTAATAAGATCCTTATTATAAAATTAATTAATAAACAAACATCAATCCCGAAAATTCATCCATGCCTAGGATCATCATTATGAGATTTAATTAATTTTTCCCCTTAGAATATTTTCTCAATATATATTTTGGGATTGACATTTTCTCGGGTTGTTTCGTTAAATGGTAAGTTTAACTGAATAATTACGCCCCAATTATATACTCATCTATAAAAACTAATTGCAAGTGATTCAATAATTTAAATAAAGAATTACATTCCAAACAATAGAAAAGTGGGTTGACAAATATGAAAGTGTCTGTCAACATGCTAGTACTATATAAAGCCAAAACATGATTAATTACCGTCTTCATATAATTTCTAATTTCTTATTTTTCATTTTAACATTTTTTAATTTCTACAATAAACCATATATCATATGCAATCACCACTAAAATAATAATTACAAGTTGAGACTATCACATTAAATTGGACTTTCTAATAAAAACTAAAAAATATAATTTAAAGTATGTCCAATAAAAAATTATAATATAAAATACACCAAATATAAAAAGGTGACATTCTAATTATAAAAATAAAATATATAAAAATGGAATATTTAGTTGCATAAAATAAAAATGTGAATTGACAAATACAATATGTTTATCTACACATTGGTATAAATAAATACAAAAGTACAAAGAAGATTTTCATAATTATCTTTAAGAAAAATAATTCTTATTATTTATGAGACTAGTGTCACATGTTGACCCAATAATAATTAAGCTTTATTTTTCTCCTTCTCTTAATTTTTAAAAATCACCATTTTCTTACATTTGTACTCCTAATATCATAAAAACAAATTAATTAAATTAATACTAAATTAGAATACAACGCTTAAAATTTAGTGAAACTTTATACATTATGTATGTCTTTGTTACATATATACAAATGATTTATGACTTATACACATAAATATATTTGTATGGAAAGCAAATGTATTATTTTAAAAATGAGGAGTGATGAGTATAATTAAACTAATTCCACAATACCTCAATGTATTAGGAAAGACCTCCACATGAATATCACAACCGTAGCCCTCATCTAGAGGCTTTATCCTCACCATCTCACATCAAAGAAAGAAGAGGAGAATAAGGTGTACCTAAATTTTTTGCAATGGCGAAAATAAAGGAGCAACGAAAGTAGAGGCAATGTTACAAATTCAGAAGCAAATAACTCAATGCAATAAAGAAGTGAGGAAGAAAGGGTGAACCTCTATTTATAAGGTCAAATGAGAGAGAAGATGAGTCCAAAACAACCTACTAACTCCAAAAACCAGATCATTAATGCACCTCAATTACTTAACCTCCATCTATTTTGATTTTAATGGTGGGCACAAAGATGAAGGCAACACTCAATGATTGACGAAAAGAACCCTGCGTGTATAGGCCGCACAAAAAAGTGAAGCACTTTCTAACAAACCACGTGCCGAACTCGTGAAAGATAAAATGACACTACTCAATTTAACAAAATTGGTTTGATATTAAAAAAAATAGTTCTGGCCTAAAACAACGACCATGTCACCCTACAACGACCATGTCACTTGACTGTGGTAACTTTTCCACCAGAGTATGAGAACATGTCAGAGGCTAACTATTAGACATACAAGATCCAATCTACATGGTTATTGATCTTTATATAAGTGTTATAGCTTCAAGTCTGTTGGCACGCCCAATAACGATCATGCCATCAGATTGGGGGCAACTGTTTTACCATAGTAGTATAACGGATCATATGTCAATTATGAGACATACAGGATCCGATTTACATATTTGTTGATCATGTCCCAGTGAAAAACATTTGGCTTGTACAATTGTAGATAAAACCCAAACAATCGATCTAATTAAGGGAAAGAATGACATTGAGAGGAAAGATCAATACTTACTACATTCAATAGTTTGTATTCGAGAATATATTTTTTTATTTTAAGATATGTACCACTTCATGTAACATTTTATTTTCATTTATCAAAAAAATATAAACTAATATATATTAATCACATTTTACTTTTCTAACCAATAGAGGACATCATAAAGTGATATCCAAAGTCAAGGACCCTCCATAATAGTTTTCATGATTTCACTATGTAATATATGGCCCTGTCTCTCACAGGTGCTCACCACGTATTTTGATCATACACGTGTGCAATAGCAATTGGTGGATAAAGTAGAGCACGCGCATATGTAACCGCATGTGATGAAAACCTTAGAACAATGAATGAGATGATTGAATGGTACAAAAGGCAATGAGTTGAGAATTGAGATCAGATCTAAAACTGAAAATCAAAATCAAACTAAACCTTGTTTCTTCCTTCTCTCTTTGATTGATTTCACTTTCGGATCTCATCCGATCCAATTAATCAAAAAATGCCATCTGTTTACGGAGCGCGATTAACAACCTTCGAAGACTCAGAGAAGGAGAGTGAATATGGTTACGTTCGCAAGGTACTCTTCATCATCGCTTCCATTTCAATCTAAATCCAATCACGTAGTCTTTTAATTCTCTTTCGATCTCATGAATTCAAAAAATTGAACAGGTTTCAGGACCAGTGGTGGTGGCTGATGGCATGGCCGGGGCTGCTATGTATGAACTGGTTCGTGTCGGTCGTGATAACCTCATTGGTGAAATCATTCGTCTAGAAGGAGATTCTGCTACTATTCAAGGTTAAACTAATTTCTATATATAATATATTTGATTTTCCCTTTTCTTTCATATTAATCACAAGAAAACACTTTTGTTGTTTATGTTGAATTTTATTAGTGTATGAGGAAACCGCTGGTTTGATGGTTAATGATCCTGTATTGCGGACACACAAGGTTACAATCATTTTATATCCATTTTTTCATATTTTATTTTAAATTCCTCTTTCTTCCTAAATACTTGTTTGTTTTTATGACAGCCTTTGTCTGTGGAGTTAGGGCCTGGAATATTAGGAAATATTTTTGATGGGATTCAGGTACCTTTCCTCTACCATGTATAATTTACTTATATCTCATTCAGATCATTTGAATGGAAAAAAAGAAAATGTATGAACTGATAGTAAATGGGTGTTATATGATGTTACTGTATTATCCATCATTCATATTTAATCATTATTGACTCTTCGAAAAAAGTAATGCATGATAGATGATATATTGACTGTGTAGAACTGCATATATATTACACTCCATTTAAGTTCCCCTTGTTATTTTCTTCTTTCTAAAACATTTTTTGATTTAACCGAGCAGAGGCCTTTGAAAACTATTGCTAAAAGATCTGGTGATGTCTATATTCCCCGTGGTGTCTCAGTTCCAGCACTTGACAAAGATACACTATGGGAATTTCAGCCTAAAAAAATTGGTATGGGAGAAAATATAATTACTATATGTTTTTAGTACAAAAAGTGATTACTTTGTCCTGATATTATTCTATTTAATCCAGGTGAAGGAGATCTATTAACTGGAGGAGATCTATACGCTGTAATGTTCTATAGCAAATCAGGTTTACTTGTAATTTCGGTTCATCGGTTTTTTTTCCTCTAAACCTTTGTGTGGATTGTTGAACATTGCAGTCTGTTTTCGAGAACACTCTAATGCAACACCATATTGCACTTCCTCCTGATGCTATGGGAAAGATTACCTACATTGCACCACCTGGTCAATATTCCTTGAAGGTTTGCATTTTCATCTTTTACAACATCATTCTTAACTCTATTATTTATTTGTTTTTAGATCTTCAATTTTGATGTGTTCAGTAGGTTCTCTATATTTTATTCTGTATTTGATCTTTTAGTGGTCTTTATATAAATGTTCAGGATACTGTGTTGGAGCTTGAGTTTCAAGGTGTGAAAAAGAAGTTCACCATGCTTCAGGTTTCTAACTTTTTTAACAATTGAGGTCTTGGTTTTCCTTATTTTTATCATTCCTACATTAAAACCTCCTGACATGTACTTTACCCACATACAGACCTGGCCTGTGCGTACACCAAGGCCTGTTGCATCAAAACTCGCTGCTGATACTCCTCTCCTTACTGGTCAGGTAAACTAAAATGCTATTGATTGTCTAATCAGTGATCCAATTTCGTTAACTTTCATTTCATGCCTAATGACTTCTTTTTTGTGTAGCGTGTTCTTGATGCCCTTTTCCCCTCAGTTCTTGGTGGGACTTGTGCCATACCCGGAGCTTTTGGTTGTGGTAAAACAGTCATTAGTCAGGCTCTTTCTAAGGTGAACATAATGCACCAATCAAGGCATAATGATTTCGAAGTTATAAATTTTTTATGTAATTCTCAAGACCATTAATTCATCTTTTTATCTTTTTTGACAGTATTCCAACTCTGATACTGTTGTTTACGTTGGTTGCGGGGAACGTGGAAATGAAATGGCAGAGGTATGCTTTCTTTCTGGTTACTTATATGAAATATTTGTTTTTTTATTATTGAGCAGTTAGTCAATCCAACTTAATGAATGTTCAGGTTCTGATGGACTTTCCACAACTTACAATGACCTTGCCTGATGGCCGCGAAGAATCTGTCATGAAGCGTACAACACTAGTTGCTAACACTTCAAACATGCCAGTGGCTGCTCGTGAAGCTTCAATTTATACAGGTGACTTGACTTCTTGACTCTTAAGTTCTAGAGCATCTTTTTACTGTTGAGAGTTAAACTTTAGTAATTCCTTCGGTCCTTTCTATTGTCATTCTAATTATATTTGGCATGTGAAAGTCATTTTTTATTGCAATCAGTAGTATTTCTCAGAACCTGTACTTGTACTACATAAACTTTGTAGTTAATCTGGGCTTACAGTGTCAAAAGTAGGAATGGCCCATACTCTGCACATTGATATGCTACCCTCTATGTTTCTCATTCCTATATTTTGCACCTTAACTGAAACTATTATATTTGCATTTATATTGAACTAGTTTTGACAAGCATTGAATGGGATTTTGAATACTTACTTTGATCATGTATGTTTAACCTTAATTTTTCTGTGTTATGTAATCTCAGGAATCACTTTGGCTGAGTATTTCAGAGATATGGGTTATAATGTCAGCATGATGGCAGATTCAACATCTAGATGGGCAGAAGCATTGCGTGAAATCTCTGGACGACTGGTGGGCATTTTATTAATTATGCATTGGTTGTTGTTCACCAGTTTATCTCAAACGGTTCTCTTTGTCTGTGCTAAATATACATACATACTTTATGATGTTCGATTAGCTTTCTTGATTTGCGAAAGCAGACATTTTATGTATCATTAGGCATGAACACATGGAAAACTTACATTGATCAAAAAACTTGTTGGTATTGTTGACTTCCACAGGCTGAAATGCCTGCAGATAGTGGATATCCTGCTTACCTTGCTGCACGTTTAGCCTCTTTCTATGAACGTGCTGGGAAAGTAAAATGTCTTGGAGGTCCTGAGCGTACAGGTAGTGTCACAATCGTTGGTGCTGTTTCTCCACCTGGAGGAGATTTTTCAGATCCCGTGACTTCTGCAACCCTCAGTATTGTTCAGGTAAATCTATATTTTCAAATATGGTTGTCAAAATGGGGTAACAGCCAGCAAAGAAAGTCTGTATTAAGTTGCTTAGAGTCCTAGACTGATTTTTTGTGAGTCGATTTTTTGCTACTCTGCAGGTTTTCTGGGGATTGGACAAAAAGCTTGCTCAGAGGAAGCACTTTCCTTCTGTGAACTGGCTTATTTCTTATTCAAAATACTCAACGGTATGCTCTAAAATTCTTCATTTGTAGGCATTTAGTTTCTGCTATGATTCTATATATTTTTTTTTTATAGTTTTTTTAACTTTTTTTTATACCTGTAGGCGCTCGAATCCTTTTATGAGCAATTTGATCCAGATTTTATAAACATTAGGACAAAGGCTCGTGAAATTCTGCAAAGAGAAGATGATCTGAATGAGATTGTCCAGGTTTGTTCTTTTATTCGCTCTATCATCTCCGTTGTAGGTTGAAGGAATGTCCCCACATCCTCTCCTAACATGGGATTAATAATTGCCCAGCTTCCACTTCATGGGCTAGCAGAGTTATCATAAGTAACCTGAGAACAGACTGTTAAGTTGCATATCCTTTTAAATGTGGGTTGCAAGGTATAGTCAATGCAATCCATAGTCTGATAAATGGTGCTTACACTGCTAAATTATGCACTGGTTTGTAGTTTCGTCAAAATTTGACAGGAGGTCTATTTTTATGTTTTTTAACTACTAAAAACTAAACTGGATCATTTCTTGACATGTAAATTACTCCAGCTTGTTGGTAAGGATGCTTTAGCTGAAGGAGATAAGGTCACCTTAGAAACTGCAAAGCTTTTGAGAGAGGATTATCTTGCTCAAAACGCTTTTACACCGTAAGTGCCTTTAGTATTGGTTAACGTATTTCACATGTATTATATCATTGTTTTTTATCTGCTCCAGTCTTATGTTCGTACCTTATTTGTGGCTATGATAGATATGACAAATTCTGTCCCTTCTACAAGTCTGTTTGGATGATGCGCAACATTATCCATTTCTACAATTTGGCAAATCAGGTAC
>NC_032010.1:6450983-6486170 GCF_001865875.1 Lupinus angustifolius | reverse complement strand
GAAACTAGAGTAATAAAAAAATGAGAAATAATTGGGGGTAATAAAGAATAAGAAAAGAAAGCATATGTATAGTGATCTTGCCAACTTATTGTAAAATATGTTTTCGTGTTGGACAACCTCTAACACTACTGCACTCGTAGTAACCATTTGGATGGGGTGAATGTTTAATAGGTTCATGTCCATATTTCTTTCAAGAATAATCATCAATCAAAGATATCAAGATAGTCTTGCTACATCATAGTTTCCCATTTGAAAGCTTCATTTCTTTCTTGCTCAATAAGATTGCTAAGCATATGGGATTTTTGGTCATGTTGCTGAACCCAAAAGCCTTGTGCACTAGCATTGTTGGGTCTTTTCCATGGGTAAATAAGGAGCAAAAACACAATTTTCTTTGCACTTTTTCCTTTGATGCCTACAAACAGCACATGCATGCCTACAGAGAGACATATACGAGAATGGAACTCATGTTGCCCATCTTCAGAATCAAGGGAACTGATGTTGGTTTAGACACTCAAATAGCCGCCGAAGTTATGGAGGCCTTAGCCTATCTATCCCCTTCTGGTAGTCATTTTAATGATGCTCACCAACCAACAAATGCACTTGATGACTCTTTGAGTGATTTGACGGAGAATGAATCTCATCTGGGAATTTAGTAACTTCTTCTTCCTCTTGCAAGAATTATGACCATCTACCTCCACAATAATGCATCCATCTCCATCTTTATCAAACAAACCAAAAACTTTTTTTATCTCAAGAATATGTTCTTCATTAAGAACTTGCGCCATGATGTAAACAAAGAATGCACAAGAAGAGAGGATGAGAGGTTGATGGATAAACAACAGCAGAAATAATTACTTCGACATGATACTAGGTTTAAATAGGTTTAAATAATTACTTCGAGATGAAAAGAAGAATATTATTCATTGAGTATTGAAAATAGATTGAAAAGCAAAACTACATTGAATCATTTATATAAAGGATAGAAAAACTAATTATGCTAACCAAACTAACTAACCACTCAACTATTTTAACAAGAAAATGGATTCCTCTCCTCTCTAGTACTGGACTCTTCAGTACTCGGAATGTGAGAGGGGTTACTTTTTTAAAAATATTTAATTTAGAAAAAAACAAAAATTAGCACAATTGAAATATTATTTTTACCATGTGTTGCAATCTTAGGCATGCAGTGTCTTCTCTAGTAATGGAGAGGAGCCAGACTCTTTTAACAAGGGTAGTAGACCATTCTTCTCCCTAAGATAATGCATGTGTTATTTGAGGATGAATGTCCAGTTAATAGATTTAAAAGTTTTGAGGGTACACAATGTAATTCTAAATCATTAATTTGAGAATGTTTTAAAAACTCTGGAATCACAATATAACTTATAAAATATTGCAACAATTGATCATCTAGGTTGAGATACATAATATCTTTATGCTTAGAGGATTCAGCCACTATGCGGTACCTCTTACTCATTATTTCATCTTCAAGAAATCTACACATAGAATAGCAAAAAGCCTTCCGATTGAACTCACCCTATGGAAAGAGTAAACCAAAGCCAAGTTTGGCTCTTATATTGGGTATTTTTTTAGCAAACATTGTCAAAGGGATTAAGATCAATAACATTATTTATTCATTTGACAGAGCAATACAACCTATTATTCCTTAATGGTATATTGCAGAAAAATAGTCATACATGTTCAAGGTAATTATCATTTTTTTCTCTAGATTTTTATGCTTAATGAGTTTAGGAAGTTACAATATACAAGGACAAGTAACTATATAAATTCAAATGATATAAATATATAAGCATTAGACCTTTATAACTTTACTATTATCATTTATTTTATAGGTTTAAGACATTTGGGGTAGAGCAGATAACAGAATCTCATATCAAATGTCATACATGCTATTATTACTTGTCAAATGTTTCCATTTGAGATGCATGATTGTAATTGATTTTTTCTACCTATATAATCAATTAAGTATCCAATTAAGGAGATTAAACAATTATACTAATCAATTATTTGCTTCTATAAGTATTATAGTCCTTTGTAATTTTTAGTTTTTCTTATTTTTGTATGAATTCCTTCATTTTGGAGTGTTTTAATGAATATGATTTTTATTATTTTTTCTCTCGCATGTAGTTCACTAAATCTTGGACGTTAAGAAGTCTAATACATGTTAGGTGCTGATTTTATCATCTCTAGGGTAAACTTCAGAACTAATCAATTAACTTAAGAATTAATCGATAGATCAGTACATGTAAGGTGCATGTTAATATACAACTTCTCTTTCTAGGACATAAGAGTCTTTTTGAGGACTAAAAAGTTTCAGATGGATAATTTATGTTAAGATCATTTATGCTTGAGGGTATTAGAGGTGTAAAAGTTTGGTTTGGATCGGTTTTGATGCAATTTAGTGAATGAATCGAACACAAAGATATGACTCGGTTCTACTTGATTAATCGCAAATTAGTGTCTGGATCGAACGTAAAGATATGGTTCGTTCTACTTGACTAACCACAAAGATATGGTTCGGTTCAACTTATTTAAATTTTTTTAAGAAATAATTGAACAAAATTTGCAAAGTATAGAGTCAACTAAATGAATATTAAACACATCAATAATAAAATATTCAATATTAAAATTTTAGTCCATAAAATCTTCAATAATGTCAACAAAATTTAAGAATGACAAACTTTGTACTAGTTCTTTAGTCCAACAGTAACACCTACTAGTCAACATCATCAGTAATATCCTCAAGTTCTTTCTTTATTTTCTTTTATTTCTTTATTTAATTAATTTCATCTATGGATAATGACACAATATACATAGTTTTTTAGTTTTTTTTTCTATCTTCTCAATGGAAAATAGAGATAATAGATATTTAGGTTTATTTACTAATTTATTTTTTCTATTTGCTTCTTATTTACAGCCTATATGCATTAATAATCCTAAATTCTTAATCATATTTTATCTTTTAACTTTAAATCCTAACCATCTAATATAAAAAAATTATTTTTTAATATACGGTTTCGTTCCAAAGATTCTAAAATTTCCAAAACCGTGAACCGAACCAAACTTAAATGGTTCCAAATAAAAAAACAGAACCGAATCGAACTGCATTTTGTGGTTCGGTTCAGTTCCATCGATTTCGTGGTTTAAACTGGAACCGCTTACACCTCTAGTGGGTATCCTCTCACATTTTGAGTAAGGAACTAATCTCTTTCGAGGTTTGTGGCTGCCCCTCCCAACAAGTGTCGCTCTCAGGAATCAAATCATTGACTTTTGGGTCTTTCTGGGGATCTAGTGTGACCTTACACTACTAGACCAACACCTTCTTGATAATTTGAAACATTATTTGGGACAACAGAAAAATAATAAATATTTAATTTTTTTTATTTGAAATGAAATATTTTTATTAGTGCCATACATTATTTAGATCATAAATCCTTTTCACTTTGGATCAATTTTGAAATTTAGTTGCAAGGTGTGTGGTTGACACATCAGCTCCTACTACATTCAGAGATGACCTTCCAAGAATAATGTTGCATGTTATGACCTTGTCCACTACTAGGAAATGGATATGAATTATTCTGTTTTAGTATTTCTTCCCAAAAGTCACCAAGAGTACTATGTATCCTTTAGGATAGATGATGCCACCAATAGAACCTTATTGTTCCCCTTCATGGGGCTACAAGTCCTTGTCTTCCAAGAATATTTGTTTTTTCTTTCACTTATTTCTATCTTAAATTAATTATTTGGAGGAGAAAATGTTATTTAATTTAAATATATTCCCACTCTCTAATTTTTTTTCTTCACTTGTTTTTCTCTTCAACTAATCATTTGGAGGAGAAAATGGTATTTTATTTAATATATCCCCCACTCTAATTTTTTCTTTAGTTATAATTATGATGTTGATGCTTCTAAGCTTGGGCAGGTTTTGAGAAATTTAACTTAATTCAAATCTAGTCTAATGATTTGATATATTCATTTTTTCAATCCAAACCCAACCTCTTAATATTTTGATAATATTTGACTATTTGTGATATATAGGATTGATAAGTTCAGTATGTTAACATAGCATATAAACTTGAAATATGTATAGCTAAATCATAGGATTAAAAAAAACTAAATTAAAGTGTAATATATTATATATATTTGAAATAAATGATATCAATATACATATATTATAAAATGCTAGCTACTTACATAAAAAATGTATTACCTATATATAATTACAAGAAAAATGTTACATGTCTATAAAAATAAATAAATAAATGAAAAAGGAGGTATAAATGGAATAAAATATCACAAAGCAATTTAGTTATGGCTTATCATGAAGGAATATTTTCTTTTAATAACTTTTTGTGGAAAGGCTTTAGTTCGGTGATTAAGTTGGATGGTGGTGATGTGAGACCTTTTAGTATCATGAAATAATTATAGATAATATAGTGGTGGAAATTTGGCATATATGTACCTTGTGACATTGTTTAATCAAAATGAAGAATCGAGGTGAAAATAAATAAAAGTATTCTAATTAAAATTGGAATCAAATATTTTTGTGTCAATGTCAAGTCATTTGTTGGGTCTTTCTAAGATTCTGTTGAGTCACAGCCCAAGTGTTTTGTGGTTTTTAAGAAGTGCGTGGCAAGGTTTCAAGTCATATAGGCTTTGATTAATAATAATTGATTAATCAAATTGCAATCTATAAATTATGTTGCACATAAAAAAAAATACATGTTAACTTTCTATATGTGAAGAAATTTTGTAGGTTATTTTTTAAGGAGGATATATCCATTTTTTCATAATAAATATGTGTATTTGATAATTATTTTAAGAGTATATACGTAGACTCCTAAAAATTACATTGAAAATCACCCTTACACCACAAAAAATAGATATATATATATATCACTTATAAATTAATCATTAATAAATAAATTATCACTTTTATTATGGTGTTAAAAATTTATAATTAATTTATAAGATGATATATCATTTATTTTATTTTTAAAAAAATCATTTTACACTCGTTTATGTTATTAGATTATATATTTTTATTTTCATAAAGTACATAGAAAGTAACATAATCATCACAAAATAAGACAATTTCATTTTGCTTTTATGACCAGTGTATTAAATTGTATAACGCATGATATAACCATAATGTTGTTGTTGTAGTGATTGCCTCAATCGCATCACTTTACAATTGTATGTGATATCTGATCACAATGATGTGATCATATCGGTCTACAATAAATTACATTGGACCGTAATCCAATCATAGTAGCCACAATGACTCTAGTCGTAACAACCACAATTTAAAGCATTGTTTATGACTAAAACCACAGTTTTCTGATTCCTTCATTTAGCCTACGTACTACATATCAAAGAGAAAAACTTGTATGAAGACGTATGTAACACCTCATATTTGGAGACATGTACATTTTTATGGTTTTTGATGCTATCATTTAAGATTAAATTTAATTATAATTAAAATATTAATGTTTTGTTATGATCCTATTGGTTGTCTCTATATGGTTTCGTCTCCACACAAGTCTTTCTCACATACCAAATTTCATATCTTGCACACTACATATTAAGTTCGTTATAAAAGAAGTTTGTATCAGCCCATAACACAACTACAATCCACATCAAAGTGGACACAATGACCTTAATTGTACTAACCACAATTTAAAACAATCCTCATCACTGAAATCATACTCATTTGATTCCTTGATGTACTACATACCAAATTTCATATTCCATACACTATACACTAAGTTCGTTATAAAAGAAGTTAGTTTTGTAATAACAATGTAACAACTTACAAAATGTGTAGAACTAAATATCATGCACTACATGTATCATGTAAGTATGACCTAAATGGTGAACTTTGGTTAATTTATTTGTAAAATAAAATATGTAGTGGAGCTTACAAGAAAGGAAAAAGGTAAATGCACTTAATTTTTCCACTATGGATATACTACACTCCTATGTATTGCTTAGTAACCATCCAGTTTTTGCACTGAAAATGTCTCCTTTTTATTGATGCCGTGATTCTCTTTACAGCATCTTTACACTTTATTCTTCTCTGCCAATTATGCATATTCTCTTTCTCTTTTAATTTTATAATCTAATGGACATAGAACGTCCGGTACCTACATTATTATTCCTTAAATCATGTTCAAAGGTCAATAGATGAAGCATGTGGATTCTGTAAAACGTTATGAATTCTTGAAGTAGTGTGTGCTTAAAGAATCACATGGACCATGTCCTTTGTCACTACTGGGATAATATCAACTGTCTCAAGGTTTTATAGTTTTAAGTAGTGATTGTGATTTCGAAAATTTCCAAAACCTTAATGTCATGTGCAATTATAAACATGTATGGTCGATGTGGTCATTCCATAAGGTTTGGATAACTCTCACTAACTGAATATATTATTGGGTCGTCCTGGACCCAAATTTATTTCCTCCCCTATACTGAGATATTGTGAGTATATGAAATCTGTTTTCTAACATAATGGATTTATTTAAGAGGGAAAATCGTTGGCCATAGACTTTTTCTCTCCAAATTGTTTCTAATTACTTTAGGATCTTGTATACAAGAGAAATTACCATAGGGGAGCCTCAACTTAACATTAAAGTTGTTGATTAGGACCAACAAGTTATAAATTCAATTTCAGTAAATAATTTCTTCTTACAACCAATTGTATTGTAACTATATTTGCACTTTATATTCATGTATAATAATTTTGAAATTGATGAAAAATAAGACAAACTTTATTCATGATTTAAAAGAAATTTCTCCATCCATCATAATTTTATGGTACATGGAGTAAGACATATAATATGTCTCGTTGTAAGCATCATGTTATGTGATTTACAATTTAAAATTTGAAAAAGTATTCCATAAAACTATAATACCCCATCTCCTCAAGAGTCTGCTCAATTGGTAGAGAACCTTGAAAGTTGCGCTCTCCCGAATTAAAAAAAGATTGCCTAAAAAAATAATCTCCCACTATATAAGCATCCATCTAATTCATAATAGGATCTTTTGAAGTATACAATTCACTTGGTTTTTTATTTATATTTTTATCTTTTCTCTGCTCTGTTGAGAATCTATGCATAAATACATGATTAAATTGGATAAAGTCCTTGACTAGGTAATGATGCATTATTTATACATTCTCAACATAATGTCTATTTATTTAATGTCCACTATACTTCCTCATCAGTTCAGACTTACAGTAATGTCAATTCTCTGCTCCACATTAATGTCTATTAATTTCAAGAAACATGTTAATAACCCAAAATTATTGTTCTCTTCACTATGCTTTCCAGCTATAAAAAGCATAGCTTTTTATGTTAATATACCTTTTTTCTCTCTACAAGCATATTGTATATATATGTAGTTCAACAGGTACTCATGCAGTATTGAATATAAAAGTTGGGATCGATGTTTTAAATTGTAATTGTAGTTGTAGTTACATTGTGTTTACTATAATTATGGGAAAATGAGGCTGGAATGGCGGTCGTAACACCGTTGCAAGACTCCCAAAATTGTAATATTGTGGCCGCTATTGCAGTTGTTGAGTACGATTTAAAACAGTGGATTATGATAAAATTATGGTTTATATTTGCTATCTAACCAGATGAGCTTTCTGCCATTTGATACAGGAAAAGTACTAGGTAAGTTGTTGAGTGGTGAAGTTGATTAAATGGCTAAAGTTTGTTGGCCATATTTTGATCCTGAGTATGAGAACTTCAGCAATAGAATCAACCCTCCAAGGTGACTTTTATCTTCCATTTATTTCATTTCTTTCCTTTTTTTCAATGATCTGCAAATTTTACTATGTCTTTAGGAGAACACATTAAAAGGAATAAGATTGTCAAATTATACAGAAGACTATCTTTAGTGTTGCCATTCATGTATATATTTAAACATTTTTTTCGAATTTTCCTACCCATAATTAACAGCTTTAATACAGCTTTAACTTTAATAGATTGATTTGAATAATTTAATTTTCTTGGATTTGGATCGATTGTCGATAACTTTGCCGCATCTGTTGAAAAGGTTTAAAAGAAAAACAAGAGCAGTAAATTATAAAACTAAAAGTTTCTTTAATTCCTAACTAGCCCTTGTAATGAGGCAGAGGTTAAACAAATTGTGAAATTGAGGTTTATGGTGAGAATTTCTAATACACATAAAGAAGTGACTCTGTGTGCATTTTGCAGGGTCTCTGTGGACAATGATAGTTGCCATGATTGTACACTCATCAAGGTATAATCTCTGAAAATAATTCATTGTGATATTTTTTCATGGCCTCATTATGAGTGATGATTTGGTCACTCTGGAAGTTACATTACATGTGTGGATTTTAAACTTAACAGAACCCTTTAGATTTTCCATGGTAACTTTAATTTCACATCATAACTAGATTTTATCAGCCCTCAATGAATTCAAACTCAAAACTTTAACCAAACTTGATTTGATTTGATTTGATTTGATGATGATGCTCAATCTACACATATCTTACGTAAGTCTTGACTTTGCAGAAACTTGACAAATATTGTCTTCCTATTCTACTTTTGAAGTTCATATAGAGAAATAATAACAAGTTTGAAAAACTGAAAGCTTATTGAACACATAAAAGTCCTGTTAAAACCTCACTCGGTCAATTCCAGATCAGGATGGAACGAGATATTTTGTTCGTAACGCCCCTTTTAGTGGAACCAACATGTTCCAAATTTTAATCTCTGTGTCCTGTTATGACATATCTACCAAAGATTTGTTGACATTAACATCTATTTCTATATTACTTATGTTATGTGCGACATAAGGCTACGCCTACTAGATCATCAGCGTATCATCTTTCGCCATAGTGCTACTAACCTAATGATTCATGTTCTTATCCAAAATAAAAAAATGCAGGTTGATAGTGTTAACAAACCTGGAATTCTATTGGAAGTGGTGCAAATCCTGACAGATCTTGACTTCATAATTACCAAAGCTTACATATCTTCTGATGGAGGATGGTTTATGGATGGTATGTTTGTGACTGAATTGAAACTCGCAATGGTAAAGTATTTGATAACACATGTGTCATGTTCGTGCTTGTTTTGAGAACTTTGATTGCATTCAAGATGCTGTTCATTATTGTCATTTTTCGGCGTGTATTTCTCGGTGTCGTAGCATCATTTTGCCACAAATATAGATCATTCATTTTTTATTAAACACTGATAGAACTCGAACACAACGAGAGTAAAGGTACTTAAAACACACAGAATTTCAGAATACACACACAATGAGTTTCAGATGAGTTTATTTTCAAACACAAGCATACACACAAGGACACACTTCATGCTCAAACAAGTAGTTAACATGTTCTAATAATGGAATAAACAGTATTTCATGTCACGGATCAGCAAGGAAAGAAGATAACAGACAGCAAAACTATTGACATCATTGAAAAGGTATATATCTTCATCTCCTCCATATTCATCTGATATATTCTTATATAAGATATCATAGCAATCTAACCTCCATGTATAAATATTTGGATTATAGATTTAATGAACTGAAATAGCAGAACAATGTTAATGTCTTTCTCTATGACTTAGAAAAGGAAACAACCATGCATGATTGAGAATTGTTATTTTTTGAATCCATTGGTTAGTATAAGTTCACACCAAATTTGAACCAGATATGACCTATACCCCTCTCTCATTTTTGAGTCTCAAATGCACTTTCACACAAACTTGGAAATCACCTAGTAAGGTTACACATAAATTTAAATGAAACCATTGATGAGGTTTATGCTAGTAGGTCCTATCATTTCCTTAATTCAATATTTATTAGTACCCTTGTGTTGACATAAGTACATTACACATATCAAATACTAAGGGCTACATGTTAACAGTTTTTCTTCCACTAGGCTCTAGGACCAAAAGGCCAAAGCACTGAAGGGGTGAAGAGCTTCCAAGGCAAACGGGTCGGGGTGCACTCTGTTGGTAGCCATACAGCCATTGAGTTAATCGGTAGAGATCGAGCAGGGCTATTGTCTGAGATATCAACTGTCCTTGCGAATCTCCATTTTAATGTGATTGCAGCCGAAGTTTGGACTCACAAAAGACGAATTGCTTGTGTCCTTTATGTCAATGATGCTACAAACCATTCTGTGGATGACCCGAATAGATTATCTCACATGGAGGAACAGCTCAATCAAATCCTGCGTGGCTGCGAGGATGATGAGAAAGTGGCTAGGACCAGTTTCTCCACAGGTTTCACCCATATGGATCGGCGGCTCCACCAAATGTTATTTGCTGATCGAGATTTTGAAAGTCCTGGAGTAACAACAACAGATGTTGATTGTCCTCCCTCTTACAGGCCACAAATCAGCATAGAACATTGTGAGGAAAAAGGATACTCAGTAGTTGCCGTGAAATGTAAAGATCGAGCAAAACTTATGTTTGACATTGTTTGCACTCTCACTGACATGCAGTATGTCGTTTTCCATGCCACAATCTCCTCAGATGGTCCTAATGCATCCCAGGTATGCATTATTTATTCATGGTAACTCATTCTGTACTTTGTTTTGCTAATCACACATATTCTGTCTTAAATTTTTATCCAACAACTTTTGTGGTTTGGTCTGATAAAACCCAACATTAAGGATGCAATTAGTATTTTGTAAGAAATATAAAAGCATTTCTAGAAATTTTGCAGAAAAATAAAAACACATGCAACTTTTTGTGAAGGATTTGTGACTTGAAGTAGCCAAAGGAAGAAATCGAAATAACTTTCTCTTAGAGAATATGTTTACCCTTGGAAAATACACATCCTTTCCTCTTTTCTTTTAAGTTTGTGGACTGAATCCTTGCATGTCTAAATTTGCTTCAATTACATTGGTCCACAATGTTGATGAACTTGATTTATGATAGAGCACTATGGCATCGTCCGATCCATGTAACCGACCCCACCTAGTGGGATAAAAGTTTGGTTGTTGTTGCTGTTGTTTGTTGTACAAGGAATTAATTGAGAAAATCTAAAGTAGAGGGCCAACATGAGGAATGTGGACTGAAGAGTTAATGTTGTAATTTCAGGAGTATTTTATCCGGCACATGGATGGATACATGCTTGATACTGAAGGAGAGAAAGAAAGGGTCATCAAATGCATTGAAGCAGCTATTCAAAGAAGAGTAAGTGAGGTAAACAACATTTTACAAATGGTTTCGATCTTCATTTCTAACCATTCCAAAAATGGAACACAGGGATAAACTTCTGGTTTTCAGTTTTTAGTAAGTCTTCCATGCTCTATTAAGCACAACTTGGTTTCTTTACATTGTTTTCCTATAGTCTTATTTCAACTATCTTATCTAGCGACTTAATTTTCTCTTGACATGAATCCCCCATCTTCGTATATCTTCATCTGAAGTCACTCATCTATTTGCTCCTCATTTTCTTTCACTCTTCTTTCTTTCAATCTATGTGATTAAACAGAAGAAAGCCTTCTGAGTTTAACCAAACTAATACATTTTGCATCTGCAGCTATCTACTATTATTGGTCCAGTGATACGGCAGATACAAGGGGGCTAAATTCCACTCAGATTGTATCTGGCCATCATATCCACTAATGAATCGGTGACAGTGATGGTCTTTTGCCTTCAATAGAGCTTAAAAATCTATGTGCTTCATGTAATATCACCACCATAGAACAGAAAACATACAGATATAGGAAAATTATATAGTAATTGAGTACAAATGCCATAAATAGTCCTATGCTACACTAGCAGATTATCTTATTATCTCACATTTTCTTTGCGCTATGAATTAGTCTTAAAGAAATAAGGAATATGTTAGTCTTGTTACCATTCATCCTCTGAATGATGGACACAGGGTGTGAGCCTTGAGCTCTGTGCAAAGGATAGAGTGGGCTTGCTGTCTGAAGTAACTAGGATTCTGCGAGAGAACGGCTTGAGAGTTTGTAGGGCAGGTGTTTCAACCATAGGGGAGAAAGGACTGAATGTCTTTCATGTGAGGGATGCATATGGAAACCCCGTGGACATGAAGATCATCGAAGCACTACACAGAGAAATCGGGCAGACGGTGATGGTCAATGTGAAGAAGGTACCAGCCAATGCCAAAGCACCAGCGACCCAAGGATGGGCTAAAACAAGCTTCTTCTTAGGGAACTTGTTGGAAAGGTTCTTGACTTGAGACTAAATGAGAATTATGGTGCTTCTGCTTCTGGTTTCTTTGTAAATGATACATCATAATGCAACAGAAGAATAAAGCTGTTTTGTGTCAAACTTGGGCAGTGCTTGACCTTGTCACTCTTGTTTTAAACCAATGTTTGTAAGTAGTAACTTGTACTAACTCTTCCATCTAATTGTTCCCTTCTATACTTAAGTTATTGTTGCTATCAAATATTGTTGATTCGACGAAATATGAATTGAAGATTTGACCGACAATACTTAGTTCACAAAAATTAGAGTTTTTCAGTTAAGCGTACGCGATTCAGAATTGACTAAAGAAGATCAAAGATCATTCAAAGTCAAATGATATAGTTTGAGTGAATTGGATCAAAATAAAGACTTGGCCAAATTATATTGTAACTTTTGAAAGAGGAGAAGTGCCTAGTATAATAAAGTCAAAGGGGTTGGTGTATGCACTTCTCAACTATGGTTTCTGATCTTTCTAAACTGGTTCCAAATACAAGTTACTACGAATTTTAAATTCTCTACATACAAAGGGGGAGAAAAAGAAAACTGGAATTTACAGAAAGGTTGACTCTTGACCAAGTTTTATGGCAGATGTAATTACAAGAAGCAATAAAAAAACATGATTATTCACAGCTTGCACCATTGTCTTCCCAAAACTACTTTCCAAGGGTACCAGATAAGCCATTTTAGTGTATCATCTCACAAAACAAAATGTTCACAATAGCTGATTTTTTTGTTTCCTAGTCCAGACATTTATATAGATCATTTGCTTTTGTAAACTATCTCTTCATCATCCACATCAAATGCTGGATTACAGAGGCATTTGAACAGCCTACCAATACCCTGCAGAATCAGTGGCAGAAATAATATGTACATATTTATGTGGTCAAGTATCCATGGCTTAAAATTAATTTCAAATCAAATATTTTTAAGCCTAAATTTGAAGGCAGATTTTACGCGCATGCATGTGATTAACTCTTGGTAAAAAAGGGAATCTAAATAGAACACACATGCCTGAGTGAAAAAGGGAGATCGATAGGAAAATGCTCTTGGTGATTCGTCATCTGAAGAATCGGAACTGCTTCCTTCGTCATCAGAGTCCGAAGCAATCTTCTTTTTCAATGTTTCTCCTCCTTTTGAACTTTTGTCCTGAAGGGAGCATTATCATACTATATCAAGATCAGTTCAGTAGTTACTAGACGAAAAAGCATGTTCTCGTCATTGTACCTTAATAGCTTGTTTTACTTCCTTATCAATGTCAGTTAATTAGTTACTAGACCAAAACATCAGTCGTTTTTGTGTGGCTCGGCACGATCAGACTCTTTTAGAATGCAACATGCATAATAGATTCCAATTTTCCACTAGATCTATGAATAATCTGTAGCTTATCTTGCATTCTAGACATATTGCTCATACTGTGGGAAAGGGAATCTTGGGGCAAGGGGGTCGTGTGGATAACATGAATGAATATAGAGAACAATTCATAGGTTGCATTCCCAGAAAGCTGAAAGCTAAAAGAACACTTGATGCTAATTGCTATGTGACTTTAAATATGCACCTGGAATTTCTTCCCAAGAATTTTTAGAGCATGAGCCCGAACTTTAAGTTCCTCTTTCTTAATATTGTTTTCTCTTAGCACCTGCAGGAATAGATTATAATGAGTAAGAATCTACTAGCTTTTTCATTTCTTTTTTATGCTAGCAGGTTTAAACAAAATCCAGTTTACAATATGAAATATTATCACTCATCTCAGATTACATTAGGCTTAAATGTCTTGGATACCAATAACAGATATCTTTGCATACCAATAGTTTCATGTTATCTGGATAAACAAGATGGAATGCAATAACCTGTTTCTTGATCAACTACCTATATCAGAATACATGGGCATAAAAATGTATAGTATTTTATATAATTAAAGGAGCTAAAAACTCACCATTTGGCACACATGTACAAGGGTTACTTCTATGTCAACTACATTTAACTTCCACAAAGAATTCATCAGTGTATCCTTGTTAAGGCGAATATGGGATTCTATGTCATTTTCTGGGCCACTACCATCCATTTTAAACTGCTTGTGTATGTCTCCTTGAAGCTGCAGCAACTCAAAAGCACCTAAAGTATATGTGCTCAACAAAACCAGACATCAAGTTCAGAACAACATAAAAGAAAAAATGAAACTTAAATATTTAAGAATGGGGATGAGTGATTCAAATTGCGGAACACATCACGTGATGCATCCGAAATATTGCGGTAGCAGTGACTGCCACAACCACAATTGTGGTGTGACACCAAATCATAATGATGCGACCGCAGCACAACCGCATCGGACCACATCAAATTAAAAAATATTTTTCAATCACAAAATAAATCACACGGCAACAGGCGTAATCTGCATTGCAACGATCACTATGATCACAATCACAATAACCACAATTGTAATCTTAATCGCAATTTAAAAAAGTGGAGGGGATGCTAATCGAATTGCATGTCATTATACCTTTTGCAGCTGTGAACTGTGATTTCCAGAAATGTCCTTTGTTGCGAACCCACTCAGCAAGAAATGGGACTCCAAGATAAATGACTTTTTTCCCTAGTTCTTGTGCTGCTTGTCTCGAATATACGTAACCGATGGTGTGTAACATATCAACTCCAAAGGCTGCATTCGGGGATAATGGAAACTAATTGATAATACCATTAAAACAGTGACATGCTGCAAACTAAATTCAGTATAATGATATGTTCATTGCTGTGCTGGAAATTTTGATAGCTATCAATATGTCTGAATCAACTTATTTAATATTTCAATCAGAAAAATGTTAATTCAAACTATGAGTTCCATGTGAGCATTTCCTCTTAATAAGACACTCAATAATCTATAGCATTTCATGACGAACAATTGCACCGTGTATTTGGCTCGACGAAAATATTGCGAAAAAAAGGCAGTTGGAAATTTAACTAACCAGCATGAGAAAGCCGTCTTGCCTCAGATTCTGCGCGGTGGAGGAATCCCTTTTTATCACCATGGACATATTGGCCCAGAAAATCTTTTAAAAATCTTGCTAGTTTTTCTTCTCTTTCTCTTTGTACAGTCTACAATAGATTGAAGCAAAACAAGCATGTTATAAAGTTCAAACAATGGTAAATTTTTTTTTACTATCTATGATTTGAAATTCTGAACCTACAGCATAGCTAATTTTCAATGTGATCTCATTTCTGGTAACATAATTTCTCAACATAAATTGCTTGCAAGGGAAGAATACATGTTAATAGAAGATGCAATGTACAAGATGTTAACTACTTAAATGGTCACAGGGACTTCGTGAGAAAATGCCATATATATTAGTACTCAATGGAATGATTAATAAAAATGAGCACAAGCAATAGAAAGAGAAATAGGAACAGTAAAGTATTTAGTTTCCTAGACCTAAACAAAGAACATTCGGAATATATAATTACATCTCAGAAACTCAATGCATACTGAATTGTAAAACATACTTGCCTTTAACTTTTCATGCAGGATATCAGGATTGTCATTTTCATCAGCTAGTTCAGAAGAAACCATTGATGCCACAGCTAGATGTCCTATGTAGTCCTCAAACAATTCACTTCCAAAGAGCAGAGCAAATACAGCAGTTGGGTCAAGCATAGTTTCTCTGTCAAAGAATCCATTAGTCTTCTAAAACATCTTCATCTTCAGGGAAGATACTGATTTAGAACAATAAAACTAGATTTCTACTTTTTTTATTTTATTGTAGTTTATTTATCAATCAGAGGGTAAGTGTTGTTTGCCTTGTGACTCGGAAGTTATCTATTCAAATCCTGAAAACAACTTTTTTATTTGTGATAGTAAAACTGCATAAATTTATCCTCCTCAGACCTCAGTAGCTGGGAGCCTTATATACTAGACTGTCATCTTCTTATTTATTTATTGCATAGTAATTTTGTTAACCCGAATTGTTGGGATGCTTGAAATGTGTTATTGTATAAAGTCTCACATTGTCTAATATTGCAATGGATGAGAAGGGTTAGACTCAAGTCTCTTATTATAATATTCATAAATTCGTAAGTGTCAATTAGATATACGTAATACTTATTTCTAATAATTCTTTGTAGCCACTCAGCACATCCACGAATGAAAGTACTCCTTCTTCTATCCTATAAGTGTGTCACTCCATATGCCACTTTGTAATTATCAAAAAACACTTAATTATTAAACTTTTAACTTCAATATATATTTTTTAATCAACAAATATGCTTCCCAATGATATAGCTACAATTGGTTGAATCCCATTATTATATCATTTTACCCTCTTCTATTAATCATAAGTTTTTTTGTTTGATTGTTTATGGTCACTATTGTACTGGTGGTGGCTTTGGTTTCACCAACAAAAGTAGTACTTTCGGGTTTTTAACAGGTCATCGTATAAGATCCTAGCATTTTGCATCATAAGTAGAATCATGATTCATGACTCGGATGTCTACCTGTCATGAACCTATACTGCATTAGCCCAGCATAATGCAGGTATTTTTATAAAAAAAGAACATATTCAATATCACTTATACATTTTTATCTTCCAGAGAAAAAGCAAATGCAAATTTAAAAACTACAATATCTAGAACCTAATATGATACTCATTGTTAAGCAAACTATTCAGCATTACCAAAGGTTAATTTGACCAAAGTTTTCAATCTAACACATTACAGAACCAAAAACCATGAGCAACTACCAACTAGTGTTGCCCTGATTGTTTGCAAATACATGAATGTTATGCCAGAAAATGAGATTAAGCTTAAACACATCTTATTATCAAGTAGATTCCTTAGAACTACACTTGTTGAGAATAACAGCCATATAATCCAAAAGGGATTAATTATTTACTCATAAAGTGAAGGGATATCTTTGGGTTATTAAAAAAGAATCTTATTATAAAGTGTACCTAGATACAGAATGCTTCCCATTTTGATTATATGCATTCCTTTGCAATGGATCACTCAGCACTTGGTATGCTTCACCCAAAATCTGCCAATTTCACAAATTGTAAATATAAATAGAACAATGTCAAAGCATTATTACTAAAACTATTATTCAGTGGGATAATATTGAGTCACAATAAAAATAAGAGAAAATTACAACTACCCCTCTAAATTTAGCTTAATTACATAAAAAATAATTCTTATTTTAGAAATTACATATTTTTCATTATGAATTTATTACACTAGGGGGTTTAACTTAATGTATCTGATACCTTTTCCATTTCTCTTTCCTTTAAGAGAGGTAACCCTTTCTTCAGGCAATGAAAGTGTAATGTAATTTCTAAACTAATAAGTCCAGGAAATTAAGTCAAATAACACTAACATCAATGTAGATTCTGCTTTCCATAATTATTTTAACATTATTATATAAAAATTATATTCATGTCTATAGAGTGGTGACCAAGCTTTTAAATAAGTTTTTAAATTTGGGACTATGAACTCTACATAAGATAAGATGATGATATGTTAAGGTTTTGAGAGTTGTCGAAATTACAATTTAAACCATATCGGACATTTTTGTCCACAATTTTATGGAATGTCAAGGTCTCGAGAGTCCCCGTGTAACTGTGACTGTTATTTAAAACCTTGCAGATGACTTAAATGACAGTTGTAAAATTTTTTATGCAAGTTCAGTGTAATTTCCTTTAGAAGTATATCAACAACAACAAAATGAAAAGCAAGGTGTGGAATTACCTGGAACTTTTCAGCAGCATGAGGATCATTTGTGTTTTTATCAGGATGAACTTGCATTGCCTATAGCAGATAGCACTAACTTAAGAAATTACAAAAAAAAAAATGAATAAAAAAAGTCTCATTGAAAACCATGAATGAAATAATAACCTTGTGATAATAAGCCTTGCGAATTTGGCCATCAGAGGCAGAAGGGGTTACACCAAGAACATCATAGTACTCGGTTTCCTTCACCATTGTATAAAGAGTTCTGTGTCCAAAGATAGTAAAAGAAAGACAAAAATGGGACTCACAAGTATAGTTCCATGGTTATGTAATAATGGCCTACTTAGGACATGGGTGCAAGTTGCATTAAGTGATGATCATACAAATAAGGATAATATTATACATACCTTTTCGCGGTTCATTAATGTAATGAGCCGCTGAACCACCAAATATAAAGAAAGTCTTATAATGATAATAATAATATACTATAATAACAATAATATTATAAAAAGTTATGGATCATATCGAATCGAATGGACAGAACCATATAGTGCATACTAGAACCAATAACCACTACCGGAACCACTCTATTATGATAATATACACATGCACATCCTGAAAATATATTTGTATATATTAACCTCAGAGTTAATATTTGTTACACCTCATGTTATATTTGTATTATTTGAATATATTTTGAACCATTCAATATAACTTAGGCTAGAGCGGGTCCAGGATCCGTCATTCCTATATATGATCACGAGGAAGAGTTAGCTTTACAGTTATGAGTAGGATATTGTATGTCACGGAAGTGCTTTTTAGCGGGAGGAAACAGTTATTTAAGTGATCTATGCATATTTCATCATTCATATTCACGTAAAAGATGATAGATTCATTGCTTTTCTTGATTTTCAGTGCTGTCAGTGGGCCTATTGCACTGCTCAAATGGGTTTCTCACTTTTCACTTTTGGATTATTTCTTTATGTGGATCATACTTTTTTGCTTCATTTGGTCCCTCTCTGTGGGATTTTTTGCTATTTTAACATTAATTTGAAAATACTTTGCTTTTTCTGTAACCCAAAAAAGTAATAGAACTTCTTTTCTTATTTTTATTTCAAGCTGGAAATCTTAAAGCTCCAAAGCTAATCATTGTGTCAAAAGATAAGAATTGGGTATTCCTAATGAGAAAATGTAAAAGTTAAGGTCTCAATGGTGAATCACTTATATCACTAGAAAATAACCATAGAACCTTATGTTGTTATTTTAGGGGTGAATCACTTACATCACTATAAAATTAGTTTGATCCTCTTAAGAAATATGGGAGAGTTGGAATATGATAAGAATAAACTAGAAGTTTGATAATTTTAAAATCATTTTTACTCAAAATTAAATTAAAATCCGGATAATTGAAAATTTATATCATCTAAGTATCTAAATTTAAAAGAAATAACTATTAACCAATAGGATAAGATATTTTTGCTATGTAATCTTTTGACCTTTTGTAAACTAATTAAAAAACCATGAACTTCAATAATCATATGTTTTGCTCAATAATCGTATATTTGTTTATAAAACAAAATAAAAGCATTAGTCTGGTTTATAGTAAACTTATTTTATGGAAAAAATGGACAGATTTCTTAAGCTTTCACTTTTTTTTTTACAAATGACCACAAGTTTTAGTTCCTCCGCCATTTTGAGAAGAGATTAAAAGAAAGAATAAGGATGACAGATACATATGTGTCATTGTTTCATTTTTGAAAATGATTCATGTTTACATATAAATCAGCAGTTAAGATTGCTCTAGCAAACACAGTTTCACGATTAGATTATGATTACAACAAATCATAATAACAATATCCTTAATCCTACTAGTTGAGTTCAAGGATCACAACAAATTAGAATCAAAACAATTTTCAATCTATCCAAAAATCCTTTCCATTGAAGCACCATATAAGAAATATATATAATACATGAAGTCTTGCAAGATAAAGTAAAATAAAGATATTGTCATAATATGGTCTGCTTTTTGTTTATTCTCTTTAACTTTCCAAATCACTTGCTCTTTTATCTTCATATTATATTTAGAGACTAAAATTATCAAATTCACTACTTCGCTTTTGGTCCAATAATCGTTGAATGGTAGAATATTATATTTACTTTGCAATATTTATCTATTCACTTTGCTGTTGGTTGAATTGTAATACTTCTCAATTTGAATTTCCTATTATCATGTGAATATCAGTCAACCATCAACTCAAATAATCAAAAAACATAAGTATAGATGAATGCAAGGAAAAAAGGTCGGCTATGTATGCAGCCTCACTCTACAAGTGGAGAGACTATTTCCAGGATTTGAGTCTGTGACCTCAAGGTCACTAAACAACAACCTTATCATTGTGTCAAACTCACATTCTGGAGGGGAATGCGAGAGCCAAATGAAATATGAATAGCTGATTACTTGCTGCCAATAAAATGGAGATCTTTGAAAAGGTAAGCAAAATGCTGAACATCTATCATTTAATACAGACTATAATGAAATTTTATTGCACATAAATTCCAGATCATTGTGAGAGTATGACTGAGTACATCTACCCTCCCCATATCTCACTAGGTAGTTGCCTTATGCATTGGGCCGTCTTTCTTAAAGATAAAAGTGGAAGTGTAAAAGCTCCTAGTAAAACATTACAATCACCAAGAGCAACAGCCACTACTTGATGCATCAGACTGTTCAGGCTTCTGCTTGAAGATATTCTTTTTCAAACCGGATGAGCCCTCAGCCAAGAGGCTCGGTGTTTCCAAAATCTGCAGATGAAAAGGTAAACCCATATTTTAATCATTTACTACACTCCTAGGGCTTTTCATCCTATACATTGCAAAAAGGTTTTCATTTTTCCAATCATAATTTTTGAAGTTACTTTCACTTTATATATTTAATGTTTGTCTCAGGCTTTCTTGACATTGTATTTGTATGAAATATGTTGAATTTGTCAATGAACAATATATAACATTATGACACTGTTCCAAGCCAACCCCACCTAGTGGGATTAAGGCTCAGTTGTTATTGTTATTTTGGAAGGATTTACCTTCAAGTAATAACAACAATAATAACCATTTCAATTATTTCAGTGTATTATGCTTTCTCTTGTGCAAGAGAAACATGCACCTCAAGAAAGGTCCAGCATTGGCCCAAAGTCTCAAATATCAACTCTCAGGAATGAGGTGCAAGTGTGTGTGTGTGTGTTTGGGAAGAGTTCCATGTGTACCTTCATCACAAGCTCCTCAAAACACTGCTCAACATTGACTCTGGTTTTTGCACTGCATTCAGTATAAAGGCATCCATATTCCCTTGCAAAGTCTATCCCTTCCTTTTTACTGACAACCCTTTCACTTTCCTGAAATATGAGATTATTAGGATTTAGGATGTGGTGCACCATCATGCATGTCTATTCTACAAATAATATGAATTAGTGAGTCAAGACTTGCTCTCAAAATTCACTAGAATGTAGTACCAAATGCAAATTCAATAACGACATACCTTATCGACTTTGTTTCCAACGAGCATCTTGATGCAATCTTGATTTGTTGAGTAAAGGTCAATTTCTTTAGCCCATATATCGGATAGATTTGTAAATGTTTCCCGCCGTGTTACATCATATACTGTATTCATAACCCAGATTAATGAAAACATCTATAATATAAAAACTGACAAAAAAATGTGAATGCTACAGACACATTTAAAACACTTTAAGTGACATCAATGTTTAGAAGGAAAACAGGTCACTGCTATACTATTTCAGCCAAGTTTAGCCAAGTTTATGGTCCTACAATTAATACGAAAATGTTAACAATAACACTAACTAATTATAAAAGAGATACAGTAACATCAATGAAATTAAATGACTGCATGCTAAATCTATCTATCATAATGAAATTAAGAAATGTATCTAATACTCTGATCACATTTCAATCCAGGTTAGGACATTCTGAACAGAAACAAATGCTTCAAAGCAATTGTCAACACTCAGTCGCGCCCAGTCATCAGATTTTCAGCATTTTTCATGTTGAAGGAAATTTCCTTTTGGTTATTAAAGCCACTGAACTGAGTTTAATGCCATCACCAAAGTCCATTGCTAAGCAACTTTAGCTAATAACTTCAGAAAAAATCTGGTAAAGTCTATGGGCATGCTAATTCTCTTAATCACAGTTTAGCTATTGAGGCTATAGCATGTAAAAGATCTAGCCACATCCACAACTCCAAGATCCCTTGTCCCAGTTGTTGGCTGCTTCAGATGGAATATATTCTACCGTTTCACTAATACAGCATTTCATTAAGGGAAAAGAACCATTACTACCACCAAAAGTTGAGTGTTATTTGCATAGTCTTCCACTTTTGCTATAATATCCTAAATCCACTAACACAGGTTTAATACAGTTGATATGATTTCATACATTTGGTGTGGTTTCATACATCTATTACATCAAATTTGGTCATTTGCCACAAATATAACAAGATATCAAACTCGAAACAAACAATGAGAAAAGCATATACCACACTCATGGGATAGAACATTAAAATATAACTAAACAAAAGAGAAAATCAAGAAACATACCCATTATTATTCCTTGAGCTCCTCTATAATAAGAACTAGTAAGTGTTCTAAATCTTTCTTGTCCCGCTGCACAAAAATAAAATACAGAGTTATCCATCTAACATATTCCAAAGATGGTTCGCCATACCACTCTAATGCCTTAGTTGTACATATTTGTAACAAAGAGGAGCATGTAGTGTATCACAAGGTGTTATCTCTGCCTATGAGAACTACACTTGATACACTTTACTTAACAACTAAAGCATCAAAACTACACTATATTTTCCTAAATATAAAAGATAAACTAATATTATTTCAACAAAAAATTGACATATAATTATATAATACATTAATCTACTAATGACACCATGAGCAACTTAAAGTATTTTCAGTCCTATAACATGAGTATTATCATTCCTCGGATGCTTATTTGAAACAATATTGCAGAACTTGACAAATTCTCTACTTTCTTACTTAAGACTTATAAGCATGTCATGCAATCCCATAATTGTCATCTAAGAGAGGAAGATTCAAAAAGAAATTTTGAAGATTTTAATTGGTTTGTCATACATTGCAGTTATAGCTTAAAACAAATAAATACATAAGAGCTAGTGTTTCATACTTAATTTACAGCATGAGTTTGTAGTAATAGAAAAAGTTCTGCAAATCAACTAATATAGAATTTTCAAAACAGAAGATAAAGGGGAAGCAAAGAACATTGAATAAAACAGAAGCCCCATATAGGACCTGAAAAATAATTGATGTTTGACTTTCCTGTAATTATTATTAACAACATTACCTGTATCCCAAATAGCAAGTTTTAACTTTTTGCCACCAACTGTAACATATTTAACTTTGAAATCTACACCTGCATCAAATTTATAAGAATCAACACATATGACTGAGGAAGGTACACTTTTTCTACCATATAATTGTCTGATAGTATCAAACTATCCATAATAATATCATGAAGCAGTATCATAATCACCTTATGTAGGTTATCGTGACTCTGATAATACAATTAAATAGCACGCTAGATATTTTCTGTAAAAGAATTTTAGAAAAAGATAAAAGGAATGCTATTAAACACATCAATAAAAAAGGCAGTTCAGTTCACAAGGCTCTCACTTAGTGGGATCTAGGAAAGGTAGATATATGCAACCTTGCAAGTGGAGAGGTTATTTACAGGATTTGAACCTGTAACCTCACGGTCACTAAGCAACAACCTTACCATTATGTCAAGCTCACCCTCTTACTAAACACATCAATGCAACCAGCATTTTAGAAACTAGGTTTTAGGCTTGGCCCATTATTAAACATATTATTTGATATAGTAAATAGTCAAGCTCTCTCCTCTTTTTGCAGTAGTATTTTTTAAGAACCTGGAAAATATAGCTTCTTATAAAACTTGAATTTAAGCCTTTTTCTAAGCTTCACAAACATGAACAAACATCTAAAAGTTAAAAGAAATTTGTTTTATCTTTTGCGTGATAGATTCTCATGCCATGGCTGAAGACTAACCTCTTGGGTGCAAAGATAATGGAAATGGGTTTCACCTCTACCAACAAAGCCTTAGTAATGAAGATTATTGACTATAAGTATAATCAATTAGTGAAATTAATTTTATTTTAAATGGAAACCATATGTTCACTTGTCAGGTATGACTACGTACATTTACCCTCACCATACCTCACTATATAGGAGGGGCATACTCTCCTCATATCCGACTATGTCGGAGTAGGTACATCTACCATCCTCACACCGTACTAAGCGGGATTGCATACATGCATTGGGCCACATTTTTTTAATTTTGTTTACAACTAATCCAAACACACTCAAGACATGGTAAAGCATATAGATACAAAACATTGAAGAGTTGAAAACTACTAATTACACTTGCACACAAAAGCTCGAAAAAGTAATACAAAAAAAACACAACATCAATGAAAAAAGCACCAAATTTCATAATCTATATATATATAGAATATTGGACGTAACGCGTTATGTTTGTGAGGGAACACATGTCATACCAATGGTAGGTGAAAGATCCTCGAAAGTGTGAGAGGTAAAACTCAAAATCAAAGTGCTTTTTCCAACCCCAGAATCACCAATAAGCAAAAGCTTGAATAAGTAATCGAATTCAACATGAGTTGAAGAGGAGGATGAAGTATCCATTGGAATGGATCTGAGAAGAGAAAAAGAATGATGATCGAGAAGGTTGCGGGGAGTCAAAGAAAAGTCTTTAAAGTCTCTACTATGTTCGCTGCTCACGTGGCTCTTTAGGTTGTCGGTCACACCAAAAAGTTCTATGAATCTATTCACACATTCAATAAATACTCATACCGAACAAAATATTCACTTCCTTTCTTCCCAAATCAATTTCATCTCATAATAATTTGGTATTTTTTACGACTTTTATGAAGAGATTGGATCTATTTATTAATTTTCTGAGAAATCTAATAATTTGAATTAATATATAGATTTAAATTATTAGATTTTGTAAGAATTCTCATAATAATTTGGTCTTTTTTACATTTTTATGAAGAGATTGGATCTATTTATCAATTCTTAAAAAATCTAATGTATAGATTTAAATCATTAGATTTTCTAAGAATTAATGTATAGATTTAAATCATTAGATTTTCTAAGAATTAATGACTAAAATGTTTGGTTTGAATTAATATATAGATATTATTTTCATTCTTATTCATAATTTATGAGTACAAGTTTCAACCTTTATTTTTTCAAGAATTAAGTTGGTACAAGTGAAATTTTTCAATGATCAAAGTAAATTAATATACCTAATTAAGAGTCTCCTTGCACTCCAAGCTTCTTCTTGCGTTTTATTAGGGTTATTTTTTTGGATATATATTAAAAATAAGGAGGGAGTCTCCTTACTCTAAGAGTAAATTTAAAAAACCTATTCTATATTTTAGTCATTAATTCTAGAAAAATTTAACGATTTAGATCTACTTACTAATTCAAGCATTAGATTTCCTTGAAATAATTGCTAAAATGTGAAGTAAGTTTTTTAAACTTACTATTCGAGTAAGTAGATTCCCTTTCTTTAAAATATACAGAAATGTAGCAACTATTTCTTCCCAAAACTCTTTAAGAATTTATTTAGTTGGTGTTGAATTTCATGCTTCTAAGTACATATGTCGGGTATTCTTCGCCTTTGTCCGATCCTAGTATTTAATTTTTACATCCATTTTGTTCACCTTGAATGTCTTAAAAGAGTCGCATGCTTCTAATTATTGCTTGAAGAAGTATGCCTAAGCCTTTCTACTAAAATCATAAAGGAAAATGATGAAGTATGTGCATCCTTCATTTTTTGGTACTTCAATTTTACATACATCTAAGTGTACAATATCTAAAAGTTTCCTTGTTCTCCATGATTTTCCAACTTGAAATATATCCATGTCCTTTTCCCAATAGACATGTCTCACATTCACAATTAGGAATATTTACAAAACTTAAAACTATCAGCAACCTATTTCCTTGACAAATAATTCAGCCCATAAAAGTGAAAAGGTTCAAAAACACATGTACCAAAGGTATAGTCAATTATCATACAATGTTACACAACTTAAACAAGTAAAATTTTGATGATGAATTTTTAGAGGGAACATGTGCTTGGGGTCATCTTTACCTTTGCAACAAATTTTCCATTCTTGACAATGAACATGCAAAAGCCATGATGAATATACATGATGTAACCTTACTATGATAATTATCTCGTACTCAATAAATTGTGATGAGACTAGAAGCAAAGAAAACATCATAGTTGAAATTTTGTGATTTGTTTTTTAATCTAGTAGTGATTCAACATTTCCATGAAATTGGTATATTTCTGTTGTTGCCAAATTTCATTGTTGACATGGAGAGCGCTTTTGAAAGTGAAAATAGTTAAGACCTGCACATTTAAGTCTAATCTAAGTTTCGATGAAGCAAATGCATATAGAAGAAAGCTTGAAGATCATACAATAAACAACAAGTCGAAGACTTATAGGTTGCATCTATAGATTTAGGACTTTATTATATTCACTTGTAATTAGAAGTCTTAAGATTATTGCCTTAGTTTGAGTCTAGGTTAGGTTAACCTAGGTGGAAAGTCTCACAAGAACTAAATGAGATCAAAATTCAAAATGAGACATAACATCTAGGTATCTTATGATAAATAGGCTCATGCATACACATACATAGTTTCGTGCATTAAAGTTAATATATTTTGAAAAGCCATGTAAAGCATATGCATATCATATAGGTAGTTCACCATACATTTCTTACATCAAAGAAAAATCATTTTGAACTCAGTATAATCGATTAAGTAGTTAATATAATCGATTATCTAGAATTCAGTTACTAACTAATCTGATACTTTTAGTATGTTAATCAATCAAGACACCATAAAATCAATTAAGACGTAATTGAAAACTCATTTTTTACAGTTCGTTAATCGATTAAATGGAAGGATAATTGATTAATATCAGTATTAGTAGGATTAGTATAAATTCTATAATTCTTGCCAATGTAGCATAACTTGCATATTTCAAAAATTGTTAGAGAGTATACATTTTCATAGATTGCATTGCAGTGAGAAAATGCATTTAGAAACCCTAGGTAGTGAAAACATTCTGATTTAGGCCTAGAGAGTAATATCATTGCATCTAGTCTCTAGTTTTCTATGCATCAAATTCTTGCATCTAGTTCTTGATTTCTTTGAGAGATTTGTGAGGAAAATATTTTTCTAAAAAGAGTGTGAATCATTTTTAGAAAACCTAATGCATTAATTTCATTTAGAATTAGGTTCTTTGGATTTTCTGCTTTATGTTTTAGATTGAGTTTTCAATTGTTGAATCCGAGTATTAAATACTCAAGTCAACTCAATATATTTTGTTTGAACAAGGAAGTTGATCTCTTTGTGAATAGTTTCACTACGAGAGAGATCTTTGTAGTCTTCAATAGAGGCTAAGAGGTCTTAGTTCGAGCGATACCGAGGCTGGGGTCGATCGCGAAAGGATAGGAGATCCTAGTTGGCGATTTAGTTAGGTCAAACCTAGTTTGTCAAGCTCATAGGGGCTATGTAAGGATCAGCTTAGTTTTTTTGATTTTGTAATTGGAAGTGTGTTTGTAAAACTCACAATTGCAATAGTTGAAGAAAAATCTTCCGAGATCAGAAGGGGAGACCTAGATGTAGTTTGTAGTGGACCACAAACGAACCAGGATAAAATTTCTTGTGCACCTTGTGAACATTCAATTTTGTCCGGCCCAAAATACTTTTAAATAAAATGACAAACAAAAATAAAATAAGTGTTTATGGGTATTTTCTATCTAAAAAGGCATTTTTAGGTGGCCCAAAATAAAAATGATTTAAATTCGAATATTTTAATTTATGATTTTTATTAAATTCGAAGATTTTAATTTATGATTTTTATTGAATTCGAATTTCAATCTTAAAATACTTTAATGGTAAAAATCAAGTTTTGAATTTGAGTTAAAACTAATAAAAATTTGATTTATGTGGAGATGACTAATTTCCCTTAACTCTCTCCAATGATTTAATGAGAGGATTCTCTTATATTTTGTACATGTGCCATCTATTTTGCTATAAATAGGGACCACATTCACACGCCAAAAAACATCAATTTAGAAAACCCATGAAAGTAAGGCATTTAAAGAGTGAGAAATATATATCATAGTGAGGGAAAATGCATTCAAAAAATCCTTACACATTTGAATGAAAAAAGTGTTAAGAAAAATAGTACATTGTTAACACAATATACCCAAAATCACCCATACACAAAAAAACAGTAAGAAATATTCAAAAGAGTCCAGAAAAAATCCAAGGAAGGTTGCGTTATTTTCTAACCTCTTATTTATAATTTCTAATTTGCCTCCCAAATTCAAGTGCAAGGGATTTAGAAGAAAAGCAATGTTTTTTCCCATAAATTCTCACGCATGTAAGTTTTTCTTTTCATTTGTTAATTTCTTAATTGTTAATAATATTTAATACTATATTAGTAATGAGTATTACTTAAATAGTAATGTCACTATCAATTTCGATTGTTTAGTGATATATAAGATATAATTAGCATACATAATATATTTCTCTTTTTAAAATAAAATAAAAATTAATATTCTTTAATGTATTCTTTTTTCAAACGGATCAGGTATATTCCTAATACATACCCAATACATTTTATTATGTAATAATCCTAATTGTTAAAGCAAACTTAATAGATTAATATAAAATATTTTTTTTAAAACTCATTGATCAATAAAAATAAACTAATTGCTTCTATAATTAGATATTAACTTATTAACTTTTACAGTAGGCATTACATTGTATGCATAAGAGTAGTCATGATTGATTAGTACCTTGCAACTATGTAATGTTTATATCATATAATAAAAAAAATTATAATAAATATTTCATCTATCAAGCATATAAAAATAATTTAGTTAAGAAATAATAATAAACATGTTTTAAAGAGAATTCAGTTTTTTCTCTTCGAGTTGAGAAGCGGTTGCGGTCATTAGTACTACCTCTGTTATTTATTGAAGTGAGAACAGGGTAGGTGACCTATGTTGACTCTTCGTCCATTAATCCCCATTCGATCAATTTAAATAATTTATAAAATTTTAATCAAATCAAACGAATCAATGCAAACATTTTCAAAACTAGAACTACGTAGTCTTGATTTCCCTATTGCACCTAGGGATACGTAGGAGCAAGATAAACTCTTGTCATACACAAAAATAAAAATATTTTTTTTTGTTTTAAGTAATTTAATTGTAATAAATTAAGGGTATTTAGTTCATGCAATTAGTTAGGGTACCGTTTTATTGCGGGCGAACAGGGTGTTAATACCTTCCTTGATTCGTAATCGACTCCCGAACCTAGATGTCAATGTCCAAGGCCCAATGTGATTGGGCCAAAAGATTTTTCTACATTTTTGACTGAAAAAATGTAGTGGTGATTCTAATGAGGTCGTGCAGCCGAAAATCGTGGTGCGACAGCTGGCGACTCAACTGGGGACCTACAGCCGAAAATCGGGACGCGACAACTGGTGACTCTGTTGGAGATTTGTTTAAGAGAGTGAGGCCGAGTAGTGCTATTTGCTTGGATCTAAATACCCTCATTTTTTACAAATAAAATAAAATAAAAAAATAATACATGCATTCTTTATTTTATTTATTTCCATTAGGTAATTATTTTTATATATTTATCTATCTATTAATCTATCTATTATGTAGCTTTTGCGGTATAATTTATTTTAAATTGTTGTGCTTCCTCACCCACTCACATAATACACTTGAGTTGGCACACACATATGCCCTATATCCGAGTATCAGAGCTTAAGTTTAAGATTGGAGGGACATTTGCTTTGCTGGTAAGTGGCATTGTGTCACATCTGGTATTGGCGTGATGGACCATCCAGATTGTTCCCATGTATTGTGAGTTAGCCGTTTGGGAAGCTAGTCTCTTCTCGTAACTAACCTATGATATTTGGTTTCCTTTCTTTTAAGATTGGATGCAATCTAGTGACCTTTAGAAGTCTAGAGCTTTTATTGAGTCCACTTTAATCAAGACCTAGTACCTCACCATAAGATTATGACCTATAGACTCTTCAAAACCTTGCAAGTATACCTTATTTAAGACACAAAAAGCATAACTTTAATTCTAGCTGTTATCATTATAAATTGGGATTTTTGTCCCTAAAAAATATGTTCATGCCTGAGTATTATAAGGATTTCATTGCACCTCCCTTGATGTCCTTGTGCCACAAGGAGGGCTAATTTCGATTTTTTATTCCCTTCGATGGACTCAATGCCCTAGAGATAATTTTTTATCATCTTAATAAGCTACATTTTAATCATTTAACTCTGAACGGGCCTTAACAATATAATAAGTGTCAAGTTCATCACGACATTTTACTATATTCTAAATGATGCTACATTTCCCTAAAATGAAGTATTATAGGGGCATACAAATTGCAATGACAGTAGTACACATCATGATCAATCATATCATCCATTCATACATATATTCCTTAAAAATACATCATTCATACATACATCCATGCAAAAAATACATAATTCATACACACATCCATGTAAAAAATACATAATTCAAACATCCAAAAATACATCATTCAAATATTCATCCAAATTATATATCATTCAGACATTCATATAAAAAACGAAAAAATACATCATTCATTCACATATTCATACATTCATATACTTATTCAAAAAGTTAAACAAAAAAATAATCATTCAAACATTGCATGCCATACACCATAAAATACACCACACATTATTTGAAAGAATTCATTCATGCAACATCAAATGCATTCATTCAAGAAAAAAAGAAAAATAGCAAGCATACATTATCCTTGCACTCTCCTATCACTCATCCCATTCATGAGTCTTGACAAACCATTTTTTTATTTTGAAAAAATGATATTGTTGGACCTAACTGAAGTGATCTGGCAAAAAAAGGAAATAAACAAGTTACTCATATTGATACACCTCAAGAGCTGGTTTGAAAAGCTTCTCATCATTTTGAAGACCCCAATTGTCCAATTCGATCCTAATTACTCCTCCATTCACTCATACCTCCTTTTTATAAATAAAGATTATATTTTTGTTGGATATATTTTTAACAAGTATATACTAATGCATTGATCATGCAAATTTCACCATCTCATACCTCACCCTATCAACCATATTAACCCCATTAACTATATTTATTAAAAAAAACAGACAACAAAATAAACCCGAACAAAATAAATTCATGCATTAACATAAGATATAAGTTTTAGAAAAACCATATGGAGAATGATGCAAATGTAAGACCAATATGGTGTGGGTCTTAAGGCAATTTTTTTTGATGATACAAGACTTCTTTGGTAATTCCCAAACACTATGAAGATATCCTTAGTCACCCCATTTGAGTCATAGACATTATGAAAGGAGATTTCTTATGATTGACCTATAAAACATCAATATCACAGGGATGGTAGTTTTTCATAACTTTTCCTTGACATTCAGTTATTAGGAAATAAATAAAATTTACATACATCATTCACCATATCTTACTTGAAGGATAAAAAAGGTGAAAATCCAAGTCATACAAAATTGTTCATTTGGTCCAAGTGCAAAATAAAGTAAAAAAAATAAAAGCTCGCTGAGAACCTTCAATATCTCAGACAAAAGTTAGGGCAAATGAAATCACTATTAAAGACCTACAAAAGAAATATTCACATTCTATCGAGTAAGGTTACGACGTTGACCTATCACATTACATAAATCCAATAGAATCCTATTAATTGAATGTCATGTCAGAAAACTATTGAAAATAAGACAAATGAAATAAGAGAAAGGAGAAATGGGTATGAGAAACACATATTTGAGCCTTATATCTTTTCTTGGAAAGCCTTAGCCAGACCACGATACAAGCTTAAAAAGACCTTATTGAGGATCGATTTGTCTAAGATTCACCCCATGTCAAGGAAACGTTGACTCCACCAAACTGAAATCACCACATCAATACTCAAACCCCAAATACAACTTCTATTCTCATCACCACTTATAGTCCAAACACTAGCTAAGTTTGCATGATCATTGTTTTTAGTATTTCTTTTTAAAGAGTTGTGCACGAAATAAAGAGCACTAATCAAAGGAGAAGGAACTACCTAAATTGGGGCAGTTTTTGGGATGATTCTTCTGGAAGTTCTCTCAAATTAAAGTCTATCAAGATAAATTGAATAGAATGATAACCCCCGGTATCTCGTACTGGGGCAGTTTTTTGGGTGGCTCCCATTTTTCTCGAATAAAAAGGTTTCAGGAAACCAAAAACTGGGGCAATTTTACATAAGGGTGTGAAAACAAAAAAAAAACAAAAAGAGTGTTGGGTTGAAAACCCGCAAGGGCGGCCTAAAAAAGGATAGCGGTACTAAGTCGAAAACTTGAAAAAGTGATTTAGTATCATTACACAAAAAGAGAGAATTCCTGGCAGATACCTACATGAGGTACTATGGGTAAAAATTAGGAAAAGTTAAATGAACACCCTTATGAAAATGCCTATTATAGTTTAAGCAAACTAGGGCAATCAATTTATTTCTTCTAGAGGAAAACGAGCAATCACACCTCCTTCTTCCAAGGATGAAGCTCCAAACAACTTACACTAGGGCAACATTATTGGGATTATGTTCTTCTTAATACAACACAAGGACAACAACTCAACGACAGATCATCTCAATTAATAATAATTAAAAAAATGGGTTCATATTTCAGTCTAGATCAACAAAATGAGACAAATTTATATATCAAAGACAACTCATGAGCATACTAGAACATTGGTTTATAGTTTATACCCTTCATTTCATCACATTCATACTCCATGCATCACATATAACATACTCTAGAACACTCACTCATTACTTTACATTCATCAAATTCAAACTTTTCGGGTCCCGTACCTTGACGTGAAATATATGCTTTCCGGGTTCTGTACATCGACGAGCAACTTAAGCTTTTTGGGTCCTGTACCTCGATAAGCAACTTACGCTTTCCGGGTCCTGTACCTCGACGAGCAACTTAAGCTTTTCAGGTCTTGTACCTTGACAAGCAACTTAAGCTTTCCGGTTATGTACCTTGATGTTAAATATAGGCTTTCCAGGTCCTGTACCTCGATGTATAATTCAATTTTTCCGGGTCCTGTACCTCGACGTGAATTTTAAGCCAATACTCGATCGGGTATTATAAATCGCCTGATCCTAATATTCGATTAGAATTTCGGATTTCGGCATTCCGAGTGAAAAATATTTAGAAAATAGCTATGGGTGTACTTAGGGTCTATATTGACTCGAAATGAAATTATGCAGCCAACGGCGCAATCGAAATTCGACTCCGAATTACAGAACTCAAGAACCAGTTTTTGAGCCATACCGGGTGAGATTCGGCCCCGACAGCGGTCCAAAATTGTCTGTCTCCGAAAATCATGAAAATTGACCACCAAATTGGAAATAGAATTACAAGACTAAAACTCAACTAGAGTTTCATCTATTTCTTTACCGAAAATTCCCAGAAATTCATTTTCGAAAATATAATTAATAACAATATTAATAAAATCTTATAATTCAAAATCATAAAATTCGTGGTGTTACACACTCCATAATTAGTGCCCCCAATTCCTTAATTATAGGAAAGTAAACATTTAGGAATTATCAACTTTTCTTCTAATTAATATTAAAAATAATTATTTTGATGAAATAAATTAAATATGAAGAAATCTCTAAATTAATTCTAATATCATAGTTCACTCTATGAATAATAAGATTGGATTTCTGATATTAAAGTTTTCAAAAATAATTGAATGAGAATGTTTTACAATCTTATTTAAATAATTAGTATTAAAAGTTGTTATTTTTAAGAAAAAATTCAATGTCTATCATTTTTATGTCAGACATAATAACAAAAGATTTCCTTATTAATTGTAATATGATAACACATTCTTTCAATTAATAATAATTAGTATGTTAGTATTTGTTGTGGGTGATAATCGAGTCTTGAATCTCGTTCACACCACCCTAATAGTCAAACCACATTGTAACTCATTTTTTATTGTTTTAAATTTGCTATGGGTGAGACTCTAACCCACAACTTCATCCACATCATCCCTTAAATTCTTCCACCTTAACTACAATATCATCTTATAACTCTCAAACATCGTTATTATTGCTCCAAATTCCTTAATTCCAGGAATGCAAGAGAACTATCTACATTTCTTCTAATTAGTATTAAAAATTGTTATTTTTATGAAATAAATTCATTGTCTATCATTTTTATGTGAAGAAAATTTTCAACAGATTTTCATATCAATTATAATAGCATAGTTTATTCTTTCTATTAGTAATAAAATTGGTTTTCTACTATTTATATTTTAAAAATGATTAAATGATATAAATTGATAACATTTTAAGATCTATTTAAATGTGTAATACAACATATTCCATTTAATCTATTTAAAATATTTTTCAAATTTCATAACAACTTTAATACTTAATTTTAAAGTAGAAACTAAATCATAATTAATGCATGTTTATAACAAATGATTTACGTTATATTACATTAAAATTTATAATAATTGTTGTAACGCCCCGAAAAATACTTCTAAAAAACATTGCGGAAAAATGGGTAAATTTTTTTTTTGAATAAAGAGATTGTATAAAATTGTTTCCTTTTCAAAACCTTCCTTTTCCGGGACATCACTTTAAGTAACTCAAATGCGGAAAATCAACTTATCGTTATCGAATGATAACTTAACCTGATTCACAATTTCCTGAATAAAGTAATGCATAAAATCAATTAAGTAATAATCGGATCCTACAGATTAGTTCAATAAAGGCGGAAACTACATCGCCACTAAACATATAAAAAATCCACATAACACAGCCCTCATCAAAACAAACAAAAGTGCATCGACTCGCTCCCAAGCTGACTCAGAAGATTCCAGGAATACTGGACCCCTCACTCGGGTCCTCCTCCTCTTCTGAGTCCGACACGAGGTCAATCACCTCCACCGAACTCTCCACATTCACGAGTTCAATGACCTCGTCCTCCTCCTCTTCTTCCTCCACTTCGTC
>NC_032010.1:6450645-6450883 GCF_001865875.1 Lupinus angustifolius | reverse complement strand
ATCACCGTCCAATCAGTGCCGTCCCTGCTTACTTCACGGTGCTCGAAGACGTCCCGTCATTTCCTCTCCACTACTTCATGGTCACAATGCAATGCATTCTTAATCAGAATCAAACGCAAATGTATTAATCAAACACGTGATCGGTCCATCCTTAAGCCATCTCCCGATAAAGAATGCTTCTCGTGGGACCCGATAGTACGTCAACCGTACATGCTCAAGGTAACATCTCAATCACTAC
>NC_032010.1:6450299-6450545 GCF_001865875.1 Lupinus angustifolius | reverse complement strand
ATCAGCAGGGAAATACTTCTGCAGAAACTTGTCCTTGAATGTGGTCCAACTGACCACCTGGTGCTCATGCACCATTTGCCTCCTGGTAACTCCCACCAGTTATCTGCTTCCTTACTTAGCATGTAAGTAGCATAGGTAACCTTCTGTTCATCGGTACACATGAGTGCCCAAAAGATTTTCTCCAGCTCTTGGATCCATTCATTTGCAGCCTCAGGTGCAAATCCTCCTTCAAATCTTGGGGGTTGA
>NC_032010.1:6442797-6450199 GCF_001865875.1 Lupinus angustifolius | reverse complement strand
ATGAGTGTATTCAGGGTCTATATTGACTCGAAATGAAATTACGAAGCCAACGGTGCGATCGGAATTCGATTCCGAGTTACGGAACTCAAAAACCACTTTTTGAGCCGTACCGGGTGGATTTCGGCCCTGACAGTGGTTCAGAACCGACTGTCTCCGAAAATTACCAAAATTTACCACAAAATAGGAAATAATATTTCAAGACTAAAACTCAACTAGAGTTTCGTCTAATTCTTTACCGAAATTGCCCAGAAATTCATTTTCGAATATATAATTAATAAAAATATTAATAAAATCTTATAATTCGAAATCGTAAAATTCGCGGTGTTACAATTGTTCTTTCTGATATGTTTTGATTTATGTTGCTAATTGATTCTTTTCGTTTTGTATTTGATTCACAAATTTATATTCTATTTCTGTAACTTAAACAAAAAATTCAAACTATTCTATTTCTTCATGAGTTTTGAATCATATGTTATATTATTTATGATGTTAAAAGAAAATAAAATATAAATAAAATTAATTATTATTGCACAAATTTATTAGTTATAATTCTACAAATTTATCTACATAATTAACATTGCCTAAAATTTAGAAATCATAACTAATTTGAACAAAATATAAATCAAATCAATTGATTATCACAATCAAAATTTATTAGTTATAATTCTACAAATTTATATCAATAATGAGGATTGCTAAAAATTTGGAAATCATAAATAAATTAAAAATATATAAATCAAATAAAAATAAATACATTATATTATGTTGTTGACAACCCAAATAATACAAATTTCTAAGCAAACAATTAAATATGGTAATGAGGTTTAAGTAAAATTACCAAGAGCACAAATAATGAGGCAAAATGAGTGTATTAAACAACATATATATTAAAAATCATTGATTAGAGAAAATAAAATACAAAATTCATAAGGGAGTGAATAACTAATGTTGAAGCCAAAAATGAAGGTTCCAATAACTAACCATGATCTTTACCTTATTTTAGAAGATGGTACACTCTAGGTGTTTCTAAAACATGCAAAACAAAAAAATTAAAATAATGATTTTTTGAATAAAAAAAGTGTATAAGTAAGATAAGATATACGGATAGAGAAAATTAATTTGCAGAGATGTTTCAGGGGAAACCAAACTATAAATAAATAGAGAAAATAATAACAATGAGATAAGATGAGGAAATAAATATATTATTAACAAAAAATAAATAGACAAATAAATGGAATATTGTAAGTAAATGTATAATACAATAGAGATTAGGTACATACCATATGTTTTGAAGGTTTGATCTTGCTTGAGGAAGATACATTTGCTTATCAGACGCTAAAGGAGAAAATTGCTAAAAGAATATACCTACAAAATAATGAAATTAGTGAGAACACATCTATAACATAAGGAAATCAATGAAAAATTATACAAAAAATCAATGATAAAATAAGAACAGATATAGAAAATAAACCAAAAAAATCAATGAAAAATGTACTAAAGATCACATCCACAAAATAAATAAATGCACTCTAAAGACGATGATTGAAAGAAAAGTAAAAGGACAATAATGAAGAGACATAATAAAATAAAATAAAACTGGAGAAAAAGAAGATTGTTGAGAGAAAAAGAATGTTGAAAGAGAAAAAGAGAGTCATAGACCTCAATAACAATTTAAATGCATTACATCTCAAAAAATACAATAATTATTTATTAAATGCAATAATTGTCAAGAAATGACAAATATAGTGTAGGAAGGTACATATGATTACCACAGAACCATTTAAGAGAAAAAAAAAATGAAGGAGAAAATGACATGTAACAATTGATGAGGTGGTGTGAAGGAGAAGATGCCATGTGTCAATTGATGAGATGGTGAGAGTTTATTTTGTTATATAATAAATAGATTTATTAATTGTTAATAATATTTAATAGTATAGTAATAATGAGTATGAATTAAATAGTAATGTCACTATCAATTGTCCTTGTTTAGTGATATATAAGATATAATTAGTAAAATATAATTAGCATACATAATATATATCTCTTTTTAAAATAAAATAAAAATTAATATTCTTTAATGTATTCTTTTTTCAAATGGATCAGGTACATTCCTAATACATTCCTAATACATACCCAATGCATTTTATTATATAATAATCCTAATTGTTAAAGCAAACTTAATAGATTAATATAAAATAATTGTTTTAAAACTCATTGATCAATAAAAATAAACTAATTGCTTCTATAATTGATATTAACTTATTAATTTTTACAGTAGGCGTTATATTGTATGCATAAGAGTAGTCACAATTGATTAGTACCTTGCAACTATGTAATATTTATATCACATAATAAAGATTTTTATAATAAACATTTCATCTATCAAACGTATAAAAATAATTTCGTTAAAAAATAATAATAAACATGTTTTAAAGAGAATTCAATAATGAGGTTATGACTTGTGTCACATCTTTCTTTCCCTTCAAGTCGAGAAGCGGTTGCAAACATTAGTATTGCATCTGTTATTTATCGAAGTGGGAAGATGGAAAGTGATATATGTTGACTTTTCGTCCATTAATCCTCCTTCGATCAATTTATAAAATTTTAATCAAATCAAATGAATCAATGCAAACATTTTCAAAATTAGAACTACGTATTCTTGATTTCCCTATTGCATATAGGGATACGTAGAAACAAGATCAACTCTTGTCAGAAAAAAAAATAAAAAATAAAAATTTTGTTTTAAGTAATTTAATTTTAATAAATTAAGGGTATTTAATTCATGCAATTAGTTAGGGTACCGTTTTATTGCGGGCGAACGTGGTGCTAATATCTTCCTTGATTCGTAATCGACTCCTGAAATTGGATGTCAAAGTCCAAGACCCAATGTGATTTCATAAGATTTTTCTACATTTTTAACTGAAAAAATATAGTGGCGACTCTAATGAGGTCGTGCAGCCGAAAATCGGGGCGCGACACACCTCTTTCTAATTCCTAATCTCTTTACTTTCCGTCTTTACTTTGTTGATTAATTGTGCTAATATGAGTTGCATGCTATAATTTGTTTACTGTCTTTCTGTAATCTCATTAATCAACTAATTGTGTAAAGTTTCGGTAACTTGCTTTGCAAGAAACCAAAGTAACAAATTGTGTGAGTGTCATGATAATCGATCATCCACAAGCATAATCGATTATATCCGAGCACTGTTTAATCGATTAAAGTCCAAGCATAATCAATATCTGTAGTCTGTTTTTAGTTTTGCGCAAATATAGGAAATGCAGAACAAATGATCCACAACACTTCTTCAACCCCCTTCTAGGTGTATTCCGACCTATTGATATCCAACAAAAAATATATCATTTTATGTGTCATCCACTTATGATTGATTGAAAAAATATATTTAACTTACAAAATTAATTATTAAGTATTTTCTTCACCAATCACAAATAATGGCACATGTAGTGACACACTTTTTAGGACAAATATGTCATCGAGTTGACTTGACACTTTCATCTAAGGAGGAAAACAATTCCTTATTTTATGGCATATGATTGCTACAACTAATCATTAATAAATCCCATCTTAAATCTGTGGTTAGATGGGAGGGAATCTGTTGTCCTCAAACATGTCTTCAACTCTGTGAGTATGTATTAAACCAATTACAATGAAATAAAAATAGACAAAATCATGAATGTTTAAATTTTTTAACTGATGTGGCATATTATAATTGGTTTGGAACAAGTTTCGGGATAGGCTTAAGGACAGCAGATCATTGTCCATATAAGATTCCAAATATTGTAAGCCTTTGGATGATTCATGGTTGTCCCTCCCAACAAGTGTCACTCCTAGGAATCGAGCCCTCCATATTAGGAATCCAATTAGGGATTACACTATTAGACCAACGCTTATTAGTTCGTTCACTTGAATTGTAAATATTGTTGTAATACAAATGACTCAAAGTGTAAGATCTTTGTATACTGTCATTACAACATTCACCATCAATATATTAATCATCATTTACTATTGAATAAAGTAACACAAATGAGTAACAAATGATAAAGTAAAAGTATAAAAAAAACTCTTACATTATCTATACATAAATATTAAACTCATATAATAAATCATAAAGACTACAGAGATGAGGAAATCAAGCCAAAGAAATCTTCTTACAAATTAATTTAACAGATTTGTTATGTTTTTTGAATATAGATTTAAGTGGAAATCCTTTGCATATTTATCGGGAAATTGGTTTCCGAATGTGGTCCGTTTTCAGTACATGTTAAACCCATTATCTTATCAACATTTTTAAACGGTTATGTGCAGAAAACATGCACTCCCACGTTGCCATGACCTATTCTACTCTGCTGACCTTTATGATGGATAAATTCTATAAATTGGAATGGGTTGCTCTCTGTTTGGGTCACTAATCCTACTCCTCTATTCAAAAACAAGCACCATCAGTTTAAGTGAGTAAATGTTTAGAAAACCAAATCAGAATTTATTCACGGTAATCACAGTGTTGGTTGCAAGTCAAAGTTTTCAATAAAGATGAAGAAGAAAACCAGAAAAAGGGTTTAAACAAGGAGAATCAAATAGCAATGGCTGAAGGTTGATATTCTTGAACTATTTTAGTTTCCGCTGCATATTAATATGAATGGGTTGTTTGTATTAATTGTAGAGAATAATGTATCTCTTGGTGTGAAGACATAACTCCCCTCCTCTTACCAATTGCAGAATGACACATGTCACACCATTTTAATATTTTTTATTTTATTTCCTATTTTTATATTTTATTTTTATGAAGAGTCATTTTCTTTTCTCACCAGAAACACAAGGGTTTCCATACCATCTCCTTCATTTTCACCATCCACTCATTCTTTCACCCACGTTCTCAACTTTAGAGAAAAACTTCTCATTCATTCACGCATGTTAAAATGGTAGAGTCATGCATGAAGCAAGAAAGAAAGAATGAGAAAAGCATTTATTGAATGATTATTGAATTGATTGAATGAATTGGATACAATGAAATCCTTTTATAAAAGTAAGAAAAATACTAACTACCCAAACTAATCAACTACGCCCTTTTTATTCTTAGAAACTAATAACGGGCTAAAACCAACCCAACAATATAATCTCTCATATTAACATACACTATTATTTATATGATACAATATATTTCAACAGTCCCCCTCAAGCTAGAGAGTGAAAATTCTAAACTCTCAGCTTGGAATTGATTTGAAGCAATAACAATGCTTAAGCACCCATGGCAGAATTATAGCATCAAACGCTTAACCATTCATGACAGAAACTATATCTTTACTTAATCACCATGGTAGAAGCTAACGATCTAATGCTTAACCATCCATGACAGAAGTTATATCTAAACTTAACCACCATGGACAGAAGCGAACCAACCATTGACGATGAAAGAGAGAAGAAAAAACGGATCGGAATATCGATCCTAATATGCAACTTCAATGATGTGAAAACACACTATAATAATGTCGTGTGTTTATGAGAGGAGTAAAGAAAATAGAGTATTAATGTCCATCAATAATTTCAGACTAAAACATAAAACTTCATGGCATTGAGAACAGAAAACTTGATGTGCTAGTGTGTTCATATCAAAGTCATGTGAGTTGCAATAGTCATTACACTAATCTACCAAACCTTTTAAGATGTTAGCAACCAGTGCAGCTGAGAGAAACTTTGCACGTGACAAGTAACTAGCAAGATATACAACAACATTCATCTTAGAAATAGGGGATTAACATCACAAACAAACATCTTCAAAGGGAGTACATCTGTTGTGCCACTGTTTGTGCCACTCCATATGCCATGGACTTGTGATTGGTTAGAAAAATATTTAATAATTAAATTTTAACTTAAATATATTTTTTCTGACCAATCACAAGCTCATGGTATGGTACAAATTGTGGGACAGCAAATGTGTACCCATCTTTAAAAGAACCTTCACAAATTTCATACTACACTCTTCAAGATCCAGTGCACAACCATAGAACATCACAAATTGGGAGCCTTCTTTGTTTAATTCTTTCTTTGTAGACCTCTTAGAACATATGTTGTAATACCATGAAAATTCGATATATTGTATAAATTATTTTTTAACAAAAATTAATTTTAGAAAATAATCGGTAATGAATTAGGCTAAACCGTAGTTAAGTGTAAGTCTTGTTTTTTGAATTCCTATTTTCTTGTAAATTTTCGTAATTTTCTGTGACGGAAAGTTTTTGGTCTGTTGTCGGGCCCAAATTCGGCCCAATAACGTGTTTTTGAATTCTATAGCTCGTAATCGAATTCCGGTTGTGCCATTGGCTTTGAAATATTATTTCGAGTCAAGATTGTAACGTCCCAAAAATTACTCCAAAAACAATATTGCTATTTTTTTTAAATATTGATGCCATATAAAATTTATTTCCTTATATTCGTTTCATTTTCGGAATATCACTTTAAGTAACATACAATGCGGAAAATATAAAACACCATTACCTAAAGGTAATAAAAATATAACTCAATATAACTTTGAATCATACTTCATTAGAATATCATGAATGTTGGTACAAAGTACAAGGCGGAACCTAATCGACGCCCAAATAAAACTACTCCAAAATAAATACCCTACACAAGTACCCTGATCAAAAAGCAAAATAGAAACAGAAACAGCTCCAAGCGGCTAGCCCTAGCGTCTGCGAGTGTGATGGAACACTCCATTCAGAGGAGAGGTTGACAACTCCAATGGAGTCCGCAATGTTAATCAACTCCATGCAGTCATCCTCTTCAGCTGCTGGCTCCTCTTCCTCCGCCACCATCTCCTCCTCGGGAACATAGAGCGAATGCTGCGAGGGAGTCACCACCCTTGCATCCGCCTGGAGGTCTGGCATCGTCCGACGAGCTGCTCTCCTCCATACTGCGGAACTCATCGCATCATCCCAAGTTCGTTGCCTCCTGGAAGGCCCTACAACATTTGGCCCCTGAGGGGTCACAGAATGGGCCGACGACACAGTAGGTGCCGGTCTACAAGGTGGCAAGGTAAAGGAAGCTTTCAGCTCCTCGTGATGGTAGGGAAAGCGCATGAAAGATCCATCACACACCATCTCCATCTCTAAGGCACAAGGGCATGTGTAGGTGTATCTATAACCATCACTACTCCATGCCCCCTCCTGGGACATCGAAAAACGGTAACTCCGAATCCTAACTGAGTGATCCATCTGAAGAAAACGCGAATAGAAGACAAATAGAAAGAAGAGGGAGTAAGACATCTAATGAATATTACTCATTGACGACATGGAATTACACGGAATATCACATCTAGACAAACACGCATAATAAACACAATATATACATCACATAAAAATGCACAATGATGAATGATGTTATAAT
>NC_032010.1:6425514-6442697 GCF_001865875.1 Lupinus angustifolius | reverse complement strand
TATACTATTCGGAAATAACCAAGAGCGCAGGTCCCATAACAAGCCGATTTGAATGCACCAAAATTATTCCTTGCAAGGATATATGATCGATTTGTTCCGAAGAACTGTCCATTTCAGGACGGTATCGTATCAAACACTTTCTGAGCATCTCTCTCATTGATCCTGATTGCAAAGAGGGGTTGTCAGAGATCGTCTAGTTTGCCATGTGAGAACTGTCTGATCCAACAGAATACCTCATCGAGGAATATAAGGGACTTGTCTCACCTAGAGTCACCCTTAAGACTTTGTTGACGAACCACCGCCATCGTCGTCCCTCTCAACATCTCGGGGCTCGTTCGTCTCCCATAAATTTCCTCTCCACTACTTCATTATCCATAATGAGTATGCACTCTAACCGAGGTTAGCCGATTAAATCTTTTAATCATTATTTTATATGATCAACCCTACCTAAGACATCTCCCAAAGGAATGCTTCATGTGGGACCCAATCTTACGTCATCATGTAAAAGAGGAATAACATCCTAACCACTACGAACCATCACTGAATATCCTAGACGACCACATGGCCAAGCCTCTTACGGTCAGATAACCTTGCTGCATGGTATCATGTAATCATTGTTGGGCATTGCCCTAAACACGACATCACAGTCAGAAACCTTAGCCTAAATAGGCGCAAAAACAAAGGTACTTTTATAAGTTTGACAATTTTGGGCACCATACTCAATCATCTAAGCCATCGTCGTTCCCAAGTGTCAATACACTTCACACCCAAGCTAGGGCTATTGCCTAAGCAATTAAACAATCAGAAACAGTAAAAAATATTGTATGTCTCTCGCTCAAGCGAGAAACTGTCGCTCAAGCGACGAACTCATCAAAACAGACTCAATTCTCTTCCTGATTCTCGCCTAAGTGAGGGACTGTTGCTCAAGCGACAAATCCATAAAAATTAGTCAAAATACCTGTCTGGTCCGTGCCCGGGCGAAATACGGTCGCTCGGGTGCCAAAAACGCCCAAAACGGGCCCTCACATTTAACAAAGCAATTCCTTACTTTTATTACTTTCAAGAATTTCACATAGTTATTTACCTTTACAACTTCTTGATGGCAAACATGCCATTATGGTCTCATATATATGAGAGTTATCATTCAGACGGCTAAAAAAGAAGTCATGTCTGTATGGAGTCCTCTCGCTCAAGTGAGAGCTGTCTTGCCCAAGCGAGTGCACACCCATTTTTGAGGCATTTGTGGCTTAAGCGAGAAAACAATCAGTTCTCTTGGTGCCTATTTTAGCTCAAGCGAGAGTTGTCTCGCCCCGAGCTAAAACACTCGTTTTCTCTAGACACTTCTCGCTCAAGTAAGAGTTGTCTTGCTCAAGCGAGAAGAGTCTGGTTATCATTTTAATTACTTTTCTCAAGGAAAATATTTCTCATTTATATCACATTGTCGTGCCCCGATTTTCGGTTACGCGACCTCTTAGAGTCGCCACTACATTTTATGGTTAAAAATGTAGAAAAATCTTTAAAGCCCAATCCCATTGGGCTTTTGGATTGTAATATCCAGGTTCGAGAGTCGATTACGGATCGATGAATATATTAGCACCTCGTCCGCCCGTAATTAAACGGTACCCTTGTCAATTGTATGATTTAAATACCCTTGAATTATTTAAATTTAAATTTGTGTACAACAAAATATTTATTTATTTTTCTATTTTTAGTCTGACAATATTACTTGCTCCTACGTATTCCTATACATTTTAGGAAACCAAGATTTATGTAGTTCTACTTTTAAAATGGTTTGTTGGTAAAAATGATTAACTCCTTAAAAAAGGTGAAGCACCAGAAACTAATGTCCGCACCGCATCCCATTTTAAAAAGGTTTGAAAATAATTTTAAAATATTTTTTGGTTTTTTATTATTATTTAGTGAATTAATATAATTGTTATTTTTTATTATTATTAATTTAGGAATTAATCGAATGAAAAGAAGCATCGTAATGCGACCGTTCAAGGATGATGTAAGAACAAGAAATATTACCATGACCTGCCTCCACCATTTGATTAATCCCAGAAAATATATTTTTGTTATAAACAATGTTATGTGAAATCATTTCAAATTACACTACTTCTTGTTAAAAATAATTTTAAATTTAACAATATTCTGAATTTGTAAGAATTTCAATTCTTCTTTATTTACAAAAAAATTTAATTAATTAGCTATTGAAAATAAGTCATAAAATAATATTCAATAATTAGCTAATAATGAGAATTTTACCATCACTTTTGTTATTATTATCATTATAAACATAATAAATAAATAAAATAATTTTTTTTATTTTTTTATAAACAACTTCTAGAAGATAATAAAAATGAATTTTTTTATGTATTTATTAATAGGTTATGTTTAATAATGCATATTAATATGAACATAATACAAAAGAAATAAATAAACCTAATTTAACTATAATCCAGTGCAACTAAGGAGTAATATTGTCGCCTGCATGTCGCTTAGATGTTGATTGAGGATTGCAAAGACCTAATGGGAGCCACGTGTTCGTGTGCGAGTGGCTGAGAAGGTGAGAACACGGGGTTTACCGTGTGCTTGAATGTACTGGAATGAGGGCCTATGAGGGATTGATCAGATGCGGAGGAGTCCACGGAAGTACCGTGGATGACTTACGTGTCACGTGCGGATACAATGAGAAAAGAGGTGCACGACGTCTACGGTAGTCACGACCACATGCAATCAAAACGCTGGAACGTGAGCTTGGATTCTGTGCTATCACGTTCACGTTCACACTGTGTTGAACGGGGATTGGCTGGACTTGGACCTGTTGACCACACTGCCACATGGTATGCTTGGACTGGGCAAAAAAAAGGGAACACGGCTGCTATAATGCACTCGGGCGCACTGAATCCCACCTCTCTGTGCAGTGTTATTTTTTTTTGTAGAGCCTTTCTCTCTTTTTTCTCTCTCTTTTCTCTGTATGCAGATTTATTTTTTAGCCACAAAAAAAAAATACTAACCTACTTAACTCTATTTATAGATGAATTTTAAACTAATCTAATCCTAACAACATGCTAACAACTCCCTATCTACTAACCCCATATCCTCATAATAGTAGGCACCACCAAATCACATTTGCCTTGGTGTATATATATTATTTTATTACCCTTTTTTATAAAAATACATTTTTAAACTTGGTTTATTTATTAAATTATTTATATATTCGAATTAAATAAATAAAAAATAACAAAAATATTTTTGAATATTCTAAGCTATATCTTAAATTTATATTTTTTTTTAAAACTAAAAATAAAAATTATTTTATTGTTTATTTGGAATTTAAAATCTCATTTTTTATTTATTTTTATAAATTCGATTTTAAGTATAAAAATAATTTTAATTATTTTTTATTTCTTTTATAATATAAACTCGAAAAATATAAAAATAAATATAATATTTTTATTATTTTAGGATATTTGAAATATCTCATTTTAATTCCTAATAAACCTAAAATTCATAAATAAATAATTATTTTAAGAAAGTAATTACTTTTAAAATAAGTTGGGTTTTTTTTTGGCCAGGTAAAAATGGTTATTCACAGCTGCCCCTCTTTACTAGTTGGTTATCTGATAGCAAGCAAACCGAGGTTTGAGAGATACCATGATAAGTGACTAGTAAAGAAATGAATGCTAATTTTGTTGAGGCTCAGAAGAAACCCAACTTGCTAAATCCCAGTGCTCGAAAATATCAAACTTTCTTCTATGAGTTGAACTATCTTCAAGATGGTCTGAGTTCTATGGATGCAATCCAATGGCGTAGATCGGTGTACTGCCGGAATTTGTAATGAAAAGGGTGAATCCAAATACGCAGGTCGGTGTACTGTCGGAATTTGGGATGAAAAGAGTGAAACCAAAGACACAGGTCGGTGTGGTGCCGGAATTTGGATGACACTAAGAAACAAGACCAAGATGCAGGTCGGTGTACTGCCGAAACTTGGAATGAAAAGAGTGAACCCAAAGACGCAGGTCGGTGTACTGCCGAAACTTGGAATGAAAAGGGTGAACCCAAAGACGCAGGTCGGTGTGCTGCCAGAATTTGGATGACACTAGGAAATAAGACCAAGAACGTAAGTCGGTGTACTTCCAGAACTTGGAATGAAAAGGGTGAACCCAAAGACGCAGGTCGGTGTACTGTCGGAATTTGGGAGGAAAACGTGTATGACATGTTTTTTGTTTCATTTTGTATGAATGCAAATGACTATTATTGATGCATGCTATGAGATTATTGTTTTCTATAATTGTTTTCATATCATATTGAGTTGTAATTGGTATTCATCCGTATTGCTCCGTCGCATCCTTAACATTTGGTTGTAGATTATTGTTTGCAAAGAACGATTTTGCTTGTTCATTCTGGAAGATGACAATCAACTTTGTCTTTCAGATGTAAAGTGTTTTCTCTTTTCGAATATTACTCAAGTCGGCATGCTTAAAATTCTTAAGATAGTACAAGTTTAATGAAAACAAACCATGCAAATAAAATATTTTAACTCATATACGATTGAAGAAATATGACCGTGTTTGGTCTTTTGTGTTATGGGTGAAGTGACGGGAATAGGTTTTAAATAATGAAACATGTTATATTACCACTTATACAACTATTGACCATCCAAAAAATTGCCCCAGTATTGACTTAAATTTTTGGTCTCCCACAATTTTGCCCCAATATTGACTAATTGCCTTATGTTCTTAAGAGACCTTCCATTTTTCTTTTTCTTTTGTCCCTAAGTTTTGCTTAGATCGCCCTTTTGGGTTTTCGATCTAATGGGATTTATTCATTTCATTTAAGAGAATTTGTGTATTGATCACGTCATGCATAGATTTTTTTTAAGAAAAATTACTTTGAATTTCTTTTGGAGTCAGTTATTTGGTACCCTTGGTGCATATCTCAAACAGTTCGGGTGTTAACAAGGACTTTTTTGGCTTGTAACGTGGTCTGGTTAGGGGTTTACAAGAAAGAAAAGTATGTAAGGCTCAAATGATGTGTTTCCCACCCCCAACTTTCTCCATATTCTCCATAATCCTATTTCCAATATATCTTATATTTCAAATCCCAGATACGATTTCCATTCCTTTTTGGAAAAGGAAAGGTTTTGCAACCATTCTAGTTTAAGATTTTTTTATTTACCCTAACTTTTGCCTAAGGTTTTACTAAAACTCTTAGCGGGATCTTTTTATAATTACGTGATCCACTTTTAGATCTTTTGAAGACTTGTTGGAAAACTACCCTTTCCCCAGTTTATTGGTGTTTTTCAAAGGTGTTGCATTTTTTTGAATAAAATTCTTTCATTTTGTCTTGGCTCAAAAAGGGTGACTAGGGATATCTTCATTGGTGTTTGGAATAACAAAGAAGCTTTGTGTCATCAACACGACCTACCTGAGGGTACACACCATGTGGGATTTATTTACATCACCCTCCTAAGAGAGTGCATGAAAGTATGCAAAAATGCATGATCAATGCACAAATTTCTCTTTTTTTTTCTATCTTCTTGAAAGGTCTCTCAAGCATAATATTTCTTTACGGCATCTGAATTCACGGAAAGAGGTAAATTGTTTCCATCCATAGTAGTCAATATCAAAGCTCCTCTAGAGAATGCTTTTTTCACAATGAAGGGTCCTTCATAATTTGGGGTCCATTTCCCTCTATGATCCTTCTGGATTGGGAGTATCTTGTTAAGCACCTGATCCCCCTCTTGAAAGTGGTGTGGCCGAACTTTCTTAGCATAAGCTCTCATGAGTCTTTTCTGGTACAACTGACCATGACCTATAGCAGCTAACCTTTTCTCTTCTATCATGTTCAGTTGGTCGTACCGCGCTTGGATCCATTTTGATTCTTTCAATCCAGATTCTGCCATGATTCTGAGTGATGGAATTTCTACTTCAATAGGGAGTACTGCCTCCATCCCATATACTAACGAGTATGGTGTTGCCCCAGTTGATGTACGTACCGAGGTGTGATACCCATGTAGAGCAAAAGGTAACATTTCATGCCAATCCTTGTACGTCACTACCATTTTTTGAACAATCTTCTTAATATTCTTGTTTGCTGCTTCTACTGCTCCATTCATCTTGGGGCGATAAGGTGAGGATTCGTGATGCTTGATTTTGAACTCGCTACACATCTCAGTCATCATCATATTGTTTAAGTTGGTGGCATTGTCCGTGATAATCTTGTTAGGTAACCCATATCTACACACCAACTCCTTTTTAATAAATCGTAGTACCATTATTCAAGTCACATTGGCATATGAACATGCCTCAACCCATTTTGTGAAGTAGTCGATGGCTACGAGGATGAAGCGATGCCCATTAGAAGCTTTTTGCTCTATTGGTCCAATCACATCCATTCCCCACATGGAGAAGGGCCAGGGTGCTGAAAGAACATTTAGAGGGTTTGGTGGAGCATTGATGCTGTCTGCATAAATTTGACATTTGTGGCACTTCCTAACATAAGCACAACAGTCTGTCTCCATTGTCATCCAAAAGTAACCTGTCCTTAAGATCTTTCTAGCTATAGCATGTCCGTTTGAATGGGTCCCAAATGAGCCTTCGTGCACATCTTTGAGTATTACCTCAGCTTCTTTCTCTTCTAGGCATCTGAGGAGTACCATGTCGTGATTCCTTTTGTAAAGAATATCGCCATTTAGAAAGAAACCCATGGCTAGTCTTCTCAAGGTTCTTTTGTCAGTCTCTGAGGCCCCAATGGGATACTCATTTTTCTGTATATAGACCTTGATGTCATGATACCATGGCTTTCCATCTTGCTCTACTTCTATTGCGCAACAATGGATTGGTTGATCTCTGCTTTCTATTCTGATGAGAGGTTGATCCTTCCCACTTATCTGGAACATTGAGGATAATGTGGATAAGGCATCGGCTAGTCTGTTATCCTCTCTCGGGATGTGGTAGAAGTCAATTTGGTCGAAGTGCTCAACCATCTTATGGATATACTCCATGTAAGGTATTAGTTTGTTGTCACGGGTCTCATATTCTTCTTTTAACTGATGGATGACTAAAGCTGAATCCCCAAAGACTTCTAAAACTTTGACTTTTCTTTCTAATGCTGCTTGCAAACCTAGGGCACATGCCTCATATTCAGCTATATTGTTGGTGCAGTCAAAGCATAATCTGGCAGTAATAGGAGTGAAGTTGCCTTCTGGAGATACAAGCACAACTCCTATGCCCTGCCCGAGTGCATTGGAGGACCCATCAAATACTAATGTCCATACACCCTCTTTTGTTGGTCCTCCCAAGGATAGACTCATGATACCTTCATCTGGGAATTCCTGGTTCATTGATTCGGTCTTCTCTATGGGTTGACTGGCAAGATAATCTGCAAGGGCACTACCTTTGATTGCTTTTCGTGTCACATACACTATATCATATTCTAACAATAAGACCTGCCACCGAGCGATTCTCCCTGTTAATATTGGGTTCTCAATGATATACTTCACAGGATCCATCTTTGAAATCAACCAAGTGGTATGACTCAACATGTACTGCCTCAAATGACGAGATGCCCATGCTAGAGCACAACAAACACGTTCTAGCAATGAGTACCTTGTTTCGCACTCAGTGAATTTTTTGCTTATATAGTATATGGCTTGCTCTTTTCTGCCTGATTCATCATGTTGGGCTAAGACACATCCCATAGAGTCATCCAGTACGGTTAGGTACATTAGAAGAGGTCGATCGGGTACTAGAGGCATCAATATTGGAGGATTGGTCAGATACTGCTTTATGCTTTCAAAGGCTTTCTGGCAATCGTCATTCCATCTAACTGCCTGACTTTTTCTTAATAGTTTGAAGATTGGCTCACAGGTAGCTGTTAGTTGAGAGATGAACCTGGATATGTAGCTCAAACGCCCTAAGAAACCTCTGACTTCCTTCTCGGTTCAGGGTGCTGGATTTCCATGATTGCTTTGACTTTCTCGGGATCTACTTCAATTCCTTTCTGGCTGACAATGAAACCGAGGACTCCTCCTGATTTAACCCTGAAGCTACGTTTTTCGGGATTTAGCTTGAGGCTATACTTTCTGAGTCGTTCAAATAATTTCCTTAGGTTCTCCACATGCTCCACCTCTGATTTGGATTTGCATATGATGTCATCGACACAGATCTCCACCTCCTTATGCATCATGTCATGGAAAAGAGCTACCATGGCTCTCTGATATATGGCCATAACATTCTTTAAACCAAAAGGCATAACTAGATAACAAAAGGTTCCCCATGGGGTGATGAAAGTGGTTTTATCCACATCTTCAGAGACCATCTTGATCTGATGATACCCAAAATACCCATCCATGAAGGAGAAAAGGGCATGGTCTGCAGTGCTGTCGACCAAGACATCTATATGAGGTACTGGGAAGTCATCCTTTGGGCTTTCTTTGTTCAAATCTCGATAGTCAATGCAGATCCTGAGTTTGCCTCCCTTCTTTGGTACAGCTACAACATTAGCCACCCATCCTGGATATGTAGAGACTATCACGAACCCAACGTCTAGCCATTTCTCTACCTCCTCTTTCACCCTTAAGGAAATTTCTGGTTTTATCCAACATAGTTTCTGCTTAACCGGGCGTGAATATGGGTTCAATGGCAGCTTGTGTTCCACTATGTTTCTTTCCAGACCCGGCATATCGACATACGACCATGCAAACACATCTTTGAACTCGTGAAATAGCTGAATTATCTTTTTGCGCTCTTTCTCCTTCATCAATGTACCTACCTTCACTTCTTTCTCGTCGTCTTCTGTCCCCAAATTTATTAGCTCAGTGGGCTCTTCATGAGGCTTAATTTCTCTAGACTCTTGCTTAACCATCCTCAATAACTCAGGTGATGCCTCCCATTCCTCATCACTATCTCCCTCGTCGAGTGGATTAATCAGATGATCATGATTGTACGTGTGGTTGATAACATGATTATTATTTCTAGGGTTAATGTTGGATTTGCATTATATTCATGATATGATTAGTTTTTTATTTATGGGTTTTTCATGGTTTTGCTTGTTGTTGTTTTTTGTTTGTATATGCAAGTATAAAACTTTAAAGAATAAAATGGGACGAAAAATATGAAGAAAGAAGTGCATTTTATTGAATTCAAAAAACTTGTACTATCCAATGAAACATAAACAAATTGTCCTTATTTGAAAAGAAATAAACCCAATAGCTTTAGACATGGCCAAGGGATTCTAGCATCTTATTACATTGTTTCAAAAAACACTTGTGGACATGCATCTTCCTCTATCCAGTTGTTGAGAGTGGTGCTTGGAGGACACTGAACGACGAAGTCTGCCCCACCTTCTGAATCATCGTCTCCACAACAGCAATCATTCTTGGTTTTAAGCCTGCACTGATGAAGTTCCTGCTAATGTGCGGGATGGATATCTTACCAGCTTCATACTCCCACTGCCCCAGGCGCACCATCCTTCCCTTCCTTTCCTCTTTAGCAGTTCTCTCTCTATCTTCCTGAGTGGGTCTGTATCCCAGGCTGTACCGATCTTTGATGTGCTATAACATGACTAGGCTTTTTCTTCCTTGGCCAAACTTCCCAAGCCCTTTCCCTGGTTGATAGCCCTTCTGCAGCATTACTCTTGCCATCATCAGCGATGCCTCCGAAGGTTGGGGACGTAATGTGGGTGTCCCTCCTCCTACAAATGAGGCATTGGCAATCTCTAGTGCTTGGAAGGATGTTCCAATAGCTTCCTCTGCTGCTTCGATGTACGGAGTGTCAAGAGATTTTGATACCAACATATCTTCTTCTCCCATAATAGTAAGGAGTTTTTCGTCCACAATAAACTTAACTCGTTGGTGCAATGTAGAAGGTACAGCCCCTGAAGCATGGATCCATGGCCTTCCCAACAAACAGTTGTAACTGAGATTAATATCCATGATATGGAATACTATCTGGAAAGTGCAGGGTCCTATTTTTATAGGCAACTCCATTTCCCCCATGACAGTCCCGTTGGATCCATCAAACGCCTTCACTACCATAGAGCTTGGTCTCATATACGATGTGTCGACTCGAAGTCTGGATAACATCCTTTTCGACATGACATTGAGGGGCGAGCCATTATCAATAAGAACCTTACCAATCAAACAATCCTGATACATTATAGAGATGTGTAGGGGGCTAGTATGTCTCATTCCTTCAGAAGGTATATCCTGATCACTGAAAGAAATTTAATTATCAGCCACGATGTTGTTGATGATACCACCAAGCTTGTCAGTGGTTATGTCATGGCTGACATGTGCACGGTTCAGTATCTCCATCAGCACTTTTCTGTGGGGTTCAGAACACATTAGCATAGACAAAATGGATATCCTGGCAGGAGTGCGGTTTAGTTGATCCCGACCTTATATTCACTTTGCTTTATGAATTTCAGAAATTCACAAGCTTCCTCATTGGATACTTCCCCTTTATCTCCATGCTTATGCAACAAGTCATTCCGATTGGCCTCCAATTCATCTTCCACAAGGATACATACTTTCCCTTTTCCTTTATCCTTGGCTAAGGTCTTTTCAACATCTGAGGGAACATAGACACATCCACTTCTAGTTATCTGATTGTCCCCAACAACATTGGTGACTTCTATCTGTTGCTCAGTTGTCTCTGTATTCCCTCCACTATAGATCCATGGTACCGCTTTATCTGTTTTGTAAGGGAAAGGTTGTGGTCTCTCTACTGCTGCAGGCCTCAGAACAGGCTCCATCCTACTTATGACTCGCACCCATCGAGTTATTTGTGGGTGTAACTGAGCATTATCCAGAATGTTCAATACAGGTTCATATCGAGTAATCGATGGCCTCATGGTCCTTCTCATGTCTTTCTCACTTCTAGTGGTAGCATTAATAGTCTGATACGAGGGTCCTCTATCTATTGTGATCAATCTCATATCCAACATCTTCTGCAGTAAGAGCTTAAATTCTGGACACTCTTCTAGGGTGTGACCCATTTTGCCATGCAACTCACAACTAGCTGAATCTTCATCTTCAACCAGCCTTTCCACCATTCCATGTTTGCACATTTCCTGAAAAATTATCTTCATGGGTGTGTTCACCTCATCCGCATCCCAAACGAATGTGCTACAATGAGTCTCCTCTACAACATCCACACCCTGATTACCATGATTAGGTAATGGATTCTTATCTACATCTGGCACGATGGGCTTGAAATGCAGCTGCTTTGTATTGATCAGGCTTTGCACCTTATGCTTTAGAGCTCGACAATGTTCAATTGAATGGCCAATGACCCCAGAGTGGTACTCGCAAGTAACATTTGGGTTAAACCAGGCTCCGGGTGATTCAGGAACTGTTCCTATTATAGGGCTTATCATTCTCTCCCTTAGAAGATGAGAATATAGCTCAATATAAGGTATTGGTATCGGGTCAAATAATGGGCCTCTCCTTTCGGGGTTGCAATTTTGGGTTTGATTTTGGTAGGTTTGTGTTTGATTCTGGTTTTGGCAGGGTTGGTAGGATTGTGTTTGGTTATAGTTTTGGCGGTTGTTATTGTGGGTTGTGTAGTTGGGCTGTGCGGAAGATGTGGCAATGTATGAGGCCTAGTATTTAGGGTTTTGGGATTTGTATCCCTTCGGCTTAGTGAACACCGCGAGTGCTTCTCCCTCCTTCTTCTTCATAAAGTTAGGCTTCTTGCATGTGCCTGATTTGGGCTGATCTACTACCAGTTTTCCACTCCTTATGCGTCCTACTATTTTCTCCCCAACCTTAATGAGTGCATTGAAGCTCGATGCAACACTTCCCACCAAGTAATCATAATAGGGCTCCTTCAAAGTATCCACGAATATAGACAATTGTTCTTCCTCCTCCAATCTGGGTATGACTTGTGACACCAAAGCTCTCTAGTGTTGGGTATACTCCTTAAAGCTTTCTTCTGGCTTCTTGGCTATGCTCTGAAGTTGGGCCCTGTCAGGAGCAGCGTCCTCATCGTACTTATACTGCTTCATGTAGGCATTGGATAAATCAACAAATTTTTTAATTTGAGCCTTTTCCAAGCGGATGTACCAGCCCATGACTGCCCTTGTTAGACTGTCTTGGAAGCAATGAATCAACAGTTTGTCATTTCCGTGATGAGTTGTCATCTTCCTAGCATACATATGTATATGACTTTTCGGGTAGGAAGTACCATCGTATTTCTCAAACTCGTGAGTTTTAAACTTTGGTGGAAACACTACATCTGGTACTAGGCACATCTCAAATGCATTTTTTACATCAGGGAAATTTGTGACCTCAATGGCCCTTAGTCTTTCCTTTATAAGCTCCAGTTTTGCCTTCTCTTGGCTTGAGGATTCGTTTGGGGTGCCCCTGTTTATCTTAGCTTCAGCCTGGTGGCTTGTGGTCTTACTTTTAGGAGGAAGATCGTGAGTAGGATCTTCGTCTTGCTCATCGTCGTCTTCCGCGGCTGATTGTTGTTCCTCTTGACCATCAACTGTGTCTTCATACCTTATGATAACACCCTTACGACGGTTGGCCCCAGTAACTACCTTTAGACCCACCTTTTGTGTGGATTGTGAAGGTTTGGCGCCTGACGCAGTGGTATCTTCTTCCGAGCTTCGAGCCTTTTGCATATCCTGGATGATTTTCATCATCTGAGATTTATTTGCTCTTTCATTTCGGCAAGCTCAGACCGGTTGCCAATGCTACTAGATTCTTGGTCTGCCATCAGCTTGGACTGCAGTCTGGTGTGGTACGGATGCTTGTGAGCAATGTTTAGCTGATACCTGGTTAAACAATGTTTTATTATGTAAATGGAGAAAAGAATGATGCATGCAATTGTTTTTTTTTATTTTTATTTTTATTTTTTAAAATGCATTTTCATTTGGAAGATCGATATAGCAAGACGTTTTGACCCGCAGTTGGTGACCATGAGGCCTTCCCCCGTTCACTTTTCCTGCGTTGATGACAACTTTAAGTTTTGGATTATCGTTGCATCTACATTCGTTCTTTTAATGTGGGTTACTAACATTAAACATCTTGCCCTACACTTGGTAACTTGAGAGCGTACTCTACAAGGCCTTATGCAGTTGATGGTGATCTAAGAGAACACGCAAAGTTTCGGACCTAGATCACATCTAAACACAAGTTGTTATTATCTCTCTCAATATGGTTTTTCTTTCTTTTTCTCTCTTTGGTTGTTGTTGTGGTTCATTGCAAGAAAAATGACATTTGAATACTTACACGATAATGAATAAGATATTTGATAACAATAAGGACTTTGGTAGCAATAATATGTTATTTTATTCATGGGAAAATAAGAAAAGTAATATTACAAGACTTTATTTGTTTATATCTTGTAATCAAAATTCCCTATTTGCTAAAACCCTCCATCTTCTTAAGTCTATGGCTACATCCTTGCAAGACTCGTAGAATGCTTTCATAGCTGGGAGCAGCTCTGTCTCTGGATACATCTCTAGTTCTCTCTTGGCATCGAAGAATGTCCTCAACCAATCATCAGCAAAGTCCCCAAGGCCATCAACCATATTTCTAAATCTACTTTCCCATTGATATTTTTCTTCTTGGCTTTCTTGGAGTGCTCTTTCCCAATTTTACGACCATGCTTCTTGTTTGGATGTCACTTCATCATATACTCTCTCGAGTTCCCAAAGCTGCCTCGAAAGATGATCCTCGCTATGACTTGCAGCTGTTATGGACTCATGATGAGTTTTCTGTGTATCTTCCAAGATTGCCTTGAGTTGGTCTTCCTTCTTCATTGTCTCATCAAGTGCAAATTGATAATCTTTTAACCGTGCCCACGCCTCATTCTCATTTTGTTGACTTTCATGGAGGGCTGCTTGCAATTGTTCACACTTTGCCTTCAGATCTCTTTTATCGGCCTGTGCAGCATTGATAACACGATTTCGAGCTTTCATCTGTCGACTGAAGTCAGCTAGTTGGACATCTTTTTCTTGTACAGACTTTATCAGACGGTACTTGTCAGATTGAGAACACATCTGAGCATAATCCCTTTTTAGACTAGCTTCTTCATTTCTTAATGCCACCAAGGTCTTATTAAGCTTCTCTATGGTTAGCTCATACTTCTCAATTTTGCATCGGGCTTCCTCTAGTTTTGCATCTGAGACTTTGAGCTGACTCTTTAACAACTCATTTTCTGAGGGGCCAGCTGGTTCATGGGGTGGAGACATTAGCGGGATAATTTCTCATTTCCTCCTCTCACTGCGCCATAGCTTGTATTCTTTAGTATAGAAAGCTTGATGCTCTCCTAACTCCTTTTTTCCATAGATGTGGATGTTCTTCAATGCATTCCTTAATGTATCCAGGGTTTCTTTGGTATTTTCCTTGTCCTTGTACCAAATCACGAATCCCTACAATTGCTCCTGAGGGACTGGCATCATACCCCATTTCATTTGTCCAAGTACCAAAGCTGGGGTGACAGTAATGCATCCCTGGGGTCCCATGAGCACCATATTGGGATAACTTCCACATGAGTACATGACTTCATCCTACTTATCATACATAGTGCATTTAGTCCCAAAATTTCTAGGGGTGACATCTTTGAATAATGCTTCCCAGTCAGATAGTTGCATAGCTTGGAGCTTGGTGTTTCTGAATCGACGAAGAGGATTTATGGTCCAATCTGGATATCGATGATGCTTGAACCTTGTCACCATCCATACATACAACAGTTGTGCACAACATCTGATTTTGAACGGCAGGGACTAGGTTGACTCCGAACTTTCTGAACTTGACTAGGACATCAATCGCACACTGGTCCACCATATCATAGACAAAAGGGAAGAGGAGTCTGCCATAGATGGCTAATGCAAATGCTAGTTTAAACAAACTCCAATCTCCTTTCTCCACCACTTGATCAAGATGCTTTTTCAAAAAACACCACTTCAATCCATAACAAGGCCCTTGCTTGATGATTTGAGATGCAGCTGGATGGACGCCTATTAATTCTTCAATGAGACCTTCAGTAACATTTTGTGTGCCAGTGAACCAATATACCTTAAGTCGAATTTCTAGTGGGATATCTAGAAGAATGTCATACTCTTCAATTGTTGGAGAAGCATCTACATTTGGAAACTCGAAAATCCGCAAGGACGTATTCCAATATCTTGCCATGACCCCCATAGCATCTAAAGCACAAGCATCAATAGGAATGGGAAGGACATTTGCCAATTTACCATACTCTTTTGCAAACTGAGTCATAACATCTTTAGGGACTTTGGCTAGGAGTTCAACCAAATGGCCTATATCAAAAGTCTGCAATTCGTACTTCACTTTATTTTTTGAAGAGAGTGCGTTGTTAGAACCCACAGTTTTAGAAATAGCCTATATGTCTTGTTATATCGAAAAACCTTTAGCTGAAAAGATGCATGTTTATTAAATATGATTAAAATTATTTATACAACCCAAAATGATGAATGAATATTTGAAGATTTATGATTAATGCAATGATGTATGTAATAATTAATTTATGATATTAAGTAGTGTAAATCCCTTTTTAGGGTGGTTGACCCTGTCTTGTGGGATAATGTAGCCCATTACAATATACATTAAATACCACGTTAGAATAGATATTTATTATATTGTCAAGGTTTAATCTAAGTTATTTTTTATTTTTTAAAAAGGTGGACAAAACTTACCCTCGGGCTTGGGGCCCATCATTGGGAGTGAGGATCATATTTTGGGGCATAATCCCAAAGTTTTACAAAAAATATGTTAACCTTTTTTTTTGAAAAAGAAAACAAAACTACCCTAGGGTATGAAATTATAGTTCAATAGCAAAAATGAAGAATTTCATAATTTTTTGGAAAATTAAATTTCATTTTATGCATGTTTAGATGTAGAATGGGGTAGATATAATTTGCTTCCAGTGACCTATACATGGTATTCTTATAGGGTTTTTGATAGACTAAAAGTCACCACCTTATGGCAATGTACTAGGTCTCATTAAAATATATTCGGTATAGGCTCTAGACTTCTAGGTCCCCAAATTGCCCCCAATCTTGAAAGAAAGGAGTCTTAATATCCCAGGTTAGAAACAAGAGAAGTCGAGCCCCTCAAGCGTCTAACTCGCGATATCAAGACAATTTGGGTGGTCCATAATGCTAATACCAGGAGACAAGTCTAACACCGGTAAAGCACATGTCCCTCTTATCTCAACCTTAATCTCTAACATCCCGGGTATAGGGCGTATGCGCGTGTAATTCAAGTATACCGTGAGTGTGTGAGCAAGCGATATTTAAAAAATAAATTTCCACCCCAAAGTTGCAAAAACAAAATGGTGAGCACATACAATAATATTAAAATTGAAGCGATAAATAAAACTTGTAAAAAAAAATTATTTCGTTACTATTTTTTTTATAGTTAATAATAATAGACAAAGGAAAAAAGATATTTAAATCATACAATTGGCTCAACTGGGTCTGACTCTCTTTTTTTTTTTACAAAAAACGTCCACAATGGAGTCGCCAGTTGTCGCGCCCCGATTTTCGGTTGAATAGGTGTCGCGGTTAGAATTACCACTTTTCGCAAATCAACACTTAATGCTGAATCAACCCTACTTAATCGATTAAAGAAGAAGGATAATCGATTATTTGAACAATATTAATCGATTAACAAAAGAAACAGTTTTAATCAATTAACAGAAACAATTTAATCGATTAACAGAAACAGGATAATTGATTAACACAGCAATATTAATCGATTAAACAGAACCAGTAAGCAATTACAGAAACGATTAAATGCAGAACAGATAACCGATAACGGAACGAATACAGAGCTTACAGATTTTATATCAGAGTAACATCCAGTATAGCATAAGAACAGAATGTATCAATTGAATCCACTATACCAAATTAATCGATTGAAAACAGTAAAGAGAGAGACAAAAAACAAATCCTGCAACGCGGATTTTTATCCTGGTTCGTTTGCTGTCCATTGCAAACTACATCCAGGCCTCCCGGCTGACTTGGGAGATTTCCTTCATTAATGCACATCTAACACAAACACATGTGAAATGAAAAGTATTAGTTATCAAAACAGAAGTTACAGAATCATAAACTTCATGAAAAACGCATCAAAATATGCATGAACATGTGAGGGAAAACATGAGAAATTATAACATGAAATGCACTCAATCCTA
>NC_032010.1:6424520-6425414 GCF_001865875.1 Lupinus angustifolius | reverse complement strand
TGATGTAATGCGCACATTTATCGGAAACTGTTATAACGATCAACCTGCACAATTTAGAAACAACAAAACAACCTTTCTCCCCCTTTTGACATTATCAAAAAGATAACCCAGGTCAAAAAAGCTAGGAAGAGATATTAGTTAATCATAAAACAATGTTAATGAATTAATTTGGGTTTTAACAAATTAACCTGTTTCATTTATGTGTAAATTGAACAAATGCGCTTTATTGGACAAAAAAAAGCTAATAAGAAGTGAGAATGGCATACAAGATTTAATCAAATATTAAGCAATGTAAGCATCATTAAATCTCAAATGATCAAGACCCATTTACTAAGGCAAATAAGCTATTTTGACATAATTAAACATTTAAGAAAGACATGTCCATTATGCAAGCATTTAAAACATGGAATGATTAGACATATATGTAAGCTATTTGTTAGATGATACAATCACTTGTTAGCATAAGCACTTGGTAGCATTTCGATAGGCAATTTTTCATTTTAAAGCATATTTCAATCATTCAATTTTTAATGCATAATCAAGACATGTTCAAGAATCATGTAAAAAACACATTCCATTTAACATAATTAACAAGGTTCAATATATTTACCTTGCTTACCTTTTGGAGATAGGTCAAGATTACCACTTGTTAGGTGATAGCACTTGTTAGGTGATACTAGATGAAAAGTTTGATGATATGATGTTTGAATGGTTTAATTGACATTCATCGTGCGTTGCTCCCCCTTTCATTGTTCTTCCCTTTATCTTCTCCCCCTCAATTATTTAGAGAAGAATTCTTGGTAGGTAGCATAGTACAAAAGCTCATTCAACAACCTTTGACATTAACTTTTCTCCTTAATAACCTTGATCTACTCACCAACCTTGTGCCTAGAA
>NC_032010.1:6420573-6424420 GCF_001865875.1 Lupinus angustifolius | reverse complement strand
ATGTTCTTGGAGTTTACCAAACAAAGTAGCTAATGGCATGTTGTCTAAGTTCTTTGACTCCATTATTGCGGTTACCTTTGGTTGCCATTTCCTGTCAACACAACGCAAAACTTTATTAGACAAATCAGCATTAGTAAAATTTTTATCAAGAGCGACCAAATGATTTACAACATGAGTAAAACGTTTTTGTATATTACATATAGAATGGTTAAAAATGTAGAAAAATATTTAAAGCCCAATCCCATTGGGCTTTTGGATTGTGATATCCAGGCTCAGGAGTCGATTACGGGTCGAGGAAGGTATTAGCACCTCGTCCGCCCGTAATTAAACGGTACCTTTGCCAATTGTATGATTTAAATACCCTTGAATTATTTAAATTTAAATTTGTGTACAACAAAATATTTATTTTTTATTTTTTAGTCTGACAATATTACTTGCTCCTACATATTCCTATACATTTTAGGAAATCAAGACGTACGTAGTTCTACTTTTAAAATGGTTTGTTGGTAAAAATGATTAACTCCTTAAAAAATGTGAAACAGCAGAAACTAATGTCTGCACCGCATCCCATTTTAAAAAGGTTTGAAAATAATTTTAATATATTTTTTGGCTTTTTATTGTTATTTAGAGAATTAATATAATTCTTAGTTTTTATTATTATTAATTTAGGAATTAATCGAATGAAAAGAAGCGCCGTAACGCGACCGTTCAAGGATGGTGTGAGGACAAGAAATGTTACCATGACCTGCCTCCACCCTTTGATTAATCCCAAAAAATATATTTTTGTTATAAACAATGTTATGTGAAATCATTTCAAATTACACTACTTCTTGTTAAAAATAATTTTAAATTTAACAATATTCTGAATTTGTACAAATTTCAATTCTTCTTTATTTACAAAAAAAAATTAATTAATTAGCTATTATAAATAAGTCATAAAATAATATTCAATAATTAGCTAATAAGGAGAATTTTACCATCTTTTTTGTTATTATTATCATTATAAACATAATAAATAAATAAAATAAATTTTTTTATTTTTTTATAAACAACTTCTAGAAGATAATAAAAATGAAATTTTTTTATGTATTTATTAATAGGTTATGTTTAATAATGCATATTAATATGAACATAATACAAAAGAAAAAAATTAATAAATAAACCTGATTTAGCTATAATCCACTGCAACTAAGGAGTAATACTCTCGCCTACGTGTCGCTTAGATATTGATTGAGGATTGCAAAGACCTAAAGGGAGCCACGTGTTCGTCTGCGAGTGGCTGAGAAGGTGAGAACACGAGGTTTACCGTATGCTTGAATGTACTAGAATGAGGGCCTGTGAGGGATTGATCAGATGCGGAGGAGTCCACGGGAGTACCGTGGTTGACTTATGTGTCACGTGCGGATACAATGAGAAAAGATGTGTAGCGTCTACGGTAGTCGCGACCACATGCAATCAAAATGCTGGAACGTCAGCTTGGATTCTGTGCGGTCACGTTCACACTGAAAACCTTGGAATCACTGATGTGTTGAACGGGGATTGTCTGGACTTGGACCTGTTGACCACACTGCCACACGACACGCTTGGACTGGCCAGAAAAAGGGGAACACGGCTGCTAGAATGCACTCGGTCGCACTAAATCCCACCTCTTTGTGCAGTGTCATTTTTTTGTAGAGCTTTTCTCTCTTTTCTCTGTATGCAGATTTATTTTTTAGCCACCAAAAAAAAAGACTAACCTAATTAACTCTATTTATAGATGAATTTTAACCTAATCTAACCCTAACAACATGCAAACAACCCCCTATCTACTAACCCCATATCCCCACAATAGCAGGCACCACCAAGTCAGATTTGACTTGGTGTATATATATTATTTTATTACCTTTTTTTTATAAAAATACATTTTTAAACTTGGTTTATTTATTAATTATTTATATATTCGAATTAAATAAATAAAAAATAACAAAAAATATTTTTGAATATTCTAAGCTATATCTTAAATTTATATTTTTTTTAAAAACTAAAAATAAAAATTATTTTATTGTTTATTTGGAATTTAAAATCTCATTTTTTTTATAAATTCGATTTTAAGTATAAAAAATATTTTTAATTATCTTTTATTTCTTTTATAATATAAACTCGAAAAATATATAAATAAATATAATATTTTTATCATTTTAGGATATTTGAAATATCTTAATTAAATTCCTAATAAACCTAAAATTCATAAGTAAATAAATAAATAATTATTTTGAGAAAGTAATTACTTTTAAAATAAGTTGGGTTTTTTATGGGCCAGGCAAAAATGGGCATTCACACACATGTTTTTAAACCTTGAATTTAATAATTATCACATACATATCATTCCCATAATAATCATTCAAACATTATAATTCAATAGTAAACATGGTATTTTCATATATAAACATAACATAAATCGGTATAAGATTAAGTACAAGCTTTCTTAATACCCAAGGCAACTCCAAACTTGTGAGGGAGTTTGGAGGTCCGAATGCATATTTGGACACCACTGTGTCACGATTTTTTCTCCCTCACCTGAGTGTGTCGGGTCACTAGGTTCTCTGTTTGCAAGTGAGCTTACTTGATCCGATCTCCTCTCGAACTCTTCATTATGCCAAAATAACGTTAATCAGTTAACTGATGATAATTATTATACTTACGAAATAACTTTTTACACGAAGATAAAACTTCCGATTTAGAATGAATTTAATTGCTTTCGTTCATCTGATTCAAGGTTGAATATCCTTGAATCATCATTTGTCATTGAAAGTCTTAAAATCAAATAACACTTTTTAAAGTAAGATTTTCAATAAAACTTATATTAGAATTGTGTCGTAATCCGTGGATATACACCAGGCTAGCTCCCAGGAAAGAGAGGTAGGTCGTAAAGATACCCTTAAATACCAAGTCTTTCCTTAAACATAATCTTTCTAGACATGTATTCCCACTTCATTACATTTTTTCGATAGTTCATAAATCTTATTTTTTGTAAGTAAAACATTTTTACTAAAACTAACCTTTTAAAATAAGATCATTAAACTAGACTTATCATTTTTAAAGTAAGTCAATTTAAGCAAAATCAATACTTTTAAATCAATATGTTTTAAGTAAATCTTACCATTTTAAAGTAAGTTCACTTAACTAAGATTCAACATTTTTAAATCATTTTACCATCTAAGACTTCATAACACTATAAGTTTATAAAGTCAAGACTTTTAGGTAAATCTCATTATTTCAAGTATAATACTAAAACAAATTATCATAACATCTTAACACCTCCTAATTTTTTAGGAAAAAACTCAATGGTTAGTAAGTGTTAATTTCATAGTCATGAAAAATAAATCCTAAGGTAAGACTTTTTACTACTTTAATATCCAAAACTTCATTACACTTTAAGTTTATGAAGTCAAGACTTAATAAATCATCTTTTATTCCAAATCATTATTTTAACTTGGAAATCAAAGAGTAAAATATGCTAAACCACTTTTAAAACATAATACTTTCTAAAAATGAAACATTTTCAACAACAACTCATCAACATCATAAACTTTCAAGAATAAAATACAAACTCTTTCCTAAACACATTAAAGGTTCCTTTGATGTTAAAATCATCACATTTAAACATATTCAAATACTAACAATAATTTATAATATTTCCAAACAAATAACTCATCTAACCTTGTCCAAAAATATAGCTTTTCCATCTAAGAACAAGGAAGAAATTTCAAGATTTACAAAGGTCAAAAACTACATAAAGGTTCACATGATTTTATTATCATCCCCTTTAGTTATGCCTTCATAAAATACTTAAAGAACAAATATAAAC
>NC_032010.1:6370349-6420473 GCF_001865875.1 Lupinus angustifolius | reverse complement strand
ATTAAGTAAATTTGGACTAGCATAGGTGATGTGTCTAATGGTGGTGGAGTGAGAGGATTAGTTGAGTGATTTATGGGATTTTGGAAGCTTTTGCATTACTTGTGTAACCAGTAAGTGGCTCATGAAATGATGACTTCCAACTTTATTGATATGATTTCATTTCCCGATAAACACCAACCTGAACATTTTTGGATAATTTCGTCTGGAAATATGCAATCTCCCAATTTATGACATTTGCCCGAAACGTCGAAACTTGAATTTCAGGTGAGAAATATCTAGAGATGAGTTATGGACAAATTTGGTATCTATTTTGACTAGAAACAATATTTCGAATACAACGGTGCAATCGGAATTCGATTCTGATTTATGGAACTCAAAAACACGTTATTGGGCTGAATTCGGGCAAATTTAACCCGACAGCAGCTCAAAAACTTTCTGTCACAGAAAATTACGAAACTTTATCACAAAATAGGAAATCACAAAAACATACTAAAACTCAACTACGGTTTAGTCTAATTCAATACCGATTAATTTCTAAAATTAATCGTTATTAAAATAAATAATTAATAATACATACACAGAAAATTCACGGTGTTACAAAGATAGACATCAACTTTGTCCAAAACGTATGTCTAGATATTTTTCGCTCCGGATTTGGCATTTCAAAATTCTAACCATAATCAGAAGATTTTAACATCCAGTCGAGTATTAGTTGACAATACTCGGGAATGGTATCATCGTGAATGTTTCGCCGAAAAAGTCACCTCTTGTTCCCGAGTGAAACTTATTGGTCAAGCAAGCAAAAATACTCATATTTTACACTAAACCCCTCAAACCCTTCACTTACCCATTGCATCATTAATCTTGGAAACCATTGGTTTGCCTCCATAAATCAGATTCAATTCTCCCTAACTCTGATTTATTCCTCTTAAAAGAGTCATAAAATCTGTTGAAACTCTTGGTTTGCATCTCAAAAATTGAACCATGACACTTTAAAAAGAGTCCACCCCCCTTGAGAAACTCTGAGCTCTACATTGCATTGCATTTCTTCTTCCTTTGGATTTTCTTAAGAACACTAAGGTAAACTCTCATGCTTGTTCTTAATCTTTTAGAAAATCTAGTTTTTCATTGTTTACGATATTTGAGTATAATGTTTATGTGTATGTCACGAACGTTTTCAACCGTCAAAATTTTCTAAAAACTTCCATATCTCTTGTTATACGCAAGAACGCGAAAAATGAGTTTTCGTGAATCTAGAAATTGTTGTTTTGAAACCATGAAATCTTGTTGTTCATGGGGTTGTTTAGTATTTGCAAATATGCATGTTATTTATGTTGATGAAAGATGATGATTTTGAGGTCAAACAATATTTTAAATCGAAATGTCGTTTTGATCATGAGATCAATCCTCGTAAAAAGGTGTTGAAATGATCATGAACCGATAGGAATCAGGAACTAGACTTTTGAGGATAAATGATGGTTCAAGAATATGAATCTTGGACCGAATGGATGAAAGTCTCAGATGTTCTTAGAATGGATTAAAATAATGTCTTTAGCTTAGAGTTAGTAGGAAAACGATTTAACTCGCGAATCGCTAATTGGTTTTTGTAGGTAGTTTCAAGGCCTTCGAATTCAGACAACCTACGCATTCACGATAGGGAAATCAACCGCGCTACAACCTAAGATGAGGGAGAATACATCATGACATAGTGGTGTCCGAATATGACATCCGGATCTCCCACCCACCTCAAAAGTTGGGAGTTATTTCTGTTTTTGTTAGTAACTCGTACTTAACCAACTGATTTCGTGTCTGGATTAAATACGGATGTTTCCTTAGACTGTACAGAGCGAGGGTCGGGTAGCATGCTTGGCCTGTTCTGGGCGGTTTTGGCGCCCGAGCGACAGTTCCTCGCCCAGGCGAGACCCAGAGGGTGATTTTAACCATTTTTTGGTGGATTTTTAGCTTGAGTGATAGTCCCCTTGCTCGAGCAAGAACCATGCAGGAAATTGAGTTTGTTTTGATGAATTGTTTGCTTGAGCGACAGTCTCTCGCTTGGGCGAAAGACATACATAAATTGTGATTGTTTTTGATTGATTGCTTAGGCAATAGCCCTATCTTGGGTGTGAAGTGTGTTTACACTTGGGGAAGACCGTGGCTAAGAGGATTGAGTTCAATGAGCAAGGCTATGCCTAAAAATGCTATGCCACGGGCAAGGATTCTGACGAGGATGTCGTCAGCAAGGCTATGCCTAAAAAGGATTATATGATACCACGCAACGAGGTCGGCTGACCGTAAGAGGCTTGGCCATGTGGTCGTCCAGAATAAGTCAACGATGGTTCATAGTGGTAGGGATGTTATTCATATATTACATGATAACGTGAGATCGGGTCCTATGAAAAGCATTCCATTGGGAGATGTCTTAGGATGGGCCGATCGATATAAAAGTATAATTAAAATATTTAATCGACTAACTTCGGTTAGTATGCATACTCATTATGAATAACGAAGTAGCAGAGAGGAAATATACGGGAGACGAACGAGCCCCGTGATGTTGAGAGAAACAATGATGGTGGTGATTCGTCAACAAAGTCTTGAGGGAGAGTCTAGGTGTATTATGTTGGATCAGACAGTTCTCACAACTCAAACTAGACGATCTCTGACAACCCCTCTTTGCAATCAGGATCAATAAGAGGGATGCCTAGAAAGTGTTTGATACGACACCTTCCTGAAATGGACAGTTCTTCGGAACTGATCGATCATATATCCTTGCGAGGAATTTATTTTTGGTGCGATCAAATCAGCTTGTTATGGGATCTGTACTCTTGGTTATTTCCGAATAGTATATTGGGAGGATATTGGTGTAAGGATGGATGAAATAAGCATACCATGCATGCATTGAGAGTGTGAATATTGATCCTCATGATTCGAGTTATAACATCATTTCATCGTTGTGCATTATGTCTGTGATCTATAGTGTGTATATCATATGTGTATGTCTGGATGTGATATTTCATGTAATTTCATGCCGTCAATGAATTAGATGTCTTACTCTCTTTTCTTTTCTCTTCTTTCTGCTTGTTTTCAGTTCGCGATCTCGTTCAGATGGACCGTATGGTGAGGATTCGGAGCTACCAATTCATGATGTTCTAGGAGGGGGCATGGATTAGTGATGGACATAGATATACCTACACAGGCCCTTGTGCCTTAGGGCTAGAGATGGTTTGCAATGGCTCTACGATGTGCTTCTATTCACAACATGCAAGCTTGGAGGCTTCTTTCACCTTACCTTCTCGGAAATTTGCACCTATCGCACCATCCAATCAGTTTGTGATCCCTCGTGGACCCACTAATGTTGGACCATCTACTAGGAGACGGAGTATGGACGATATGCCCAATTCCCCATCGGGGAAGAGAGCTGCTATACTGATGTCGCCCGATCTTCAGGCAGAGGCGGTAGTGTGAAGAAAGTCACAGGGTTCATCCAACAACCCTGAAGAGGAGCGAGAAGCCGAAGAGGGAGACTGTGTGGTGTTGGTCTATATAGAGGACTCCATTGAGGTGGTGGACCTCTCTTCCGATTCTGAGAGGGAGGAGGATCCCAGCGAATGTTCTAGTACACCCGCTAACCCTAGAGCTAGTCGCTAGTGGTCATTTCTATTTCTAGTTTCCCTTGAGGCGGGTATCTGTGTAGGGGATTTTAGTTGTTTTGAATAAACCAGACTATTGTATATATTTTTAGTTGGACTAGGATGTATTCCGCTTTGCTTTTGTATAAACGCTTTCAGTCAATTTCAATAAAGGATCATTCCATGAACTATTATTGTCTTTTCCATATTTTAGGTTACTTAATGTGATGTCCTGAAAAGGAATTAAATGTAAATGGAGAGTTTTACATTACAAAAAAAAGTTACTCATTTTTGGACAATATTATTGGAGTAATTTTCGGGGCGTTACATATACAACCCATGTTGTAGCAAAATAACACCTCAAATATAGAATATTATTATCTTTCAAGAACTGGGATTAGTCTTCACCATCTAAACACAACTTTCATTTGATTACATGCTAACCATCTATTGCATTCAGTTTTATCAAACAACTCTGCCACCAATCACAAATTACATGCTAACCAATAACCACTATGTTGGATTCAAAGGTGAAAGGAAAAGAAGCAAGAAACTTTTGTGTCAAGATGAAGGCTCTTGCAATTAACCGATATTCAAGAAAAAAAATAACCACATCAAGAAAGAACGTGATGAATGTAAACATGCTTCTTTAAACAACAGAAAAACTGGAACTGTGGGAATGAATTCAAGATATAATCAAACAATTCAAGCTCCGACTAGTAATACACAAGAACTCTATACTAATTCTGAAAGAAATGATGCTAAAGATGAGGCTACTAATGAGAAGTATAAGCGGAAGCCATTAAAACAATAATTATTATCCTCGCAACATATTAAAATGGTAGAACCATGCATGAAGCAAGAAAGGAAGAATGAAAAAGCATTCATTGAATGATTATTGAATTAATTGAATGAATTGGACACAATGAAATCCTTTTAAAAAAGGAAGAAAAATAATAACTACCCTAACTAACCAACTACCCCCTTTTTATTCTTAGAAACTAATAACGGGCTAAAACTAACCCAACAATATAATCTCTCATATTCACATACACTATTATTTACATGATACAATATATTTTAACAATGCAGGTTCTCCTTTACTCCTCATTCATTCATGAAAAAAATTAGAATCACATGCCTCACCTTCAGCTCAAGGAGTTGGGATCCAAGCTCGCACTCTTCCCTCTTCTAAAGACACTCTCGTCAAGCTTTTGAAGGTTTCATTTTTTCATCATTATTCATTTTTATTACTTATTTCCCTAATTATTCATCTCTCGTCAACCTTTTCTTAATTCTTCTCATAACACAATCCCAATTTCATGTTTATACTTCATTTGCTTATAATAATTTAATTTAGCTCTAATCTCTTCAACTTGGTTTACTTTGCTTCTTATTAGGGTTACCTATAATTGATAATGCTTAAAATTGCTTAAAATTTAAACTTGGAGATTTATGGAAACTCTTTCAAGTTTCAATTTACAGCATTAGGGAAAGCTTTTTACCTCATTAAGGACTTGCTACCTATACACAATTCATTATTCTTTTCTAGTTTTTTTCCCAATATGATATCATCCTAATATTTATGGAAAGCTTTAAAAATTACAGTGTATGTAGATGTTGTTTATGTTAAACTGTTTATGTTTCCTACTTTACTAATATCACATTCATACCAATTTTTATACTTTATATATTATAGATGTCAATATTTATAGAACTTATTATATATAATTTGAATTTATTACATATAATGGAGATAAGTTTTAATGAAGATATTATTTCTCAAGATGATCAAATGTAGATAATGGAAGATATAGATGATCAAGTACAATCCCGAGTTCAAGCAAATTTTGAAAAGAATGAAGCCCCACACGTCGGTATGACATTTACAACTAATAAACTAGTTTGTGGTTTTTATAATTTATTTGCATTCAGAGAAGGTTTCTCCATTCGGAAGAATTGGAAATATAAATCAAGGAATACTGAAATAGTCATAAGTATGACTTTGTTTGCAATAAAGAATGATTTAAAGGGCTAGATAAGAGATTGCTAGGAAAAGAAGTAAAATGTCGTCGAGATGAAAGAGAAGGTTGCAAGGCTCATATGCACATTAAAAAGACAAAAGAAGGAGATTGAATGGAGAAACCTTCTCTGAATGTGAATGAATTATAAGAATCATAAGCTAGTTTATCAGTTGTAAATGTCATATCGGCGTGTGGGGCTTCATTCTTTTCAAAATTTGCTTTAACATAGGATTGTACTTGTTCATCTATCTCTTCCGTTATCTGCATTTGATCATCTTGAGAAATAATATCTTCATTAAACCTTATCTCCATTATCTGTAATAAAGTCAAATTATATACAATAAGTTCTATAAATATTGACATCTATAATATATAAAGTACAAAAATTGGTATGAATGGGATACTAGTAAAGTAGGAAACATAAACAGTTTAACATAAACAACATCTATATAGTACTTTTTAAAGCTTCCCCTAAATATTAGGATGAGATCATATTGGGAAAAAAGCTAGAAAAGAATAATGGACTGAGTATAGGTACCAAGTCCTTAATGAGGTAAAAAGCTTTCCCTAATGCTGTAAATTGAAACTTGAAAGAGTTTCCATAAATCTCCAAGTTTAAATTTTAAGCAATTTTAAGCATTATCAATTATAGGTAACCCTAATAAGAAGCAAAGTAAACCAAGTTGAAGAGATTAGAGCTAAATTAAATTATTATAAGCAAATGAAGTATAAACATGAAATTGGGATTGTGTTATGAGAAGAATTAAGAAAAAGTTGACGAGAGATGAATAATTGGGGAAATAAGTAATAAAAATGAATAATGATGAAAAAATGAAACCTTCAAAAGCTTGATGAGAGTGTCTTTAGAAGAGAGAAGAGTGTGAGCTTGGATCCCAACTCCTTGAATTGAAGGTGAGGAGTGTGATTCTAAGTTTTTTCGTGAATGAATGAGGAGTGAAGGAGAACCTGCGTGAATGAATGATAAGTTTTTCTCTAAAGTTGAGAACGTGGGTGAAAGACTGAGAGGATGATGAAAATGAAGGAAATGGTATGGAACCCTTGTATTTCTGGTGAGAGAAGAAAATGACTCTTCATAAAAATAAAATATAAAATAAAAAAATATTAAAATGGTGTGACATGTGTCTTGTGCAATTGATATGAGGATGAGAGTTATCTCCTCACACCAAGAGATACATTATTCCCTTAATTGTATAACATGTTTATATCATTACAAAAAAGACTTATAAATATATATTATCTCAATATTAAATAGTAAATACATGGTAGATATTATATGCTTAATTTAATTATCTACACGTATTACTTGTCAAAACTTATTGTAGATAATAATTGAAGAGTCTTTAATATTGGGAGAACTTTATCGCCCATAATTTTATCTATGTTCAAGCATAATTGCCTTTAGTTAATGGAGAGTCCTCGTGCTTTTAGCCTTTAGAGGAGAAATTGTTTAATATATTACAAATGATGGGAGAAAGTAACTACGATGGTAAAAATATTTGACCCGTGAGTATCCAAAAAAATATTCATAATGAGTACCTATAAAAATAGCTTATTAATGTGAATAGTTATCATGATATATATTTTCCTGATATTTATATATTTATAAATTTATTTCTTAAGTAAATATTTTATGTATATTATACTTTTTTTCATTAGGTTAGGATTATATTTTGCTATTTTATTATTATTTCATAATAAATTTTAGTGATTAAACTATAATTATAAACTATTATATTATTTAATTAACAGTTATTTTTTATATATTTATTGTAAAATATATAAATATATAATTAAAATTAAAAATATGTTGAATACCATAAATATTTATTACCCCACAGGTATCTCTATATATAGTATTTGTATGAGTATGGAAGAACACTATCTATGCACCCCTACCTTGTTCCCATCCCTAAAGATAACTAGGTACATAATTATCACTCAATAAGAAACATTCAAAACATAACAAAAATCAATTAGTGCAAATGTTTTTAAAATATTAGTTGTTTTTTAGTGTTGGCATGTTGCACTCCATCACTTGTAGTTTGGTCCTTTTGGATAAGATGGCCAAAAAAGGATCAAGACATTAAAACATTAATAAATAAAAGTTGTATGGGTGTTAATCTTAGACGTTTCATACCATTTTCACTGAATCCTAATCACCTATGCGTGTGATTCGTGACATATTTGATTCATTTCACACTACAAGTAATTCAGTTGTGAGAAAAATGTATCCAATGTTTTCTATATTATCATTATTTCCGTTAAATATAAGGAATATAAATAAATATTAAGAAAAGAATATATGCATTTACATTAAAAAAGTTTTTTACATAGTCATTCTAACATCCATAATTAATTTTCAATCATCTTCGACTTTAATATAAAAGTAATATAAATGAATTATGGATGATATATTTACTATATATAAATCTTTACACTGTTAATACATAAATATTATATTTATAAATAATATACTAATTTTGTATAAATCTTTAAACTTGCAATATATAGATATGAGAAAATTCATTTATTTCAAGAGTAAGTAGAAAAAACATACTTCACATCTTAGTCATTCATTCTAGGAAGATCCAACGCTTAGAATTATTAAATAGATCTAAACCATTAGATATTCCCTAAAATGTGGAGTAGATTTTATTCACTTACTTTTAAAGTAAGTGATCCCTTCCCTATATATATATATAATTACTGAAGTGAGAACATTTCTCATATAAAAATTGTGAAAACAATAGATATGTGTCTTACAAACAATCATAATGGTTAGGATTAAAAGTTAGTTACTTATCACATGATAGTCATGTGCATGTATCTTTAACCATAATCGTTCAATTAAGATCCAATGATTTATATCAAGTGTTCTCATTTCTTACAATAGCACATTGTTCTCACGTAAGTAGTTCATATATATACAGGGAGCTACTCAAGTGAGAATAGTTCTCATATAAAAATTGTGAGAACAATAGATTTGGGTCTTACAACGAATCATGAATGATTAGAATTAAAAGTTAGTTATTAGTCACATGATAGTCATGTGCATGTATTTTTTAATCTTAATTGTTCAATCAAGATCTAAGGATGAATATTAAATGTTCTCATTTCTCATAATTGCACATTATTCTCTTAAATTATTTTATATACATTTGTTCTCACCAATGGTTATTAAAGTAACTCATATTTTATAATTTTTTAATGTAGTTTTGTAACTTTTTATTTAGTAAGTTACCACGGTCCTTAGAATTTATTTAAATCTACCAATTTCATCCCTAAAATAATAAAAATTCAAATTAGTATTAAAAAATTATAAATATGAGTTAAAAATAATAACCAACAATGACTATAATATCCCAAAAAAATAGTTATAAAATCATTAAAATGACTAATTTGTGAATCATTTTGGATTTTTTAATTTTTGAAGAATAGAATTAGTACTCAAAAAATATGAAAAACCCATAAGTAATTTCCTTCCGGATGAACATGTTACTTTCCATTTTTGTTAAAATGATATTTTCATATCAGTCAAAATAGTTAAAATAATGATTTACTAATTAAATCAAGTTATATATTTATAATAAATTTATAAATATAAATATTTTTATTTATAACATATAATTCAATTACTAAATTATTTAATGATTGACTACATTACAAATAATTATAAGTTATTGTAAAAAATATTAAAATATTACGTACATAAATTAGTTTTAAATCATAGCTTTGACCAATTTTGATCAATATGACATAGTTTTGCTCCTTTAATGAGATATGCAATACGTTACAAAATATATATATATATATATATATATATATATAAATAAATAAATAAATAAATAAATAAATAAATAAATAAATAAATAAATAAATAAATAAATAAATAAATAAATAAATAAATAAATAAATAAATAAATAAATAAATAAATAAATAAATAAATAAATAAAGCTTAATTGTTTCTTCATTTTACTTAGACCAATTAGAGGGGTAGAGTTTCACTTCCTTATGTACAGTATACGTGGGCATTCACTTAAATTCAATTAAGTTTTTTAAATTTACTTTTTATCCTATCATCAATTTCAATTATATGAATATCTAATAATTTAGATCTACTTATTAATTTAAACCATTGGATTTTCCTAGAATTGATAGCTAAAATATGAAGTAAATTTACTTTTGGATTAATAGGTCACTCCATATATATTATATGCACTATATAGTTTGAGTTTAATATATATACAACACATCATCCACCATTAGTTTAAATTATTTTTGTTTGATAATTAATAATGACCAAATTATGAATAATAAATGATGTGTCAATAATGTAAAAATAATTACACTATCAGTATATATATATTAAAGAAAGAGAAAAAGAAAATCGCGCTACTATTTGTGTTTTTGCCTTTTTGGTTGGGAACCATGACTTTGTGGAAAAGTATAAATGTTTTGGTTGATTTAATTGGACCATCATGTCTAATTTGAATTTTTTCTAATTTAAACATAAACTTATAATTAATATGAATTAAATTATGATCTAAAGGTCGAACCGGTGGCTATTAAGGATTGGGACATGTGATTGAATCTCCTGCTCATGTTATTGTAATTTGGATTTTATTATCAAATTTCCTTTATCTATAAATTACCATTAAATTTTCGTTATTAAGGATTTGACTTCTACCCTGCACCTAAACTTTTCATTAGAATTTTTTTTTGTCTCAACATTACCAATTAATAAGGCTTACAGTCACAATGTTTTCACTTTTCAAGTATTTAACATGTTATTGTATGATTATTTTACTTTAAAATTAAAAGCATTAATAATAAAATAATGTAGAAATTTCAAGGTATAGAATGATCACTAAAATTAAAGGCATAATTGCTCTATTTGTCATGTAAGTTAATTTTGTGTTGAGTTGGAGGAAGTGAACATTGTTAAATATGTAAAAAATAATAACGTCCATTTTATTAAACGTTGGTGAATATTAAAGTAATACATTCAACAACGTACTAAATGAAGCAAATAATATTAAATGTATATTTGTTTATAATATTTATTCGTATTTGTTTTACTTAGTATTGTTGATTTCATCATACCTATCATTTAATAGCATTTTACAAACTGATGTTATTATTGAATGTGCAATATTAAATGAGAATTTTGGCATAACGTAGTTATACCATAATCTCAACATTAGTTTTTGCCAAATAACATTAGAATATTTTGTTTAGACTGATTAACTTATATATATTTTCAACATATGTGTCAATTTCAGTTAACATGTGACTTTTTTTAATCCGGTAAAATTTAACCTTTGGACTAAGGATGCAAACATAAATATGAAGAACTAAAATCAGATGGAAATAAATTAAGGGATGAAAGTAAAACAAACAATTGCATTAATGGATAAAAAAAGTAGTTCTGCACACAAAAAAACTCGTTTTTTTTAAAAAGATAACTTAATAATTTAGATTTTTTAAATTACAAATGGGGCACATTAGTTGTTGGTTAACATTTGTAATGACTAATTTGGTCATTGAGGATTTTGTCAAAGACGAAGTTGGCATATAAATCCACACCTTTTGAAGTATCTCTTAACATCCTAAGATGATATCTTGAACTAGAATGAATATTTTTCTCAAGTTTAGCATGCATCTTTCAACACTTGGCAAAAAATTGATTGAACTAGAAAACGATGGTTTAAAAATATATCTCCTTGGGAAATAGATCACTTCTCAAACATTTTGTCTTACATTGTATAGTGATATTAACATCGTACCATTGAGATACTTATATGGTGATCAATGGTTTATATATATATATATATATATATATATTAATGTTAACCTTGGAAAATTAATAAAGAAAAAGATAAATAATTTTATTTATCCCATTTATTAAAATAAAATGTGTAAATATAAGATATATCAAATTTTAAATATATGATCAGTTTTAAATAATTTTGACCAATATAATTACATGATCTGTATAATTTTTATACCATACTGATATGATGATCAATTTTCCAATTGAAGTAATCGATACAACTTAGTTTTCTAGTTTAACTAGTGGGTACTACTAATTTTATATCCATGCTCTAGATAAGTGTAGTAGTTAGTCAAAAAAATTATATTATATACTGAATTTCAAATTAAGTTAGAGAAAGTTATATACGTTTATTATTTTAGCTTTACAAATCCTTGGCTCAAATTAATATAATGTGTCTTACTTGTGAACCATTAACTAATGACACATCTTACCTGTGTATAGAAGGATGTATATACTGAAATAATTGAAGAATATAAAAGTTTCTTAAATTTATTTTTTCTACAGCAATTATCACAATTTAGCATAAGAATTAACACATAACATTAATAGATAGAGTGACCCAGTCACATTTATCAACTAATAGATATTACGAATAAGACTGACTTAGTTATTAGATGGTCGTGGTTAATTATCTTATTTTCTAGGTTTCAATTTGAGGCAACCCTATCATAGACATAAAAATAATTATGGTAAATTTATTTCAAAAATAAATTATACATGTTCTATAGAAATACCAAAACATAGAAACAATTTCATATTATCCCATCATAGTTTCTTGACATCAATGTCATCATTTGGAGGCAGATAAGAAGTGGTGAATGCTAAGAACTTTCGTTAATTCTATGTGAGTATTCCACTTTATTGAATTCTAGAGGCTATGTTTATTACATTTCTATAGAATATCAATATGTTCATATTCTTTCTTTACCCTATGATGTGTTTTAGAGGGAATAAAACATTCTCTAATAAAATCAACCATTAATATTTTTATACCTTAATCAATTAATATGTATCACCTATAAATTAATAAATAAAATATTACTATGTGATACATGTCATCTTTTAACAGAATAAAGTATCTCCTAAAATTAGGAGATAAATTATTTTTTCCAGTCACTACAATCATGATATGTGTCTTTTTTTTAGTTTTCAGAAATATATTTTATAGAAAATAGTTAAATAAAACATGTATTATGATATTAGTGAATGGAAGAGATAACTTATCTCATGAGAAAATACTTTATTCTCTTATTTTAATATAAAGAAAATTTATAAACAGTCTTAATAGAACATATAAACAGTGATCCTCCACATAATGATAAGACTATTTGCAAGATTCCAAACAACTTTTCTATTTGATAAAAAATATATCATTTCCTTATATGTTTATTCCTTAGGAGTTTCAAAGTTGGAAGTCTTGATTTTATCTTCTTACCATGTCTACATCTATATGTATTTAATTAATTGATTGTGCACATCAATACTCAAAGTTCCTTGTAAAAAAAAATTATAATCTTTTGTTGTTTTTCCACCAACCCAATCCAACAAACTTTTGTTAATATATTATGAGTTATCAAGTGGTTGTGTTGTCAGATACCTGTCTATAATCCCTCTTGAACTTAGTCAAAAGCCTTACCTGAGTTTTCTTCTCTACCTCAACACACAATTCTGTGTTCATCATCACAATCTTCCTTGTTTTTCTTATTGCTTCAGGTACACTTTATCTATGTGGTTATTAGTTTTGAGGATATGCTTTATATTTTGTTACTATAAGGTTCATTCCATTCATTATATAAGATGTTCTCTATGTTGCAGCCCTATTGATTCCTTGTGAATTATGCAGTATAAGAAGAGTATAGAAAAGGGTCTTCATTTTCTAATATTCCTTGTGTTAAAATTTTGTCTACTGCCGAGTGCACGAGGATTCGACTTAGTGTTAAAATCTGTATGAACTTTTTATTCCCTTTCCTTAAGAGGGTGTTTGCTCAAAAAGAGTTTTGTTTAATTTTTGTCTTTTTCTGCACTTTGATATATGTACTCATCTTCCTTCAGAAATAATAAAAAGAAAGATATATGTACTCTTATCTTGGGTAGATTTCAATAAAATAATTGTTCTGGTAGGAATTTTTGTGTTGTCTCAAAGTAAAGCTTTATTTGTTATTGGATTCTTTAAAGTGATAGGTACCTTCCTAAAGGTTTTGTGCATGGTCTTCAATTTCATCAATGTAATATAATACTAGTTTCTGAAGGAGTCTCTTATGCTTTAACTTCTTAGTTTATGTTTGTAGCAGGAGTTTCATTTCTGTGTTTTTTCTGGCTAGAGTTAAAGCAACTCAACGTCACAGAAATTCCTAATGTTTTTATTTTATTTTGGCAGATAAGTTAAAAATATAAGTGAATGTCTGAAGAATCTTAGACCAGTACTGATTGTTTTTTCTTCAATTTTAATCATTCATTTGGTTCTTTCGATTCGATTATAGTCCATCTATATGCAGAGGACATTATTGTGTATATTAGTGTAAGCACACAAGTCTATATTATTTATGTTTCTCTTCCAAATATAGTGCGGCACACTAGGTGATAGCCTCGTACACTGGGCCGCTCTTTTAAATATAGTGAGGCCTCTATGTTAGGAATGCTATTCTTTGTGGCTAAGGTGGAACTTTATATGTCATGACAAAAACTAAATTTGTTGAAAGGAAGTTCGAAATTGCTTTGTTGGCCAAGGGATCATAGTTTCAACTTGAGTAAATTTGATCTTAGTGTTCATCTAAGGATCAAGTAAATTATATAAAAGTCTAAAGCATGGAATTGCATTGGATTACTTCAATGTTTAGATAAAAACACCTTGAATTGAAATATTTATCAACCAGTTTATTCATTAGGCTTTCTGTATGTAAAGCACTGAACTCATAAATGTTCTGTCATTTTTATAAGTTGGTTGTTCTAACTGAAACTGTATTCTAATTTTGTTTTCTTATATTTTGTTTTTCCAATCTCAACACAGGCATCCTGGAAGGTTCAACAAGATTTTTTTATCAGTGAGATCTTGGTCAGGATTACTAATTCTGAAGGTGGGAATGGTATAGTTAAAAATAATGCTCCGAAGTTTTAATCAAATGCCGATTTTATAGCTTTTACCTCTCTCATCTTTGTGATGTTTTGTGTACAGATTGAAATTCTATGTCGATGGTTACATCTTCAGAACTGGCTGCTAAACCATGTACAAATGCCAAGCTCTGCTCGCTAAAAGAAACTTGTGTTAGACCAGGTTTGACCTCCGAAAATTTTGGTCCGGATAAACAAAGAAGCGTGTATATGACAGATTCTTACTCCAGTGAGAGTTATGAAAAGTACTTTCTTGATTCACCTACAGAAGAACTGATACAAGTATCCTGTTCTGGAATCTTAGGAAATTCAATTCGACCTGACGGTGTTTCTTATCAGCTCAGATCTAGTTTAGGGGCTTCTATGACTGCTAATAACCCTTTTGATATTTCTTTCATGTCTACAACACATCGTAACGCCTATCAGTCCAACTATGGATCAGGTTTCTTGGAAAATACTAACTTGGATCACCTTGATTTCGATGGGGAAATGAGATTAAAACTACAAGAATTGGAGAGGGCATTGCTTGATGATAATGATGATGAGGAAGACATATTTGCTACTGTTCAAAGCATGGAGATTGATCCTGACATTGCGGAGTGGGCTGATCCCGTTCAGAATATGCTGCTTCATGACTCACCGAAGGAGTCTTCATCTTCAGATTCCAATCTTAGTAGCATAAGTAGCACCAAAGAAGTATCAAATAGCTCTCCTCGAACCCCGAAGCAATTGCTTTATGAATGTGCTCGTGCGCTTTCAGAAGGAAATAAGGAGGAAGCCTCGTCTATGATAAATAATCTCAGGCTGATAGTCTCAATTCAGGGAGATCCTTCCCAAAGAATTGCAGCCTATATGGTGGAAGGACTTGCAGCTCGAATCGCTTCATCTGGAAAATGTATTTATCAAGCTTTAAGATGTAAGGAACCTCCTTCTTCCGACCGTTTAGCAGCTATGCAGATACTATTTGAGGTTTGCCCATGTTTTAAATATGGATTTATTGCTGCGAACGGGGCAATTTCCGAGGCCGTTAAAGATGACAAGAAGGTTCATATAATAGATTTTGACATCAATCAAGGAAGTCAGTACATAACTCTAATACAAACACTAGCTTCAAGGCCGGGTAAGCCACCCCATGTGAGATTGACTGGGGTTGATGATCCCGAGTCTGTGCAGCGATCCGTTGGAGGCCTAAACATCATAGGACAGAGACTAGAAAAGCTTGCAGAAGTGCTTGGATTGCCATTTGAGTTCCGAGCAGTGTCATCGAGGACTTCTATTGTCACTCCATCAATGCTCCAATGTCGTCCCGGGGAAGCAATTGTAGTGAACTTTGCATTTCAGCTTCATCACATGTGTGATGAGAGCGTTTCAACAGTAAATGAACGAGACGGACTTCTTCGCATGGTGAAGAGCCTGAATCCAAAACTTGTAACACTTGTGGAACAAGACATGAACACTAACACCACCCCCTTCCTCCCGAGATTTGTTGAAGCCTACAATTACTACTCTGCTGTGTTTGACTCACTTGATGCAACTCTTCCTAGAGACAGCCAGGACAGGATGAATGTCGAAAGACAATGCTTGGCAAGGGACATTGTCAATATTGTCGCATGTGAGGGCGAAGATAGAATAGAACGGTACGAGGTTGCCGGAAAATGGAGGGCAAGGATGATGATGGCAGGCTTCACTTCATCCCCAATGAGTACAAATGTAGTAGAAGCAATTAGGAAACTCATTGAGCAGTACTGTGATAGGTACAAGATAAAGGAGGGAATAGGGGCACTTCATTTTGGATGGGAAGACAAAAACTTAATTGTTGCTTCAGCATGGAAGTGACCAAACTATCTTTTCTTCAGTGGTACACATTTCTGGTAGTGTTATTGTATTATTTTCTTGCTTGCTTGTTTGGTCTAATGTGCATGTTTAGGCATGGAGATTTATCTGTATACTAATGTACAATCTCAAGCTAATACAAACCTTCATGTTATTGCAAGTGTTGACACTTCTAGAGGACAACAATGCTTAGGCTTGTATTGACATCATTCCTTGTTAGCAATTATTTGGTTAGGATATCTAGTCATGTCGATAACCACCTCGACACAGTGAGGTTGTTTACCTTGTGACTTGGAGGTCATAAGTTCAAATCCCGTAAACAACATATTTACTTGCGAAGATAAGAATGTATACATTTATCTTCCTTGGACTGGGATCCTCGTGGACTGGGCTACTTCTGAACATGCAGAACAACTATGTGGTCTGTAATTGATAGAGCATTGAACTAACTAGTTAATGATGTATCATAATCTTGCATTTCCTCTTTTATTTAATTTCAACTTTGCTACCATGTTGCACTGAGATGCTGATAGCTTTGTGCAATAGTCATATTATATTTTGTTGGTTTTGAAAAAACAAGGAGAGAAGTAAATTTTAAGCATGTGAATGTGGTTATGAATTGAGATAAACAGTGTCCTTCAGGCCAGTTAGTAATGCAATGATGGAGCATAAGTTTGACTATGAAGAAATCCATGATTTGTGTGTAATATCTTATTAACCTTGAGACACTAATAATTAATGGATCATGATGAAAGTCCTAATTAGGATAGGGGTGTATAAAAAAAGGGACTTTCCACATAATGGATTTGGAAAAGATAGATTTAAACATCTTTATCCTAATTAGTCAAGAGATTATTTGAGTTTGGCACCTTCCTACAGATGACAACGGGTATGGGTGGACACGGGTAATAGCTACCCGTTTCAAAATAGGAGAGCATTACCTATATTCGCTCGTACCCATACGGGTACCTGTGTGTGGGTATTCGCAGATATTTCTGGGTACCCGCAGATACAATGGGTACCCTCAAGTTTCATATATTATAAATGAATTTTTAATTTTTTACTTTTATTATGTTTCAAATGAGATAAAACTTAATTATTTTTGCACCTTTTGATTGAATATTTGGCAAAAATGTTAAATTTATTAGTGTTTTCTATTTGTGTGATTTTTTGTTCTCATTTCCATAACATATATTTTTTTTGTAAAACATGTGTGTTTCTACACATGTAATAACATTTGTAAGGTGTTTTACCACCAAACTCAATAAAATATGTAAACAAAGTAAAAGAGAAAAAATGTACATAGTACAATGAATGTTAGAATAATGTACTTTTTATTTTAATTAAATATAATATATTAATCATATAAATAACGGGTACTTGCGGACATGGTACCATAATACATGTACCCGCCCGTATGTACTACGGGTACTTTTAAAAACCCGTTTATAGAATTTGCGGGTACTCATTTGTGACCCGTACGAGTTTTCCTCGCGAGTACATATGGATATGAGTTTTTTTGCCATCCATATACCTTCCATGTATAATTTAATTGTTATTTCAAAATTAATAAATGTGTAAGGTAAGAATAATTATTTTAAGAAGACTTTATAAATATATATCTTTTATGTGATTAAAAGTCACTTTTCCCAATGACAAATCTTGGTAAAACACAAATACAAATTAAAACTAATGTAAGAGATCCACTTAGGAAAGTTAAATTTAAGAATAGGAAAATTCATCTTAAAAACTTTGATTACATGTAAAGGAGATATACTAAGACAAAGACTAGATATTCTATCTATCTATACTTTTATACTATATATAAAGGAAAAACATAGTGTAACTATACCATAATATAATGAGTAAATACTTATTTTAGTTCCTCATATTTTTCGATCTTACCATTTTAGTCCTTTAAAAAAAACCTAAAATGATCCCAAAATTTTTAAATGTGGGTCAAATTAGTCATTTTTGGGTCAAATTAGTCTCTACTAAGTGTTGTAAATAATGAAAAAAAGACTAATTTGACCCCATTTGAAATTTTTGTGGACCATTTTGGTAAGGTCAAAAAATATGAGGGACTAAAATGAGTATTTACTCTAATATAATTTATGTTTTCCTGTTTTGCTCTTAATACATTTTAATTTATACAAAAAAACCATATAATTATATATAACTACCATCCTCCCACCTTAATTAATTTGATCATTAAAGTAAAGATAAAAAATATAATATGAAATACACCCAATAAAAATTACTGTATAAAATACATTCAATATAAAATATATATTTTAATTCATCAAAATAAAATATAAAAAACTTAAATATTTGATACAAAAAATAAAAATGTGGCACATTAGTAGATATAAAAAGGAAATAAATGTGAAGTAGGATAGTTGAACTTAAAAAACAAATGTGAAGTAGCCAAGTTTAAGAGGACAAGCAAACTAATCAACTTCTTGTTGTCAAGTATATTGAGATAGGTCAAAAGTAGGGGTGACAAAATTATCCAGAATTGAAAATTCATCCAAATTCATTCAAATTAAATCCATTCAAATCCATTCCTTAGAATTAATGGATTTAAATGGATATAATCCAATGGCTAGTGTTGATAATGGATGGATTCCATTATATCCAATGAATATTCATGGGTATATCCATATGGATGGATTGAAAATCCATCCAAAAAATTAAGATAAAAACAATTTTTTTCCAACTAATTCAATATTAATATAAAAATTCTCTCTCACATTTCTAAGCACAATTCCACACATTTTACAAAAGTTGAAAATTGCAATTGTGATTTTAAAAAGTGCTTATCAAAAAATTATAAAAGATTTCGGCTTTAGTGTTTTACCCTAACATCTTATTGTAAAGTATAAATATATCATTTTTGTAATTGACTAATGTGATAATATAATAATAAAATGAAATATTCAGGAAGATGGACTGTTGCATATATCTTATGGAAGTCCCAATTATTAAGAGTGTAAGCAGTTCCGGTTTAAATCTGAAACCGATGAAACTGAAGCAAACCATAAAATGCGGTTCGGTTCAACTCTGCGGTTCGGTTCGATTATGCGGTTCGGTTCAGTTTTTTTTATTTAGAACTATTAAGTTTGGTTCGGTTCACGGTTTTATAAATTTTGGAACGGTTAGAACCGAAGCGCATATTAAAAAATAATTTTATTTTATATTTGAACGGTTAAGGTTTAAAGTTATGAGATAAAATATGATTAAGAATTTAGAATTATTAATACATATATGCTATAAATAAGATACAAATAGAAAAAATAAATTAGTAAACAGACTTAGATATCTATTATCTCTATTATTCATTGAAAAGATAGAAAGAAAACTAAAAAACTAGTATAAATTTTGTCAATATTCAGAGATGAAATTAATTAAATAAAGAAATTAAGGAACTAAAAGAAAATAAATGAAGAATTCGAGGACATTACTAATGATGTGGAGTATTAGGTGTTGTTGTTGGACTAAAATATTGGTACCAAATTTGTCATTCTTAAATTTTGTTGAACATTGTCGAAGATTTTGTGGACTAAAATTTCAAGTTTGTAGTGCGTTGAGATGTTGAATTATTATTGTTTTACTAGAAAGAGTATTAAATATTTTATTATTGATGTGTTTAGTATTCATTTAGTTGACTCTATACCTTGCAAATTTTGTTCATCTATTTCTTAAAGGATTTTCTTTAAATAAGTTAAAAAACTGAACCGTTAATAAATGGTTCAGTTTGGTGCCTAAATAAAATTTACAGTTAATTGAGTAGAACCGAAGCGTATATTTGTGTTAGGTTCAATCACTAAATTGCGTCAAAAACTGAACCAAACTTTTACATCCCTGCTAATTATGTTGCACCAAAGATTCTTGCATATAAGAGTGCTTATAAAAAACTTCACAAATTCACATTTTTAAAAGTGCTTATCAAAAAAGCAATTTTTAAACGTGTTTGTTAAGAATATTATTTTTTTAAACATGTTTTTTTTAAAAAAATCACTTTTTAAGAGTAATTTTTTAAAAAAAACACTTTTTATTTTTTAAAAAAAATTGATTCATTAAATAATAATTTTAAAAAAAAAATTCTTCAAATTGCTTTATTAAAATTGCTTTGTTCAAATTAAAAAAAAAAGTTGGTTGGATATCCATCCATCCAATCCATTAAATGGATACATAGATAGATTGGAATCCAATGGATATGGATGGATTGGATAATTTAAAAATGTGATATAATGAATTTATATGGATTGGTGGATAGTTTTCTATCCATCCATTAGGATCCAAATCCAAATCCATCCAAACTCATCCAATTATCACTCCTAGTCAAAATGAAGTTTATGAAGAAGGTGGACACTCTATCTATCATCTTCTCATTCTCTTGTTTCTTGTTATAATCTTCTAATAACTCAATCTAAGTGTACTATTTCTTTTTCCTTTTTTATTCATTTTGTTTTCTCTCATTATTTTATTCATTTTGTTTTCTCTCATTATTTTATTCATTTCCTTCTTATAATTGTTTATACAATAATAATTAAACATTGTTTAGCAATATTAATTATATAATAATAATTAAATATAAAAATTAATAATGTTTAAAATATATTTTTTCAAGGTCTAAGGGCAAAGTTGTGGCTTGTGTAGAATATTTCCTTTTGGCCTGGATTGAGAAATAGATGTGATTATTACTATTGCCTCTATCATCTCTCAAGATATATTTTTTTGGTTTCTCACACGTATCTTCGCACTGAAGGCAAACATGTCAAAGTCGGAAACATCTACATGTATGTGGGGCTAACTCTCACATCGAATATTTTTTTCATTCACGAGACTCAAACCCGAGACCTTGCTTAAGCGGAAGCAAGCATGTACCACTTAAACCAACGCTCGTTGGTTCTCTCAAGATAGATTGATGGTTCACAACTAATATTGCCTCTAATCTCTTAACCCTATTAATTAATTATTTAAAAATATTAATCGACTAATATAAATCAATTTGTAAATTTGATAGTAGGTTTATAATTCATCTGTATCTTACTTTCTACTCCATGTTAAGAAGCGTTGGTGACCATTAGTGATGTTTTGCAGAAAGGTTATTAGTGACAATTAATTTCTTTTTGATTAAAATACAAAATTTTCTTTAATAGCATATATAAATGGTTTTAATGACATTATTAATAAAATTAATAGATAATTTAATAGTGAGATTGTGAATCATATTATATCATACTCTCTGTTTTGAAATGAGAAGTACTCACAGTCATTATTATTGTCTCTATCATTTCAAGAAACGGAGATGTGATTAACGATTAATATAACCTTTTTTTTTATTAATTTCCTTTCAGTTAATTAAATAATTCTTTTAATGAAAAATATATATTTTTAAATAAAACTGAGAATTGTTCGTCTCCTTCATTTCTATTAGATTAGTGTAAGAAATACTACCTACAGTGTCATAAACAAGTAAAAGGTAAGGGATTGTCGTATCCACAAAGACTTGTTAACTCAACATTTCCAAATCAAATTACTATTTTCCGATGGTTTTCAAAAGAGTTTTTCAATTTGTTGGTTGGTTTTGGTGAAAAGTTTTGAACTAAAGTGTTGGAATTTGGATATAGGATTGACTCATTATTCATCTTAGGGAATTTTCAAACAATCAAGCAATGAAACAAATATAATTTCACACAATATTCGACCTCAAACACACTAAGAACCAATACTTTAGTCTACTTAACAACTCATAAAATAAAGTCTGAACCTTAAACACAAGATCAATGATTATGATACACATGCACACCTCAATTCCTAGTAACTATGCATATGAGGTGATATTAATGCACACCCTCAATTGTGTTAGCAGTCAATTGTGAAGAAGATCTTTGCTCATGAGTTTGGCACAGTTTTGATGAAGACACCAACATCACCAAAAAGAAGAAAATGAAGCATACTTATGAAGACAATGAAGATTCAAGCTCCAAGATATTCAAGACTTTTAGTCTAAGTCCAGACAGGTAATTCTATCCTATACTCTTGATTATACAATAGTAGTAATGCTCAAACTATTTTTTAAAAGAAAATTGAAACAGTTTAAAATACTTAAAACAATTTTCAAAAATAGTGTGTAACATGTTACTTCAACTAAGTAACAGGTTACGAGTGTGAGAAAAAAGTTATCCAACTTAAAACTGATCAAAGTAATCTATTATTGTCTTTGAGTAACAGATTACCAGTGTTAATGAAGTTGAGTAACAAATTACTCAACTAGTTGTAATCGATTACTCTAAGTGAATTTTAAATTCACTGTTGGACAGAATATTTGGGTAATCGATTACTCAATGCTGTAATTCATTACTGAGAGTTGTTGAATCATATTTTCAAATTCAACGTGAATGAGTTTCAACCCAAAAGACATGTTTTCATTCCAATCAATTCCCACCCTTTCAAAGAGACATTTTGACTGATTGGAAAGTCTATATAAAGACATTAAAACTCATAATCACAACACACAACTTTCATACAACTCTCACACAAATTCTGAAAATTCTCTCACTATTTTTCTGCATTTTTGCACCCAGTTCTTAAACTTTCAAAAGAGAATTTTTCTGAGTTACTTGAAGTAATTGTTTCAAAAGTTTTACAAACATATTGAGCATTATTACTAAGTATACAAAAGAGTTGTTTGGATTGCAAGTTACATCACTTTCATACTTATAAAGACAATTCTCTCATTGTTGAACATTTTTCATTATTATTGCAGAATACTTTCTTTCACGAGGTGTGATAAGAAAGGGATTGGAATCACTTGGAAAGGTGTTTTCCAAAGGTGAATAAGGATTAAGGAGTGTGTAAGGTACATAGAGATCTCGGGGTGAGATATTGTAATTGCAACTCATAATCTTTAGTAGAAAAATCTCTTGTGTTGTAAGAGTACTAGACGTAGCCTTCGGTGGACAAGAAGGTGAACCACTATAAAAATTCTTGTGTATTCTCTTCTCCCTTATCTCTTTGATTTTACTTATTAATTTTATGCATATATTTTCCGCTGCACTTTAACTCTTAATTTTGCAGAAAAACTGGACATTATTTTAAGTCGACTAATTCACCCCCTCTTAGTTGCAATCTCTGTCTTACATCAATGTCTTGGTCTATGCTAAAAATTTACCGACTTAGATCTATGTCTAGTAACTAAGTCGATAAAATTATAATTTATAAACCACCAAGCATGTCTCTATGTCTAGTAACACACCATCAAGTTTGAGAGTTTTCAATGCAAATATAAATTTATGTCTAGCAACCATATAGGCAAAGACATTCATTTTAAAAATTAGACATGCAACTACGTCTAGTTTTATGCATAAATGATGAATCATTTGCTTTGGACTATCGAACCAGAATGTCTTCTCATTGTTCTTTTCCTAAAATCAGACTGTGCATTTCGTCAAACAACATTAAAAGTACAACAATAGTAATTCATAAAAATTACATAAATTTCTTTCATAAATTGAATTCAAAAATACGTCAATGAATACCTAAACCAATCACACCTACAAAGTAATCTCATTAAGTATTTTCATACATAACTCGATAAAAAATACAATTCTGAACTTGAGTTCATGGAGAGTTGTCGACTCCACCATGAACATCAATAATCCTTATTATTCCTACTTCATAACCTTTGCATCATACTTCCAACTTACATAAATCTACAAACTAAGAAATCTAGATCATTCTAAATATCCTTGGAAAATCTCTCTTATTATTATTATTATTATCAAAAAGTCTCTTCTTATATTTCTTGATTTGGGCTCCTACACTCAGTGCATCAACGGTGCGCATGCTCCTTTCGTATTAGACCTTTCGCCTAACTTCTTATACGCTCAGTGTGGCTTTCCATCCTCAACGCCATTGCGCTGAGCTTAGCTCCTGCGTTGAGCACAATGAAGCTGATTCGTGGCTTTGCATGTGTAGTCCACTTTGGTCCATTCTCAGTCCAATTCATCCTTTTCCAGCTTGAAACATATATAGAAGCTTGAAAATTGAGATTAGAATAATTTATCATCAAAATCTCAATTATGATTACGTAAAGTAAGTATTTGGAGTCAAAAAATGTTAAATTTGTCTTATAAACTAAGATGATTTTGACACTTAACATTGCAGTTATTAGTATTGCATCAACGATATCCCAAACTAGGGATGAAAGTCTGTGATCTTCTATTTTCCAACCTCAATTGATAAACATAAAACTAGTCTATTATGTAAACTTTTTATTCAACTTTCAATCTAGAACTATATAATTTTGATTTCTTATCTTATAAAATACAATAATAAAAATGATTTTTACCTTTTGTATTATCTCTTTTCTTTCTATTTGGGTTGGGAAGTCGTTGTGATCATTAGTAGTGTCTCTGTCATCTTCTGAACTAAGGATATAAGTCTATGATATATTTCTTATTTTCTAAGTTTCTAACCTCAATTAATAAAAATCAAATCAATCTATTAATTATTTTTTTAGTCAATTTTTAGCTAAACTATATGTTCTTTATTTTCCGACTGTTCGTAAGGATATATATATATATATATATATAAAATATAATTTATTTAATAATTTAAATTTAAATTAAATTAAATAAAACTATAATTGGTTGCAATTAGTGAGAATGTCACTTTAATACAGAAAAACAAAATACTAATATCTTCCTCAATCCATAATGAACTTCTGAGTTCATACTCTAGTTCAATAACTATATTTTCCAAATGTGCATAAAATATATTTTTCTATATTTGACCGTAAAAAATATAATATTGACTCCAAACTATTTGAAAAAGGTTGAACTTTCTTTCTTTTTTCTCCTAAGTCGTGAAACTAAAGATATACAGAAAATCAAGTCGCCCTAATTTTTTTCCGCTATCCCACATTATAAGGACTAATTTGATTGTGTATTTTTTGGGGTTAAAAGTTGAAGGAGTAAAATATTTGAAGACCCTTTAGGCCTTTACTCAACACCCGTAAGTGCCAAATATGTAAAACTGTTTGGTGGTGAAAGACCATCTTGTCTAAACATTAGAAATTGGAGGAATTGATAATATATTTTTTGAAGGACTAAAACTGTGAGTGAAAGATAAGTGATGGACCAATTTACACCTTTTCTTTTATCATTTAATAAAGAGTATAGTTTTGAAATCAATTTTACATGCATTTAATGACCTTTAGTCAAATGTATGCTGGTACATTATAAAGTAAGTGACACATGACATATTGGAGTGAAATGTCATAATATCTAAACTGAATAAATTTAAATGTCTTCTTTTTTATCATTGGTATATAGGGTAAGTTTCCATATAATAATAAGATTAGTGTTATTAAACTCAGACTCGTCAATTGGATACTTAGTTAATGAGTCATTGATTCAACAAATGGGTCAATAGTTGGAATGGTTAACTTAGTTTGTATTAAAAATTCATAATATTACGTAATAATATTTAATTATGGTATACTCAAAATTTAAAACATTATCATGTATAATTAAACAACAACAAAAAAAAAACATTTTACTACTTAAAATGACACAAGTAAGTTGATAACATTTTCAAACTACATATGAACTATGTTTTACCTACAACAAAAACATATAATAAATTTAAAATTTAATTAAATAATGAAAATTCTATTATAATGTAAACTAATGATAAATGTAACTACAAATAAGTTAAAAATATTATTTTTTTCACTAAAAAAACGAATCAATTTAGTTGTTCTTTTAAAAAATATTTTTTTGATTGACTCGGCCGGTTCAACCGATCTGACCACTTAAGTCACTAGTTTTAAGCTTAAACTGACTAAGTCAACCCAATTTGATGTAAAACCGACGAGATGAAAGACTCAGACCAATTAGATGTCCGGTTCACGGTTGAACCGGTTGGACTTGCTGGTTCGAGCCGAGTTTCTGAATAAGACTGTTTGTCTTATAATTTAAAGATCACATGTTTAAATCCTGAAAATAATCTTTTCATTTACCGAGATAGAGCTGTATATATCTACTCTCCTTAGACTCCACCATGCAAAAGCCTCATCGAAGCCTGAGCCAATCGTCATTCTTAAAACTTGAGGGTAATGTACCTCAGGCATATTGGGTAGCATGTTTTTTACTTGGTCTTTATATGACCTTAACAGGTAAAGTTAAAACAGCAGAGAACTTGGTAAAAAATTGCTGGTTTAGGTGAAAGACTTGGACAAATACTGTTCCAATCTACTACAAGGGTGCACAATCTTAATCTTATCCTTCTATTTGTTGTTTTAATTATTGTCCATTCAGTATCCACAGCAGGATTTGGTGGTTCACACAGGTGCTAACTAAGTTGTAGTATGAAACATTGAACCAAGTAAAACTAATCAAAGTGTGTGTGACCTAATCCCAACTCAATATACTTCAAGCTTTGTTCTCATGACCAAAATCCTATCTGATTAATTTCAAGTCAAATCAAGTCTTGAACACCCCTAGCATGTCTTAAGCTTGTGAAAACCACAATGGTATTTAAAAAAACAAAATAAAATCATAAAAAGTAAACCAAAATTTGCCCCACCAGTCAACAAATTTTCATTTTCTATACCTATAAAATGACAGAACAGTATACAACCTATCACTACCTCACTGCTTTCTTCAACTTCTAAAGCTGCACAAGAACCATAAGATTACAGATGCACTTATGGAGATGGTTGTTTCCAATCAAATTGAAGATCATTAAAACCATTTACTGCTCCTAGACCTGTAAGTAGTTGGCCTGACAATTCCTGTTGATGATTATTCATACCTTTGATTCCTAGCAATATATGCTATTCCTATCCTTCCATTCATGACTGAATTACTCCCCTTTACATGCCTATTTTCATTCGCCATACCAGATGGACCAACGCCCGTCGTGCCATAACCACTAACCTCATCACCTGCGTTACTGTGCACAGCCTCATTACTCACCGGTGGAATCCCATTTACGTTATCTGCATCATTTCCGAGAGAACCAGCACCTACCATTCCACCCGTCCCATTCATCTGGGAAGACATCATCTCATCAATGATTTTCTGCACGCAGCTCTGAGCATCGTTAGCATCAGCATCACCAGAAAGCAGTGGCTGCTGTTGTTGCAAAGAAATTTTAGCCAGTGAGTTTGCCCTACTTATTTGGTTTATAGATGCTTGTGGGGGATTGTTAGAAGAGGATGGTGTTGCTGGTTGAAAAGGGGATGGGCTTGGTTGTGCCTGTAGCACCGTATTGGAAGAACGCGGGGATGGAATCTGAACAGAACTACCTCCATAGGGACTACTTGTGTTGTTCATTGAATTCTGTTGTCTAGAATTCATAGAGTTCTGGTGGAGAAGTCCAACAATGGTGCTTGTGGTGGTCGATGCAGATGCTGAATTGAATGTGTTATTTATACTAGCAACACCATTAAAAGAAGCATTTTGTGAAGGGTTCTGATAGCCATTTGAGGTATGGGTCACCAGATGCTGTTGCTGTTGATGCGGCCATGACTGCTGCTGTAATTCATCTCCAGACTGCTGCTGTAATTCATCTTCATACTGCTGCGCATGAATATGAAGTTCAGATGAAGTACTCGTTCTCTGAGGAAATTTTGCTAAGCTATCTGAGAGAATGCAAGAAAAATAAACATTACATTATCTGTATATCATAAGAACCAAACAGCTGGCAATAACTAAAGAGCAAGTTCAAGAAAAAGTCAAGACCAACCCATAAATCATTTTTACCAAAACTTTCCTCTTTTTAAAGGATGTAAAGAGAGTTCCGATTCATTTTCCCAAAAACTAGTGTACAAGTTGTGGGGACTGGCATGAATGTCGAAAACAATTTTAAATATAGGTTTAAACTACTCATTTCGGCTCTATATGTTCAAGTCAATTTCAAAAACAATTCAATTAATCCGTATAATTTCAAAAACAATTCAATTAATCCGTATAATTTCACAGTTAACAGAAAATGATGAGTGAGCAAACAGTAATACAACATCACAAACAATACATTTCAATGACTTAGCCACGGGATTTTTTTTCCAAATCCAATTACTAATCAAGAGTGCCTCACAAGTATAGACACGTGGCATTTTTTGGTCAAGATATCTGATGCCCTTTCAATAAAACATCATACTATCTCATAACCATGTTCATATCCACATTTATAAATGTGTGATTAACCAGCGAACAAATTGTCAACGTACCCATAGGCCCAGTCCCTGTATTTATGCTATAGTCTATCAAGTCCTTCATACTATTTACCACTTCTGATATCTGCAACATAAAGAAGAAAGAAAAACCAAGTTTGCATGTTAATTCAGCACATCCTCTCCTATGAAGTTCATTGGAGAACATAATTTATATGAATTATAATTTTTCTCATAATTAATCATTTACTCTTGTTAATACAACATCTATGGCAAGAAAAAAGGAGGTAAACCTTCATTTTCTCTTTGGTAGAATGTCAAGAAGTTATTTAAAGGGGATCTTTGATAAACACTCAAAAAAGAAGAAGATATTCATACTACAGTCGGACTTTTTACCGACTAGGTGAGGTAGGCTACATGAACCAAACAACACCATAATGCGACAAACCACTCAAATATAAATTCTTCTTAACAGTTTCCCTATAGTTTGTTATGGTGTTCTTTTACCTATAGCAATTGGACTACCTTCCATCTGATTTACTCCTTACTGTATATAGGTCTTCTTCGCACATACCCGACAAAATATTTTATAAAAAAACAGAAAACTTAAGCCAACCATTACTGGGTCCAAAATCCTTTCCAAGGAGAAGACCTTATCAAAGTGAATACAGAAAAATGTAGCATATAGGAGTAAAGTTGATGTATACCAAAATAATTGCCATATTTTACAATCAAATTGAAACAGACAAAAGCACTGTGACCCAAGAATGAATTTCTTATTCAAGACAACCAGAGAAGAGATTGAATGTTTGGTTCATAAGTTTGATAGAATGAAATTCAACAGGACAGGGTTGTGGTGGTTCCAGAAAAGTAACTGAATTTCAGGAAAAGAAACCGAGTGCCTCGTAGTAAGGTTTGTTTGTCACAATTGGAACATTATAACACAAAAGAAGCATAATTATGGATCACAGCTTTAACAACAGATACCCTAAAAAAGCTATAGCAAATAGTGCAGACGCCCACTACAATGAGGTGTTCCATGGCCCCATGGAGCTGACTATATACATTAAATTGTTAAAGAATATATACATGTGAAGTTTTTAAAATAGCAAGTTTATATCACAAAAATAACTTTGTTGTTTTTAAATATTAATTATTAATGAATAATAATTTGCTATTGCCTATTGCTGAAAACTTGTCTAAAACTCAATAAATTTAATGGTTCCTATTATCTAAAGTCTAAACTAGTACTACCACATCTTAGGCTTCTAAAAACATGGTTAATTTTCTTTCTTTGGCCTTAGGGTTAGGCTCTTGTTAAAAGAAAGTCTCTATCATCATTCTTGCGATGGGGAAGAAAAAAGGGTTATGGGAGTGGAAGAGTCTCATAGCATAGAACCAGAAAGCTACTGGGAGGAGTTGAGCAGAGTCGATGATGGTTGGCAGTGGATCTTGAGTTAATATTTTGGGGCAAGCCACTAGACACTAAAATAATTTACTCGCTTATAATCAATAATATATAATTTTATCAAGTTTATAAATAATACATACAAAGTACCAATATAATATATAAAAGAAACAACACCCACTTTGGTGGACCTTTTAGCTATTGAAATATTTTAATTAATAGGGTCTAATAGTAATGTTTCACAGAGCCAAAATGTCTATATGGTTTTGCATGCAATATGTGCTGTATAAATTATTTTGTGGGTGTTGTACATTATATTTATGTAAAAAATTTACAGCAAAAATAATTTTTGGGGGGGGGGGCTACCTTGGGTTCCTTCCAAGGTCTGCAACTGATGGTTGGGGTGATCGGAAAAGCCTTGTAGAGGGCTCTACAGGGAACAACTGAAAGAAGGGAGAGAAGCTGCACTAAACGGCGGCCACATCAACAGCAGCCATGATGCCATGTGCATCGCAGACATGTCACACGGCGAAATGGCACGACATGTCAGATTGCACGTGATCAATAAGTATGGAAAGAAATCTATATAATGTTTTTGATAGCTGATCTAAGAAATATTTGAATGCAAGCATAAACTCCGACTGGGGAAAACCATAAGATCTAAAGCCTAAATGATACCCACTTATCCAGTATCCACACAATAAATGCATTGTAACTAACACTTAATGCAAAAAACTGGAAGGCATATTTGAGGTAAGGGTTAACAAAGTGGCAACCAATGCTATTTCGATTGTTAAATCTCTATTGCTTGAAGATTCAAGATAATAATCATATAGAAAAACTATAAATCATAAAGTTCAACTTGATCACCTATTCGTTTAAGAAAATCTATTCTTAAAAGTCTAGTGTTAAACTAGTATAAAACATTAGGCACACTTATGCTTCACAATAGTTCCTAAGTTATCTCTAATACTACATACAAATGTGGAAGTGGGTCAAGCAAAACACTAGCAGACCACTGAATGGACCCACACCAAATCTATATCTGTCAGTCTGTTTAGGTATAGTAGTTAGAGTTACAAGAGCATTCAACTTTCGAAAGAATGTTTTCAACAAGTAGAGTATCACCTGTAGGCAGCGCACAAATCTCTTTGTATATCCTAATTCATTAACCAATGGGACTTCTAAAGCTTTTGCTAACATACGGGCTGATCCAACAAACCTGGAAAAGCAGTATATAAAATTAGGAAAGGAACATAGAAATAAGTGAAGCTAATTAAGCTCTTTTATTATGCTTTAATAATCATAAAAAAGTTTTATTAAAAATCACTATGAACATAACGGTATTAGATCTATATACAAAAGGATCCATCAAGGTAAACAGAAATAAATAGAAAAGAAAGCGGAAAAGGAAAATACAACAAAATGAACACTACAACTTATTAGTACAGAAGATAAGTGCATTGGAAAGTGAAACTTTAACATGAGATCCCTGATCAAAAGGAAAATAAACCAAGGCCCCCATTCCATGATATCAAAAGAAGAAAGATAAAAGAAAATTAACATACTTCAAACTTTAAAGAAGGCTAGCTGTAACAATTTCACAATTAGACAATTCATAAACCCTCAGACTAAAAAATAAGCTCAAAGAATACAAGAAAAGGTGAACTCACATATCACAATTTTTTTGTAACTCTGGAACCGATGAACTTTGAGTACAAGACTGGTATTTTTGAACAACTGCTCCAAGCTGACTAATCTGAGAGAATAGAGTAAAAATAATAATAAATAATCACAATATACAACACCATAGAGTGGAAACAATAAACTAAATGTATAAGTATTACTTTCTTTTTAACAACTCTACAATGAAATTATCAGCTTTACGGAGGTCATTCCTAACAAAAAAAACATTACTATTTGCAAAACCAGGAGCACATAGATTGAAGTAGTGTTTGGTAAACCCATTTGGAATGGGACAGAACAGGAACGTCCTGTTCCCTGTTTGGGTCACTTTATAACAAGAACAGAGCAGGACATTAGAGTAAAGGGACAAAGCACTTTGGTTCTATTGAAATAGGTGAACAACCTCTTTTCTTGAGAGGGTAAGGTTGTGTATATCTACCCTCTCATACTCCACTGGACAGGAGCCTTGTGCTCGGGGCCACCATTTTTTAGAAATAGGTAGAACGGAAGTGAACAGGACAGCTCTACAATGTAATTTCCATGGACAAAAATATCCCTCTTTCTTCATTCCTCTCTTCTCCGTCTTTGTACCTCCTTCCTCCTCTCCATCTAGCCACCACCATGAAGGCATGATAGAGCCACCGCCCTTAACGTATCATCAGCCTTCTCCTTAATTGAAACCAAATTACTTTTGAAACAAAGCACACAGAGACTGTTTGTACTCATCAAGCGACAAGCGTTCATGGCCAATTGAAACAGAAGCAATAGATCGATTTTTGTTCTATAGCTACCAAAAACAGAATGTAGGACATGTATGTCCTGTTCAATTTTGTTTCGTTCTTGTACCAAACGCAATGCTTGACAAACATATTAATAACAATCTCGAAATATTTAATAGTCACATGAAATATCAGCAGAAAATATGTCAATAATTATTACATATATCCTGTAGGCATACTATGATACAGGATAAGGCGATAAAGGCTTCTCATAATTTTTTTATAGGAAATAAAGGCTTCTCATAAAATTTTTATAGGAAATAAAGGCTTCTGATAATTAAACTATTTAATCACCTACCTGAGGAATTAACAATCTTCTCGGGATGAGATCTTCATGGCGCCGAGCACAAAATTCCCAAGACCATATCTGCAAAGGAAAGAGTGTGTCATTTGAAAAACTTTTTAGACAGAGTGCCAATAATAGTGTACACAACTTTTTAGCTAAAATCTGAAAATCATTATTCATATCATTAACCTTTAGTTCTGGGGAAAAAACTATACGAAGTTGACCTTCACGAACCACTCGAAGTTGCTCAAAAACACTTTCTTGTATTGCTTTTGCATAATCTAGAACAATCTGACCAGAGGAATTTTGATATTCACGAGGCATATCAACAGAAAGTAGCTCATCTAAAGTACCGCTTTCATACTTTATTTTGAAAAGCCTAGGAAGAACCTCAGCAGTTGCTTCTGAAAACACATTGGAATTTTAAAAAAGAGGTTGTGCAACATATAGAGCAAAATAGACCAACAGAAAGAGGATGTCAACATATACAAGGTAAAGAACAAAAAATAAACCAAAAATAATCTAAAAAAATTAAAAGAACTTACCAAATCCACGGCCAGGTTTGCGATTACATATTTCACAGTGCCTTACATCCTGAAAATATTTCAAAATCCATATGTTAACTTAAATGACAGTTTAGCATTCATGAACCTAACATGGCCACACCTTGAATCCAAGAGCATATTTCTGGGAACATTTAAGGCATTAATCACTTCAGACAAAACATTGTTTCAACAGCAAAATTTATATACCAATAACTGATAACTGCCTATAGTACAATCGAGAGTGGACTCTAGACAACCTTCAATGATCAAGATACTAACTTAGATAAGGTTATGCAGGGATCAGAAAAAAGTATATCAGGTTTTTTCTCTCTCAGACCTGAGGGAAAACTCCAGTTGCCTGTTTTCCACTTCCATACAAAGAAACACACCACTTCTTTTTGGCATTAGGAGCAAAATACTCGGCAACAAATTTCCTCCAGAACTCGATGCTGTTATCCTACATAAGATCAAGTTAAAAATGCATGTCAATGAGACAGAAAATATACATATATAGAGCAAGGACTCAAGAAGTAGGGATACAGATACAATTAGACACAGATACAGGATACAACAAATTTTAAAAATTATAAGACACGACACACCTATAAAACAAGATATACTGATACAACCAGTATAAGATTAACATTAAAACACAAATCTTATATTAAAAGAGAGAGGTATTGTTCTAAAAGTTAGCATGTGATATTGTTAACATAATAAAATGCTAACATTTATCTAATTATTGCAACATTTTCACTTATAATGGTGTAAAAATTGAAAGAGTAGAAGTAAAAACATTGTAGAAATAGGAGTATCCAAAAGTTTCCATGCAGTGTTCAATACAAACATGTGCTAGACATGACGAGACTAATTTCAAGTGTCTGTACTTCATAGGCAAACACAATTAACAAGAATAATTATTACTTCAGGTCTATGCTGTTGCTGATGCATGTAACGCGCCAACCTCCTAGCACACATTCCAGGCTCATATACAGATTTCACAGGAGATCTTATAGGCATATTCTGCTGTTGAAACTGCTGTGACAGGTGAGACCGTTGTTGAGGCACTGTCTTTAAGAGTTGTTGCTGCCGATGCTGTTGCAATTGCAAAAGTCTCTGACGATTTACAGAATTCATCTGTGAAGCAGCAGCATCAGCCGGGGAGGATTGCCTTGACTTATGTTGGAGCTGCTGTTGTTGCTGTTGTTGATGCATAAATAAAGGCTGATCCGTATGCTGGGGTTCCATTTTTACTGGGGGCAGATTTCTCACTGCTTGAATATATTGTGGTTCCAATTTCAATGGAGCAAGATTCCTCAATGAGGGCAACTGCTGATGCCGGCCAAATTGATCAGCGTTAATCTGGGACTCCAACTTCGCTAGTCCAATACCACCTATCCCTCCTTGCATCGACTGAAAATGCTGCTGCTGTTGTTGCTGAGTGTTCTGAGGTGCAGAGAACTGTTGCATTGACTGGTGACTACGTTGGAATCGTTGATTCTCAAGCTGTTGGGAATGCTGTTGATTCAGCAACAACTGGTTAGCAGAAGGGTCTGAAAATTGTTGACCGTTACCTTGACCAGACAAACCAGGGTTCACCATATTTGATTGCACAAGCAGTGATGATGAAGGATTGCCGAAGCTCAATCCATTGCCAATGCTAGAGAGAGGATCAGATTCAGCTCCAATATCAACGCATTCAGGCTGGCTACTTCCAGGACCATAATCCGGAAGCCCGTTTGAGAAAGGCTGACTTAGCAACGAAGTAGCATTCGACATATTGCCTAACACGTTAAACTGATTTCGCGATGACACAAGAGAAGGAAAGGAAGTTTCTGAAGAGCCAGGAGCACCACCTTGACCCCCCAAAGTTCCTGAATTTGATCTCGAAAGAGAAGGTGACTCCGAATGGGCTCCACCAATCAGAGCGGGTTGCCCCGGATGTACCATCCTTTCAAATATTAGTATCTCTCTGCCCTCAAATTTTGAACATTCAATCACCTATTTCAACAAAACATGAATGTACATATATAGTTTTCCAATTTTTAACCCAAATTTCAATCCTTCTATAACTGTTTGATTCTGAACATTATAATTGAACAGCCTCCATTGAAATGTGCAAATTCAAACGGCTTGTTGTGAAAATATCTGCACAACACATGAAATTTAAATCCAACTCATCAAACACAATGCACAAGAAATCAATAAAATAATAAACAAAAAAACAGGGACTGTCACATTGATCAGTAATTAACAAACCCATTGGGAAAAAATGTACCTTTTTTTACCAAATCATTTAACATCAGTGTTTTATGTTGCAGTCTATCTCTGCTTACAACTAGAACCGCAATTTCAAAATCATCACTAACAATTCAAGATTAGTTTCTTTCCCAATACAAAAAAAACTTAAAACTGAAAGAAAGATTGAATTTGAAGTTGACAAAAATAAAAAGTACTAAAAATAGTAGCACGAGTTGATGGAGCTTAACTCACCAAGAGTTGAAATTGAAGATAAAGAGAGAATAAGAAGAATAGAATGAAAGTGATGAAGGAATTTGAATTTTGTTGAAAATATTATTATTCAGTTTTGTGCTTTTTTTTAGAGAGAGAAAAAACATCTTCTTTTTTGCCGACGTCAAGTTTCTATTCCATCTGATTCATTTTTTTTGTTGCCTTTTTCTCTCTCCTCTTCTAATATGGAGCACATTGTATATATTGATTGAAAAAATTTGTTAAATTAAAAAATTAATAACTAACTATTTTCTAATCAATTATAATCTATGTAAATACAATTATACAACTTGTGGAGAGTATATATGCAATCTAAATAATTGTACTTTTTATTCATTAAATGTAATTTAATAAATATTACTTTAGGTTGAGTATAACCCGGTTGGATGACTCATCATAGATTTATAACTTCAAATGATGTATTTGGGTATAAAATTGATTCTATCAATATTTAGGAGTAGGAGTTGGATAAGCATTATTCACATGAATAATATTATATTCTTCTACTAATTATTATTTTACGAACAAGAAAGTGATATAATCATTTTTTTCTATTAAAGTCATATATTGTAATTAATAGTTAATTTATTCGTAATTGATATCTTTTAATAGATGAATTTTTTTGGCGCTGTAATAAAAAAAAACTTAATAAATTGCATTTATTTTGAGTAAGTATGAGGTAATTATAATTATTCAAAAATAAGTATGAAATCTAGGTTTACATTAGTTTAACACAATATCTTCCTTGTCTAATCATTTCTTAATGATGTACAGTCGGATGGTAAATTCAAATTTGTCAACGTCCATTTTTTTCCAACCTAAAAAATACTCAAAACTTTTAAATAAAAAAAGCAATAAATTAACTTCATTTTATTTATTTTCGTGTTTTTTGATATTTTAATGAATAAAAATAATAAAATTATTTTTATAACTTTTATAATTATTTTCGAAATTATTAAATTAAAGAAATTAAATATAACAAAATAAAATAATATCAAGTACCTAAATCTAAATGATTAGGTTAACTAAAAATTCAAAAATAATAATAAACAAATCTAGTTCCTAAATTAAATGATGAAGTTAACTAAATATTCAAAAATAATAATAATAAACATATGAAGTTCCTACGTCTAAATGATTAGGTTAACTAAAAATTCAAAAAAAAATAATAAACAAATCTAATTCCAAAATCTAAGTTATTGAGTTAACTAAAAATTCAAAAATAATAATAGATAAAATAAGGTTGTTAATGTTCCTTGACTCAAGTGGTTAGGTTGACTAAATATTCAAAACTAAAATAAATTAAGAAAATGATTTTAGGAAATAAAATTTTTGAATTAGGAATGAGTCACTATGTGCCCATGATTTTTTGAGTTTTTTAATATTAGATGTATAGGAAATAATTAATTTTATTTTTATCCGTATTTTATAAAAAAAATTGGAATAATTTAAATAATTAAATACACTATCAACTTAATTTAAATTTGAAAAATGAACAACAAAAAATTATTAAAATAATATGAAAAGATAAAGTTAAACCAATCTGTTAAGATTTCTAAAATTAAGAGATTAAATTTATTCGAATTTGAGATTTTGTTAACCGAAATAAAAATAAATAAATAATTTTAATGAGAGGTTACCACTTAATTAATTAATAAAAATAAATAATTTTTTCATAATAATTAATTAATTAATCAAACAATTTAAAAAATAATAATAATAAAGTCATATATTTTAATAAGAGGTACGGCTTAAGGCGGACGGGTATGGTGCTAATACTTTCTCTACCTTGTAACCGACTCCCGAACCTGAATATCAAAAATCCAAAAGCTCAGGGTAAGTGGGTTTAAAAGATTTTTAACCATAAAATGTAGCAGTGACCTATGAAGCACGGATACTGATACGTGTGTCGGGTACGATACGTATCTGATACGTCGATACACATTTTTTCCAAAATACAAGATATGATACGTTCATGGATACGCATATAAAATAATAAAAACACATAAAATATGATAAAATTATAAGTGTAAATCAAAATATCCAAAGTAAAAAATATAATGGAAATTTAAAATCATTGTCCTCCATACAAATATGCCTTATCATATTTTAATAAAACGAATCTTTCCTAAAATCATTGCCCTCCATAACAAATATATATTATCCTATTTTAATGAAAACGAATCTATCTTATCCACGAATCTATTTTATCATGTTTTATTGGAAACAAATCTATCTTATCCTGTTTTATTGGAAACGGATCTATATATCCTATATTTTATTGAAAACGAATCCATATATCCTATATTTTATTGAAAACGAATCGGATACGTTTGTCTTAATATTTAATTATTTTATTTTATTTTTTTAAATTTTTGAATACTCTATGGATACGTATCCTTCACAAATCTGGTGTATCTGTGTCAGATACCAACATGTGAGGGTGTGTGACGAATCCGTGCTCATACACAGTGACTCTAAACTAAGTTATGCAGGTCAAAAATTGGAACGTGATAAAATTGAAAAATTAACCAATTAAATCAAAAGAGAAAAATATACACAGAAGCCTTACTCATATCAAACTCTATAGTAAAATGTTTTAGGTTACATGTACTAATCTGATTGATTCAATCAATAATTATTTATTTATTTAAGTTCATTCAAAAATTACTTAATTACAAAATAGACTTAAATTTAGAATGCCAATAAGACATTGGTTTAGTGATATAAAGTCAAAGGTTCGATTCTTGGGGAGTTTAATTACGATCCTAAAATTGATTAGTTCATTACCCAAAAAATGAGGAGATATCATTGGTAATACCAAAAAAAACTTAAATTTAGAATACATATATAAAGATAATATTAAAATTATTAAACTATCAAGTTTTTAGACATAATCACCAACTCTATGATGTTTTTTTATCTTTTAAACTTTTTAATTATCAAATTATTAATTGTTGTGTTCATTTTAATATTTCATCAAAACTTAATTAGTAGACATAATCATTAAGAGATTAAGTTCATTTTTATATCAGAAACATTAATGTATTATGAGGTTGTGTTCTAGACTAATTAGATAAGATGACTAAATAACATTAAAATGTTAAGAGCTACATACTTAACAAGTGCCACCACCAAAATTCATTCCACTATGCCATAAATGGATAAATGAGCATTTCTTTGATCATTGACCTTGCATGTACAATCACTTGTATTCTTTCCACTAGTTTCTAGAGGATCTCTCACTAGTATTTTTTTTTTACCTTAGCTTCTCCATGCTATTCCTGCTAATATTATTTTCCTAATTAACCTCTACAAGCTTTGTATAACCAATATTGTTTTCCCACTTAGCTTCTAAAGGCACAAGATAACCAATATTCTTTACCTTCCTTTGGTTTCCTAGACGAAAAGAATTGATTACATTCAATTAGTAGGTAACATAACATGGCATGTAATGTTAGTCATGTTTATATTTTTGGATATGAATCAGATGAGCATATAAGTTTTTTCTATTCATTTTGCCCTAGTTTTGAGTCTTCTAATCTCTACAATGTAGCAACCATCTTCATTCCTACACTATTCCGGAATGTGAATTTATACTTTTTCAAGTAGTTCTTAACTTTTTGACTCGGTCAATAAGCTAATGAAGGCGTTCGATAAATAAAATTAAAAGGAGCTTATACTTTTTTTAAAAAAGAGTTTGTAGCATTCGAAAGATACTTGAAGTAGTGTGTAGAAAATAAATATATCTTTCAGTAATTTGTTTACCAATTTTACACATCAAAAGTTTAAAAAATCATATAAGTTATCCAAAATTAAAAGATCCTATTATTTTTGTGATGTATAAATTATGTTTATATAAATTTATGAATATGTAGGAAATATTGTGATATTTGTTCTTTTTCATAAACTATTATTGCGCAATTGCAGATATTTTTATGAATACATATAAGTAATAACATTTTTGTCATTCGTATCTTTAAAGGTGAAAGATGGAAAATGGACATTATGTTCGATTTGGGATGTAAATGACATAGTATTTTAACTCGGGATGAATTATAGGTATTTCAATAGTTGAAGATCTATTCGATTGAATGACTTCTTAACACTAGGGAAAATTCACATTGATATTGATCACTTTGATATGTTGACAAAGACAACTTCAATCAAAAAGCTAATAAAAAGTTATAGAGGAGCATAATAATAACGAAAAAGACCTCTCCCTAATACTAGAGAGGCAAGTTCTTCATTTCCCTTTTACACCAAAGAGTAAAAGAGTCATCATAATGTATTAAAGAACAAAAGTGACACATCATATTATTTTTAAAAATGATAACACACAGATTAAGTCATGGCTAACTTAGCCTACTTTGTTTCTCGGAACCAATAAGAGGTAGTACAAGAATATTTACCTGTTGTCCATCAACTACACCTTTCGACCTGATCTTAGGCCTTGACTCACCCACCGTGCACGAACCTTGTGGAGAAACCATTAGGTTTTTGAGGCATTGGATTCTCACCAACATTCGCGTTACTCAAGCCCACATTCTCGTTTTCGCTTTGTCCACCACTACTCACGTGGGTCCTTCCCTCTAAGAAGATTTGTTGGGCTTTCCTAAAATTATATAATTAATCAGGAATCATTTAAGGAAAAGTAAAAAAATATTATTATTTTCATAGCTTTTGTCCCCTTCAATATCATTGTTTTTGCGTGATATTATCCAACATCTTTGAAGACTGTGACACAGAAGCCAATGTTGGATATATATTTTCTTTCCTTTTGTATTTTTAGGTTTTTTCCTAACAAATTATTTATATGTATAAGATGTAGTGGAAGCTCCTACGATGGCTTATATATTGAAACGTTTCTCTACTCCTTAAATATGACTTTCCTCATCCAAAAATATTATAATATCAATTTAATACTTCCAAGAAAATAACTACATTTATCATATATGGTTAGTTCAAATGCTATATTTGTTTCCACTTAAGTGGGGATTCTAGTCTTATGTTTGGCAAAACCCTTACTTCTAGAGAGTTTTTTATTTGAACAAAAAAACTTATGTGAATTCAGTCTAACGGTTCACCAATGCCAGGGCAGACCTTACCGTTTTTCTTTTTTGTATAATCAAAAATATTCTGTACACATTTGGGTAAAGAAATAATATTTTTCAGGTTTTATAGTTACCCCTCTCAATAAATGTCACTCCCAAGAATTGAACATTAACCTTTTAGTCTTTGCCAACCTTACACAATTAGACCAACACTTTCTAAATAAACCTTACAGTTTTGTCAATACTTACAAAATTGCTTACAAATTACCTACCAGCGAGATTCTCACATCAATAACAAGATTTGAACTCACGACCTAGTGGACTGAGTCAATAATTCCTTATCGGCTACACAAACTTTCATTTAGGAGATCTAGTTTTGAATGCATAGAAAATAATCTGCCCAATGTATACTTTCACGAGCTACTGACAAATACTTTGGGCAGATACACAATTTTGCTATGATTTTCCTTACAAAGAGGAGAATTGAGAGTAAACATTGTGCAACATGTATAATCTATTGCAAATATATGGTTATAAAGAAGGAAAAGAAACTCATAAAGAAGAGAGAGCTTCGGTTTTGACAGCAGGTGATGAATTGTTAACAGTAGAATTATCTGTCCAATTCTTATCACCCCAATGCCATAACATGCTCTCCCAGAAGCAGAAATCCTCAAAACATGTCTTCAAACGTTGGTCTTTTATCTTAATTTTCCAGTGACCATCACTATAGTTTCCTTTCTGTGCTTGTCTTCGATCCCACTCTAACGAAGCCTTCTGCTTCGACCTAAGCAAACAGAACTTCTGTAAGTTTTCGGGCATCGCATCGTGCACCTTCCACCATCTTGCATGTGCTATGTCACTTGCAAACTCCCGTAGAATGTCGACGTTCCAGTTGCAGTCGTAATCACGGAAGCACAGCCATGGTTTGTTACCCAGATAGTGGATCACATATAGGATTGGGGGATCGGCTCCAAAGAGACGAGTTTTTGTTACTTTTTTCTCTTCCTCATCACCTTCCCAGAAATGCTTCAAGAAGTTCATATGTTTCGGAATCCGATGCCACCATGTGAAGATTTCATTTAGATAACCCTGGTCCCCACCATTGTAGGAGACAATCTCATTGATGTGATCCATTAGCAGCTGAAATGTACAATTTGATGGTTCAATCACCATTACACCTGAGTTGAACAGGGTAGCATTGTTTCCTATGGCTGTTATTTCAGGCATCTCAAAAAGGAAATCAATATTTCTGAGTATAAGCAGGTCAGCATCGATGAAAATGATTTTGTCATAATCCGTTAGCTGCCAGAGGCGGAATTTGCTGTAGTTCCACTCATTATATGCCTCTGGTTCTGCTTTCGGATTCCTGATTCTTTGGATTGTGTGGATCTTCCATCCAGCAGCTTCCAAGCCCACCCTATGATAGTCAGTAATTGATTCATCAACGAGGATCACAAGATCTCGTGTTGAACCAGCCATGCGAATACTCTGAGCTGCAGTAATGGCTCCGCAAACATATACATGTGCAGAGTGCAGGATGGTTGCATAAGCTTCTCGCTGAGGCCTTTCTGAGTAAAAGTTGTCTGTTAAAAGTGTATAGTTAGTCTCTGATCGATATCCAATTAACCTAAGATGATACAAATTCAAAGGAAAAGGAATGATGTTCTTTCAAAAGTCATATTGTCTTTCTGGAATACCTGAAGATTAAGCTATACTAAACTGCCACATGATTTTTATGGTTAAAATACACCAGATGATAGGACCAATCATTCAATCAAAATCCCATGTTTTCTCTGACATTATGAACCTAATCTATTCAGACAAGCCTAAACTTGTGTCGCATTCGTATTTATTTGAAGAATAAACATTTATTTGCAGTATACTCTCATTCAAACAAATTAGTAACATCAGCTAACTGCAAGTACAGGTATATCATGCTCCTTAATTGTTAATTTTTTTAATATATCTATGCACCACATTAGGGTCCATTTGCGAGCTGGGCTTTGGAGGGGAATGAAGGGAAAGAGAAGACTTCAAAGTCATTACACAGGTTTATTTCATGGCTCTCAAACCTCCCATTTCCCTTCAAAACCTCACTCGCAAATGGACCTTTAGTTGTTGATTTGTGTGTACCCTTAAAGTTAAACTGAACTTTGCATAAAGAACAAGAAGCAAACAAGATCTTAGAGACACGAAGAAAGATAAAAGCAGGAAGGACAAAAGGAGAAAGTAGCACAGGAACACAAGAAACTAATTTAAACCTGACCTTTAGCCTTCAAAGGAACGGCTAGTTCACATGAACCAATTGGAAGCTGCAGCTTATCTCTCAGGGTGTTCAGGCTGGGTTCGTAAAGCCAGGCACTTCCTTCACGATGTATAAGTTCCTTGCAAGTAAATAGATTTGGGGTTGGGAAGCAATCGGTGACTAAAAGCACACGCACTGGATATAATCCTTTGGAAGAGGCAGCAAGTCTTGCTGCTTCAATCTGCACGTGCAAACGAGCTACATCTCTTGACCAACGTCCCGACTTGTTGCAGGGAAGCTTGACAGCAATGAGATCAAGTCGCGGTTTTCCTGGTACTTGAATCTGGGGCAGTGTTGGACAAGTTGGAAACTCATATTCTTCTTCTTCGTCGATCCATTCAGGATAAAGATCTTCCCAAGTAATGTTATTTGAAGCATGATTCAAGTGAAGGACTACATGCTCCGCTTCTGGTACCAACTGCATCCACTGACCAATCTCACTGCCATTGAAGTTTAATAAGCCAACACCCTGATATGTGTCCTTATCCTTCAAATTCACAAGAACTTTAGATATTTGATCCCACTCAATATTTAAATGTGATATATAACGTGGATCGATACCATCAAACCCCCCTTTCCAGTTGTCTAGAAAAGTTTGGCTGCAACAAAAAAATATCTCCATAAAAACAATGACAGGAGTAAATAATTATAAAAATCACCGGTTATGATTTGGACGAATCAATTGCCAATTTGCCATAGTAATCCTTTCCTTAGAAGGAATTGATGAACAATGCAGTTTTAGAGAAGAATATGAGAGAAAACTACATTATCCTAGAAAAGCCAAAATTTAGAAATGAGATTAATATAATAGCAGGAAACTATCAAAAATCTTAAAATATGAAAACGCGATGATATGTGATAAAAGGGTGAAAGACAAATAGGCATACCGCGATATTGAGCTCGTTAGATGATCAGTATTATAAACAGCTGGGGGATGGAAAATTGTAACTAAAGTTCCCAATATAACAATAGCCAAAATCAATTTCCAATTAGGCCTGCAGTTTAAGCATCTATCTTGGATTGGAACATGTAATGCCTTCTCAACATCTTTAAAATCTTTGTTTCTTTGAGGCCTTCTCTTGTTACTATCTTCACTGCATCAAGAACAGAGGAAACATTAGGTACATTATACGTATAAGAGAGTCTAAGTAGCAATAGAGGGAGCATCGATAAAGTTCCAAAAGATGCAACAAAATAAACCTGAGGACAACCATCAATTTTAATGCCATCATCAAACATATACAAATGAGTAATAACTTGTACGCTTATACGTACGTATGGACAGGAAACGTGTCATCATTACTCACTAACAATAGCATTCGGATCAAAAGCTAGTCTCTCTGTATCTGTATTGTTCAACTTCCTTCTTTCAAAGATGAAGTTACTTAATTTCTACTTACTGTCAAGTATTATTTGTGTACAAATTAGGTTCCAATTAAACTAATATAATTAAATAAATAAAACGAAAGCAACACTCAAGCATTGCCTTGCAATATTCTCAAGTTCTAAAAAGTATACATATCCAAAAAATTACTACACAGCCAGAAATATAAACACAATCATGTTTCAACATTGTTGATCTCACTCCAACACAAAGCAAAACTGAAAAAAAAATTGAGAAATAAACTAAAGAAAAGAGAGAATGAGTTTACTTAAATGAAGCTGACAACCGGTGCCGTGGCTCCACGGTGGTCGGAGAGGGTCCTCTCATCTGTAATTTCGATTTTCAAGAAACAAAAACAAAATGCTAAGTCAACAAAACCAACATGAATCAGTGAGAAAAGGGTATTTTAGAAGAGTAGAGACAAAAGGGTGTTCGAAAATGGAGTCAAAAGAAGAGCTTTGAGCTTGGATCAACAATGGGGGAAGAGCAAGACATGGTAGAGAAGAAGAGTGGTTAAAGTGGTGTGTTTAATTTACCTTGACAATTTTGGAAGAAATGAGAAATGGGTTTTATTTTTTTTGTTACTATAATTTGATTTTAGATGCAATGAATATTTTTCTTCATGTTGTCACCAAACATTCAATTTTGGTATTTATGGAGAAGCTTCTATTCCAAATTCCAATGCACCTAAAGTCTATCAATATTCCGAGAGTTTAACGTATATAATATTTTTATCATTTATATGTATTAATTTTATAGTGTAGTAATATAAATTTGAGGAGATATATGTTTACATTTAAGTTAATTACACTAGTTACACTCAATTTTGGTCATTCATTTTCTTAAATAACTTATTGCACCCACTGGTCTATCAAATTTAAGACAATGAATGCTGAGATTAAGCATAATTATATAAAAACTTAGGTGTAAGCAAATCTCGCCTCTATAAATATTGTAAAAATTTATATACAATTAGTTGTGTTATTCATCATTTATTTATGTTGTTTTTGTTTTAAAATTTAATAATGATTAAAAGTGAATGGTATGTGATATAGTGACACTATAACAAATTTTTATATTTTCGGCATATATATATTTTTAATTAATCTTAAAGTATAATATTTATCGATTATCCAGTTAAAAATCTTAATGTATATATCTTTTTTCTCTTAATTTTATTTAAGAGTAAATAAAACTTAAACATAAATAATAGTGTTGAAAATTGTTATAGAAGTATTAAATTCATATTTTATGAGAAAAATAGTTTTTTGCAACAATATTGTTAGAATTTTTTACATGTAATATTTATTATTTATGTATTAATGATAATTAATTTTTTAATTAAAATAATATTCACAAATAATGTAGGAGAATAAAATAACTACTTATATAAAAAATAAGTTATTTCCTTTAATTATTACAATTATGATATGTAAACTATTTTTTATAGTTTTTAAAAAAAATTTTATAAAAAATAATTAAATAAGACACCTACCATGATTTTACTGTGAATGGAATGAGTTAGCTCATGTTATAAAGAGATATTTTATTATGATGATATACTAACATTATAAAAATATACTTGCACAATATTAAGCTATTATTATTATAACATTAATTGATGCCCTTACTTTTTTTTTACTGAAAATGCTAATGTATGAGATTGTTTAAAGAAATAGTAATAATTTTGTGAGTAAATTATACAAATATCAACTGAGTTTTAGTTAAATTATATAAATTACTCCTTACTTTTTTACACTAACCACCTCTGAATGAGAAATAAGTGTAATCTTTTAAACAAAAAAGTGATAAATACAATTAAGTTAAACAAAATATGGTATATTGTAGAAACAAGTTCAAATAATATACAAATTAATGTATCTTTATTATTTTTTGTGGCAAAATGCATCTACCAATTTTAAAGAGATATTATTTAGAGTGTTGTTATACTATATTGTAACGAACCAAAAATAATAAATATGTATTGATTTATATATTATTTGGACTTGTCTCCACAATATATCATGTTTTGTTTAACTAAATTGCATTTATTACATTTTTTATTTAAATTATTATACTTATTTCACGTTCAGATGTGATTAGTATAATAAAAGTATAAAAAATAGAGGGTTTGTGTATGTGTAAAAAAGTGATGGGTGATTTGTGTGATTTTGCTAAGACTTAGAGGATGTTGGTGTAATTTACTCTACACAAATCCCCCTAATTATTTGGATTTGTCTCCACAATATATCATGTTTTGTTTAACTTAATTGTATTTATCACATTTTTTGTTTAAAATATTAACTTAATTTTCATGCAGGGGTAATGAATGTAATGAAAGTATAAAAAGTATGGGGTTTGTATAGGTGTAGAAAAGTAAATGATAGTTTATATAATTTCACTAAAACTAAGAGGGTGTCAGTGTAATCTACATAATTTTGATTCTTTTAAGATAAAGGAAATAATGAATTATAAAAACTTTTTACACTTTAATAATATGTCATAAAGATTTTAGTTTAAGTGGTACTAGAATTTAGCTTCTGGAATATACTTCTATTAGGAGTCTCGCTATATTTTAATGATGACAAGAAATATTGATAAGAGAGCTATTGTGGATGATCTTGATTTGAATAAAATTATCTCTTGTGAACATTATACATTATATATCTTTACACACACAAAAATGTGGACATGTATATGTTTTTTCTTCATTGTTTTATTAAAAGTGGTGTGCTTATATAAGAAAAATAGTTTTAAATGAATAAATAAATTTAGTTTTAACTTTTAACTCTTTGAATAGTGTTTTGCATTTGCCTTTTTTATTAATAATAGTAAGGCTTTTCCTAATACATACATATGTATATATAATATTAAAGAGTTACTGGGATTTAATAAAAGCAGGTATCAAATAGAAAATGTTTTCGCCTCCTTTCTTAAATGGTTGAAAATTTATATTTTGTCATTCATAAATATATTTTATTTTCATCATAAACATGGCATCAAGTTCATGCGTGGTTGGTATTTTTTTGTTTATAGCTTTTTTTAATTTAGCTTGCTAATAGACTAAGAGAAAGAAGTAAAAAGTAATAGGGTTATGTTTGATAGGTTAATTATAAAAGTAAAGACGTGCTATTTATAAAACACATTTTCCTTTTGATATTTTTGAAGAAAAAGTTTACATCGTTTGTCTCTACCTTTGTCTAGAGTTAATTCCTTACACGGTTTTAAAAACTTATACTATACTTCATTAATCTATAAATAAACAATTTTCACTATCAAAAGATTTTGAGTAGTAGTTGAAACATGATGCTAGTATATAATCAACAAAATCATTAGGTAGTGATTTGTTGTTGTTAAATGCTAACAAACCTCTATCATACCTAGTATTTTAATTAGGTTTTAGGCAACTAGGCATCAATACCTATATGGTGTTATCTAGTTGGATTAATTGGAAAATTGAAGAAAACAATAAGTAATAAAATCTAGGATCACGTAGGGAAGACAACTGTAGTGTGTTTTGACATGCAATCTCATCGTGAATATATTAAATGTGTGATCTATAAGCTTAAATATATTTATAATATTTTATTCCTCGTAAAGGGAGCCTCACATGACTCGAACTCATTATCTTAGAGACAAATGATCATTATTCTAATAAGTCACTATCATTAAGCTACTGATATTAAGCTACTAAGGTGATGGGTCTCAGTCACAAGAGACTCCCCTTTATAGGAATAAAATATTGTATGTGGTATTTAATTACTATTTGTCCTTGAAGTCATGAGTTCGAGTTGCGGGAGACTCCTCGTTGTGGAGAATAAAATATTGCATGTGATATTTAAGCTTATGAGTGACACATTCAATATATTCATGGATCTGGTAATCGCATGTCACAACTGAGGTGTTACAGCAACTAAGTAGACATGAGTAGTGTTTTCTCACGCTCATACCATATGGGTAGTAGATATGCATGGGTACCCAACATATTTTTACGTGTAGGTATATATTAATATATTTTTTAATAATCAATATATAAAATATTTATTTGATAAGTAATAAATTATATATATATTGAATTTATTATTATATTTCAATTACTAAAATTCATAATAAAATGAATGATATATAGTTAAAAATATATAAGTTATTTAATTAAAAAATAAATTTATAAACTTATGGGTACCTGGGAGACAAGTATTATGATATTCATTTCCATCCATACTAGAAGTATACCCTCCATTTACACGGGTCGGTACATCTTAGCTCTATGTAAGAAAAAATAGTAGATTAGAAATGTATATAAAAACTCATCATCAACAATTTGAAGTAATGAATTGTTAAACTATTCAATTTGAAGTTATCAATCATATTATATAGTCACTCATTCAATTTGTGTTAGGTATCAGTGGTCTAGGAACACCTAGAAGGGGTTGAATAGGTGTGGAGGTTACAAACTACCGCTTTTTAACAACAACCCAAATACTGGAAAAACTGTCCAGTTAATCGATTAACAGAAGGACTTAATCGATTAACGCAGTTACAGAACATATTAACAGAACAAGCAATTTGCACTTTTAACAAGATATACTTTAAACAGATATATTTCAGATATTATTGCATGCAAGTATTAATGATATAACATTAAACAGATATCCAAATTCTCAAGTATATATTCAGTGTATTAATGCAAGAAAAAGAAAGATAAAGAGAGAAAGAAAGAACAGTGCACAAGGATTTTTATCCTGGTTCGTTTGCGGTCCACTGCAAACTACATCCAGACCTCCCCTTCTGGATCAGAGAGATTTTCTTTCTTCACAATATTGAATTAAGATACAATTACCAATTCAATTTACAAGCACAAGGGATGCTCCCTTCTGAAATCTAGGATCTCTAAAACTTGGTTTGACTTCTACCCTTTCGCCTCTTGAGAAAACCTTTCTCGCAAACAAGCCCCAGCCAAGAATCTTATCCTCAAATCAAGACCTCCCTGCCTTGGTGAAGAACTACAATCTCTATGGTTTCACACCAAGAGACAAATCCAGACTGCACAACACACGTTAAAATCAAGGTATTCTAAGCACATAAAGCCTAAGATATTACAATGTAAAGACTAACGATTAACCCTTATCCTAATCAATTAAGCCATCAATATGAAAATGAGTTAATCAGAATACAGTATGTAACAAGTTTCTTTCAATCAGAATCTAATGCATGACCATGTGAGCAATATCAAATGAATATCAAATTATGCATAAACATTAAGCATGTTACAGAAAAAAACAGCATAATCTCTCTTCTCACACATGCAATTCTCAAGCAAAATAATAGTGAAAATACGAATGCAAAATGCTCTCTAATACAACCCTAAACAAATAAAATGAATGCTACTGAGTTCTAAGTGAAGCCTCGTATTTATAGCATGGAGAATAAGTGGTTTAAGTTGTTGCAAAAACAGTTAAATAGTTAAGCAGTTACAACAGTAGAAACAAATTTCAGTTATAACACAAAACAGACACGTTAATCGATT
>NC_032010.1:6360782-6370249 GCF_001865875.1 Lupinus angustifolius | reverse complement strand
AAATAGTTAAGCAGTTACAACAGTAGAAACAAATTTCAGTTATAACACAAAACAGACACGTTAATCGATTAACACTACCATTTAATCGATTAACGGACTTACAGAATGACATCCAAAATAGTTAAAACAGAAAACACATATTCAACAGAAATTTGGTTATGTTAATCGATTAAGCTACCACGTTAATCGATTAACCGAGGCAATTATGCATATGTTTCACAAGGCAAACTTCTCATATGTTATGTGCATTATGTATACATGTTTTATCATTTATATTATGCCTAATATGTATAGATAACATGTATGATATATGCATGAACATACGATTAACTAGATGATGCATCTCTTGAATATGGTAGTTCAATTATGATGGCTTAAAAGACTAACATCTAGGTTCACTTAACCTATATTCACTTACTACGGCACACATCCTAGACTACTTAGGTTATAGACTCAATTTATCTCCTAGTCTAGATAGGACCAAATGAGCACAAGGCATGTTGATTGTTGAGCCATCTTCAAGCTTTGTTAGAACCTTGTCTTCATCAAAATATAGGCTAAGATATGCTAGTGCTATTCTTGACACTTTGCACTTTCAATTTGTAGAAGTACAAACTAAAAAAGCAAGAATATAAGTCTAACTAAAGTATACAAAGGCATTATAAAAATAGTAACATACATAATTTTGATCACATCTGAAAGAACACACAACATGATTGCATGAACTATAAAGAGACTTTTACACATTTGAGTTTTTTGAATGCATTGTTATAGCGAACTATACAATAGGTAGAAGTACAAAATAAAACATCAATAATATAAGCATGGTGAAATATGTCTTAATGTGCTTTAGTTAGCATTTTTCTTAAACAAATTTCACCTATCGATCAATATTTTTAGTTGGAAATCAGAGCAACTCCATATACAACTTGTATATAGCAATGACAACACCATATAGAAAAAAGCTACTCTCTTTCTTTCACCAAATCCCTAAGAAAAAATAATACCATAATACACTTAAAGAAATGATAAGGTTCCTAGCATAGAACCAATAAATTATACACAAAAACAGACTCTGATGTTCTTCATCCAAAATATGATTTTATCACTCGTACACGATGTTAACTCTTCACCTCTTCAAACATAAAACGATTTGAAGCTATAAGATCTAACACTCTAACGATCATGGAGTTGTGTATCTTCTCTCAAAGACATAACTTTTAAATTTTTAAAATTCAAAATAATAATAAAAGATTTATCCATTAAATCTTTCTCGATTTTATAGTTGTATGTGTATATGCCTCCCGCCAATAGTACAACTTTTAAATTTTATATTTATCAAGATGACAATAATAATAATAAACATGCCAAAGTTACAACTTTAACCTTATAACTAAAACTTGTCAACAATAGAGCTTTAAAACTCCAAAGAACTTCTTATGTTCTTCATTAGTTTATCTCTCTAGTTGTTTTATGATAGTATTTGATTCCCTTACTTATTAAAGTAGATAAGAGTTGATTAAAACAAAGAGGACACCATAAAAATAAATTTTTATAGTAATATGTAACATCATAATAATATTGATCATTTAGTTGAAAATGTGCGATGGAATGCAGTCCATCACTCATAGATATTTCATCTCCTTGAGCAAGGTCACTATAAAATCTAGTAACACTTTGATCCTATTTTCACATAGCAAAAAAATATAAGAATAAGTTTTCAAAATAGCACTAAACAAATATAAAAAAAGATAAATTTTCACTTCAAAATAAAATACAATTTTTGAATATACTTATCCTTAATAAGTGTTCTAGTTATAATTTTCATTAAGCAAATCTTACCAAATCATTAGAATATAGAGTAGGAAATAGAGAAACTCATAATAAATACAATTAACACATTAAGAAACAATCTCAAACATCAAATAATTAGTAGCATTAAAAATATATCATAAACTCATATATTATATACCTAAACCCTCATGGTAGTAGAAACCAATGATTAACTTTCTCAAAAAATTTGTGTTGGATATTTATTAAACACAAATAACACCATATAGATAATATTACTTTTTATTTCACCAATGTCTCAAAAAAAATTAAAGTTCCCAACCAAGAACCAACAAATTCTACACAAAAAATAGACCTTAATGTTTATGATCGAAAATATGATTTTATGACCTAAACACTGTCTTAACTATTCACCTCTTCAAGCCCAAATAATTGGAAGTGTTAAGATCCAATGATCATGTAGTATAAGTTTAGGAAAAAATACCTCTTGGTACCCGCTACCCTAAATAGTGCGAGTATAAGTTTCATATAAATTTAGTCATTACATAATAGATACAATAAACTAATGTTGCATGTAGTATACTTCCATATAAATTTATTCGAGTATACATTTATAGTGAACCATATTTTTTTGGGATTATGTTTATACTTATGTTATAAATTTATAAGGTCATTTTTTAGCATATCTGTTGAATGATTATGTTTTATTTTAGATTGATGCTTATTATATTTTATACTATAAATTTGTTGTTTAAATATTCTAAATTCATACAATCATAAATGTGTATGTTTAAAATTAATTTTAATATCAACAGTTTTAACATTTCAATATTTACACATGAAATATTAGTATTAGAAAAGTATTAATATTTTTTATGTTATATTTTCTATTGTTATTACTCTCAATTCTTTTGTTACTATTCATTTTAAAATGATGTTTACCTTGTTAAAATTAGCCTTATGAGACAGTGATGAAATACTAATAATATTTGTGTTTAATGATGAATTATTTGTTTTTTTGTGAGTTGCAATATTAGGTTTTTTTATCAAGTCAAATTTACGAGGTCTTTTTTAGCATATCTATAGAATGATTATGTTTTATTTTAGATTGATCATTATGTTTAAATATTAACATTGGTTTCTGAGAGCATATGTAAAATATTAGCATTTGTATAATATGTGCATTTTTTCTGAGTATGTTTTATGAGAAGAGAATAAATGGAGGATGTGATGAAATAATGAGAGGATTTCACTTCCTCTTTAATTTAATCTATGATATAATCATTACTATTGCTTTCATGATTGCATATACTTGAATATCCCTCCCAAGTCTATTCACCTAGAAATTAAATTTAATTAAACATGTATCATGGAACATATATACTGTGCATGTTATTCTACAACATGATTAAATTAACAGATAAATGAAGACATGACAGTTTAAAAAATACTAACAAATAGGCTTCATGGTGCCAAATATAGACATCGTAGTTTGGTACTCTCAATTCCTCTCATATTATAATAATAGTTTATATTTAGAAGTATAAATATAAGGAAATTTTTGTACACCACATTTTTTGGATAATGTTTATAAGCACTTCTAAAAAAATTATAAGGTCCTTTTTTAGCATATCTCTTAAATGATCATGATTTATTTTAGATGTATGCTCATTATGTTTAAATATTTGAATGTTTACACATAAATATTAGTATAGATCTATAATGATTATGTTTTATTTTAGATTGATTATGTTTATACATGCAATACTTGGACTATTTGGGTACTTGCATTGCTACCCGAGTACCCCAAATAGTGAGGGTATGAGTACCATATAAATTTAGTTATTATATAATAATGGATAAAATAAAATAATGTTGTATGATGTATTAGTATCATATAAACTTAATCAAGTATATATTTATAGCATATCTTTGAATGATTATGTTTTATTTTAAATTGATCCTTATTATGTTTTATATATGGATTTATTATTTTTAAATATTCTGAATTTTAAGGACACAAATATATGATATAAAAACTTGTTATAAATATATATATCCATAATGAGAATTTTAAAATTAAGTTTATTTTCATATGTAGAATGATTTTGTCATAATCTCATTTAAAAACTTGTTATTCTTATGATAGGCGTATTTATAAATGCAAGAAAAACATCATCCTTACTTAGAAGTGAATGATTGATACTTTATCTTTTTCGGATGACATTTTTCTTGTTGTAGATAGTTATGACAGAATCTCTCCATAAATCCTAAATTCATTTTTTTCTTTTATGTCTCAGTCATGAGATGTAGTTTATGGAATTAAAGTTGTAAATTAATATTTTTTATAAGGGTTATAAATTTTTTAGGATGTCCAAATAAGTCACTTCATCATGGATGAATATGAAAATAATGATAAATGGCATATTGCATGTATAATTATTACATTTAATTTTTTAGAACTGCACTGCAAACTTTTTTACATTCATTTCCATGGATTTGACAAAAAATTACTTCACCACAAAATACTGATATGAAAAATAAATAGAAAAAAATAATAAATGGAAAATATGTTATGACATATTCACCATTTCAAATCCAAGTGTCACCATCAAACAGTGATGTGGAGCCACCACTTCACTACTTTGGAAATCAAAGATATTTTCCCCAAACATCAATACTCACCTTCACCTTTTATTCTAAATCACAAAACTGTCAATCTTCCCTAAAATCTACACATTTTAAGTTTCAATGGTATTCTTTTCTCATGATTACTAAGTAGTATCAAAATATTTTGACTCAAGTGTTAAAAGTTTGCAAAATCTTTTCTCATGATTAATGTTTAACATAACCCAAGATGAGTTTGAACTTATACAGTACTATAAGCCTTGTAGTTGGTCCATTGGTAGTTGACTTATCTCTTCTATCTTTGGAGCTTCCATGACCTTTAACTCTTCTTTGGCTTCCAAACCATAACGCTAAAGAAGAATAAGGGAAAAAAATAATATGTCGTGAGAAAGCAAGCTAGATGAAGGGACACTATATTGAAGGGACACTATATTGTGAAACATAACAATAGAGGCACAAAAGTGAAATTTTTTTATAAGATCTGATAATGTTGAACTAAAATTTGCAGAAAAACTTTCATTTTTACCAATATTAGTTTGAGAGGATTACATGGTGAACATGCATATATACCAATAATAACACCAAGAAATTCATAATAAGATATAATCATAACTCAGAGAAAAAATGTTATATTCAATTCAAAAAGAACGAAATAAGATTCATCCAACAAAAGTGACGAAAAATGTTTCTTTGTTAGGTAAAAATGTTTACTTGTTAGTAAACATTGGGAAAAAAGGGTTAGATAGAGAAAATAACACAGTTGAAGGGACATTGAAGCACAAAAAAATGCAGATAAGCTACAAGATCTAATGATATTAAACTAAAATTTGTAGAAAAAAAATTCATTTTTACCAATATTTGTGTGAGATAGTGACGTTGTAAAACCTACATACCAAAAATAACACCAAGAAATTCGAAATAAGGTATAATGAGACATTATACAAAAAATATTATCTTAACTCAAAAAGAATGAAATAAGATTCATCAACAATAGTGGCCAAAAGAATAAAAAATATCAAAAGAAGGTTTACAGAGTCTCATATTTGAAATTGTAGACAGAGAGAAAGGGAGAGAGTGATATGATATGAACCATGAATTGAAATGAATAATGAATGGAAAGAAGCATTTAGAAAAGAATAAAAAGAATAAAAAATGAATGAAGAGAGAGAGAGTAATTTCAAATTAAATGTCAATTAAAAAAGGAATGTCCATTTCGGTAATAATAATAAATGTATAATAATAATAAAGAAGTAAAAATATTTGAATGACCGTTTTAGCCCTTAAAATGCCAGGTGTCAGTCATAGGTAATAGGTATTTTTGTAATCTCACCATCCTTTACATTATTATATAGAAGATAGTAGACTAACACACACTTGAAAAATATAAGGTACTAACAGTATCAATATAGTGAACTCGGAGATCTGTCATAAGTCATTAGTAATGCATTTTATAATATCATACACAATTTTATAATATCATACACTATTATTAGATTAGAAGTAACTCATTAGAAATGTAGATAAAGAAATATCAGAAGAGTTCTTAAATGTACAGAAAGAAATATCACAAATTTCAGACACTATTAGATACAACTTCTAGACAGAAAATATCAATAAAAAGAAAAATAATGTTACCAACACACAGTTTAATCAGCGTTATTGGTAGAAAAATATTATCATAAAAAATAAGCCTTCACAACACACTGCGTTCTTTATTAAAGAAGGTAGAAGAAGAATATCAGAAGAGTTCTTAAATGTACATAAAGAAATATCACAAAATTCAGACAGTATTAGATACAACTTCTGGACAGAAAATATCAATAAAAATAAAAATAATGTTACCAACACACAGTTTAATCAGCGTTACTGATAGAAAAATATCATTATAAAAAATAAGCCTTCACAACATACTGTGATCTTTATTAAAGAATGCACATTAGAAGTAACTCATTAGTAATATGTGAACAATCTGATTTATCCTATTTCTATCAATAATCTTTACGTCTAAAAACCAGCATTCACAATACATAGTTCTATGAGTAACATATAAAAATAGCATGAATCGAATTTTCAAGCAAAAAATCCGAGTAATATATAATAAAGGATCTAGAACATTTCTACGCTAAAGAATGAACTTTTGAACAAAATAATTGAAGTAATGTATAAGAAAGATATAATTTTTAACCGTAAAAAGGTCTAGAACATTTCTACAGTAAAGAATGAATTTTTAAACAAAAATTCCAAGTAATGTATAATAAAGGCCCGATTTTTAAACATAAAAATAGAATCCAGAACATTTTTACGATAAAGATTATATTTTTAAGCAAAAAAAGGTAAGAAATGTACAATAAAGATATGATTTTTAACCATATAAATAGATCTAGAACAATTCTACAGTAAAGATTGAATTTTTAAGCAAAAAATCCAACTAATGTATAATAAAGATCCGATTTTAAACGATAAAATTAGGATCTAAAACATTTCTACACTAAAAGTCGAGTTTTTAAGGAGAAAATATAAGAAATGTAGAGCATGATATTTTGATACCTGATGTCTTGTATTACTTTAAATATAGACGGAAGAAGAAGAAGGAGAAATGAAATTGGAATTAAGAAAGAAGGTAGAAAAAATAGAAAGAGATGAAGAGATGAAAGGGATGAAAGGGGTCTGTGAAGAAGAAATGAAGAGTTGAAAGGGGTGAGTGAAGAAATGAGACGCGTGACAATTTGAGAAGTAATAAAGAGTTCAACGTGTGGCAATCCAATTGTCATTGCATTTGAAAAATAAAGACGTAATTTCTTTCTTCTTTTTTTATTTAAAAAATATATTTTGCTATTAAAATTTTAACCCCTAAAAAGGCAAGTGTTAAAATTTTAGAATGTCTACAATGGTAAATACACCATCCCATTGCATTCTTATAAAGATAGTAGAAGCTATTTTTGTGGGCATTCATAATTAGTATTCTTACGTGTATTCATGAAAAGTTACCATCACTAGATTCATGTGATTGTTATTTCACAGTTAAAACTAGTACTAACATCACATAAATAGGGAAATGTCATCTAAAGCAAGTTAAAATTACATTAATTTATGAACCGAAGTATCCATAAACATAATATTCCATAGTCTTACCACTCCACCATTTGCGAATCCAAAAACAGAAGTACAAAACAATAATCCAAAAACACAAGTAGATAAGAGTGTAAAAAAACAAAATCAAAGTTTCAAGAGCCATATATTCCAATGTTGTTCCAATATTTTCATTCCTTATATAAAGTCTCCCCAAGTTTATGATGAATATGGAGTTAGGTGTGCAAATAGAAAATCCTCACCTTATTTGTCCCGCATGGAAAAAGACATTAATTAAACAATTGTGTTAATTACTATTGTTCCCGTTGCTTGCAACAATTATAAATGACACGAAATAATACTTACTGGCTGAGTCATGACGAGGTCGCTCTCTTTAAGACGTTTCGTGGCACTTCCCAAAATGTGCAAGCAGACTATCAACCAGGCCGTCCCCAGGATAAAACAGCCCTGATCTCTGTTATCGAATTCTTAATACACTGCAAGAACCGATCTCGAATACATCCACCACAATATGGCTACCAGTGTCAATTCTCGAAATTTCCACAATATGGCTACCCGTGCCAATTCTCTTTCCACAATACTGACTACTAGTGTCAGTTCTCGAAATGGCCACAATATGACTACTTGTGCCAATTTTTCCCCCTAATACTGGGGCAAAAGTTGAATAAAAATGCATTCAACTTGGGGTGCGAAAATATGTAGGGAGGAGGCTTCTATTTATAATATGGGATTTTTTCCATGTTCCTAGTTTCTCTAATGTGGGACTTGGGAGTTGTTTTCTTTCAAAACTCTTCCATGTGGGACTTGGAAATTTTTTAGATTTCACACCCACAACCAAGTTCCAACAATCCCCCACTTGAAATTAAAAAACAATTTCTGAGAATATTTGTGGTCTCAATAAGATTGTGCATAAACAAATGTGTCATGTGACTTGAACCTTTGCATAATGAATAAGATCCAGATTTTACTAGAGTGACTCGTAGTCTTGAACTCTATCTCCGGCATCAAACCACACACAACCTTTTCAAAGGTGTATTCTGTAAAGCTCGTGCGTTAAAGACCATGCACGTCTATCTCAGTATAGTGAACGCTCTAGAAATTTATGCCCCGAAATTTCATAGGAAGCGGCCCCCACTTTCACATTCACATAGGTGAGTCTATCAAGAGTACTCCTATAGCCTAGGTACTCCACTCCAATTGGAGTATAGATCTCATTAAGAGTTTTAACTCATCCTTACATATGCTACATGAATCATGCTGCTCATAATTTTATAGCATGTTCATTCTCTTATCACTTCACAACTTGTTATTATCCATTGAACCTATTTCTTAGTATCTCCAGTCAGTTAGGTCGGGTTACCATCATGAGTGATCCTCGTTCTAAGGGCAATAGTCTCATACTCTTAGAAGTATTATGGAATTTCTCTCTAGCTAGTCCTTTCATCAAAGGATCTGCTAAGTTATTTTCAATGCGTACATGATCAACTCTAACAACTCATGTAGAGAGTAACTCTCTAATGGTGTTGTGCTTATGACGTATTTGTCGCTTCTTACCGTTATAAAAGTGATTCTCAATTTTTTTGCAATAGCGACGATACTATCACAATGGATCAACACAACTAATATATGTTTTTCCGGGGAATCTCTGCAAGCAAAATTCTCAGCTAACTTGTTTCTTCATTAGCTGTTGCTAATGCTATCATCTCAACTTCCATAGTGGATTGAGATAACATAGTCTGTTTCTTGTTAGACTCTAGATAGTCCATCTCATCATTTATGGCTTCTCGCCACAAATCAACATCCAAATAAGTCAAAACTTATTGAAGAGTTGATGAATTATCCTCCAATATATAGACCATATAATCAAGTCTATACTCTCTAACAATTATTGCTCTCTTAATTCTTCTAGGTTTTATTTCAAACCTTTCATTTTCCATCATTATCTCTAATCACTAGTA
>NC_032010.1:6334626-6360682 GCF_001865875.1 Lupinus angustifolius | reverse complement strand
AGGGGCATACCTTCATAAATAATTTCATGAGCAATTCTCTTTATCTCATAGGATTGAGACTCTACTGATTTATCATCAGTCATATGATACTTGAGGTAGTGGTAACATCATATATATATTTTTTATCTTAACTTCCTCAATATCATATTTCTTTATTTCTCAAGTGTATACCAAATTAATTTGGCAGACATATATGGGTTGTAGTAATTATACAGATCCTCTGACAACTCCTTTAAAATGAAGTTCTTACATAAGTAATCACTTTCATTCCAGAGAGCTATTTCAATAGCCAGTTTATCTCTTTCCTCTTTTTCAGCCTCACTTGACACCACTGGGATGCCGATTTTCAGAACATGGGCAACCTTTCTCATAGTGATGAAAAATTCCATCTTATGTTGCCAATGTTTGAAATTTGTCCCGTCAAACCGAAATGGTTTGTTCAGGTCATAGTTGTTTGGTCCAGTAATATTATCTACGAATGTCATTGCAGTCAAAACGTCTTAAAATTTGTTGTTCCCGTTGCTTGCAAAAATTATAAATGGCACGAAATAATACTTAATGGCCGAGTCACGACCATGTCGCTCTCTTTAAGACGTTTCATGGCACTCCCCAAAATGTGCAAGCAGACTATTAACCACACCGTCCCCAGGATAAAACAACCCAAATCTCTGCTATCGAATTCTTACTGCACTGTAAGAACCGATCTCGAATACACCCACCACAATATGGCTACCCGTGTCAATTCTCTTCCCACAATACTGACTACTAGTGTCAGTTGTCGAAATGCCCACAATATGGTTATCTGTGCCAATTCTTTCCCCCAATACTGACTACCAGTGTCAGTTCTCGAAATTTCCAGAATAAGGCTACCTGTGCCAATTCTTTCCCCAATACTGACTACAAGTATTAGTTCTCGAAATTTCCACAATATGGCTGCCTGTGCCATTTCTTAGTGCCACGGAAAGAAAGTTGGAGAAATTTGCTGGAAATGCACCGGCGGAAAATATGAGGAAGAAAGAAAAAGTTGAATGAAAGCGCATTCAACTTGGGGCAAGAAAATATGTAGGGAGAATGCTTCTATTTATAACATGAGATTTTTTCCATGATCCTAGTTTCTCCAATGTGGGACTTGGGAGTTGTTTTCTTTTAAAACTCTTCCATGTGGGACTTGGAAATTTTTTAGATTTCACACCCACAACCAAGTTCCAACAATTACACTCAGTGTGCTGGTATAAAGCCTCACTAAATCTCCAATATCAAAGGTTCGATTCCTCAGAACGACATTTGTTGGAAAAGGCAACCACGAACTCCAAAAAAAAAATTAGTTCTATTCCTAAAAATAGGAGAACACTCTTGATAATTCCAAAAAATTACACTCATGTGAGTTTCAAGATGGGAAGAAGAAAAAATAATTAAAAATATTAGATATACTAAACGTATATAATCTTAAATTTATACATTGCCAACCATGTTATTACCACTAACATTTTCTTCATTAAATTCGTTCATCCAGCTGGTACCACTCTATTAACATAATAAAAAACAAATTTGAGTACAATACAACTCTATTAACATGATAGAAAAAACAAATTTGAGTACAAGTACAACCCAATTAACATAATAAAAACAAATTTGAGTACAAGTACAACTTATTAACATTATATATTTTTTTTTTGAGTACAAGTACAACTCTATGATATGATTCATTTGTCACTCAACCATATATAGAACTATGATATGATAACAAATCAAAGTCTAGTCCATCATGGGATACATAGAACTATGATATGATTCATTTGTCACTCAACCATATACCTTTCTTAAACTCAGCTTGTTTTTTCTCAATTTTTTGTTGGAAATGTGTCTTACCTATAAAACTACTACTTGATTCATTAATTAACACCTCCAACGACATGTGTTATGGAAGAAATATTCATGGTTTCAACACTACTATCACTAATATCATGGGGAAGAGGAAGCAAACATTCTCTCCATAAGATCTCTCAAATTTCTTAATACCTTGTTGCCCTTCTCCAAAATTTACAAATTACCAAAACATATCTCCAGTATAACAACTTAAATCTTTGGTTAAGGAAAACAAATATAAACATTATGTCGGCCCAGACTGTGATCGGGGAGTTTCCTGTTACAAATTTATAATTTCTAATTAAGGTGAGCATCATATATTTGATACAATGATATCGGCTATTTCTTTCAAGGGTTATATTATAAGTGATCTAATTACTGCACCCCGTAGATTTCTAAAAGCTGATAACGGATATGGGCTTAATGGGTGGATACCCATCAAGTTAACCTATAGGGGATAATGGGAATAAGTTAATGCATAAAGAAGGTTATGGTCTCCAAGACACCAAATCACAAATAGTTTTCACCTCTCCCCATCAAAGAGAAAACGAAGGTCCCAAACGGAATTAAGGATTTGGTTGAGGAATACCATCATACCAAAACTCTCTCAAAAGGTATATCAAAGGAATAGATCAGAAAATATGGATTCAGGTATGACTTTGTATCCTTGTTTTATATAATGTGTGAGAATCATGAGATTCAAGATCCTAGAATTGATATTTCACTAATCATCAGAAAATATCTAACAAGTAGTATCAGAGCTACCAAGTTCTGAATTTTATGGTTCTACATTAAAGTTGATTTCCCCCAATTTTTTATGAACCCTAACTTTTAATTTTGAGGATTTTTATGCTTCCGCTGTTGGTTATGAAATTGGGTATTTAGGAATAATGATGATAACTTTTATCCGCTTCCGCTTATTTGAATTATGAGTAATTTGTATTATGAATCCTTGCAACATGTGTTGAAGTATATAATCAGATCTGTACATGAACATTGAATTAACTTTTATGACTCTGTTATGCAATATGTATATTATACATTGCCTTGCCACACATGTTCTATTCAGTTCATTCTCTCAATTCTCCATGTATATACATTGCCTCAAATTTCATTTACTGCATTGTTGCGTTAAATTTGTAAAGAAAATTTTGGATGAAATTGTATGCCCTTTTACCACTGATTTCAACATATATATTGAAATTTAAAGATCATTTCTTTTATTAATTTTTTATTTTAGAAAAATGATATTAAGGCAATTTCTCATGGCTTATGACTTTCATTTTTTTAAGATTGAGTTTTATTAAATTACACATGAATCGTTACAGTTGCTATGGGTTGCACAATTATATTATATATGTTTGTGCTTTTGTTGTATTATGGAAACTGGATTTCTATATATATCTTTTAAGATATGCATGATCATATTTGATTTGAAATTTCGATAATAGTTTGCATTGATTAAGATTGCAATTTTTATGCGTTGATATATATAATATATCTTTTTCGATTTGGAATTATATTATGAGATTAGATTTATTAATCATAAAAGATATCAAATCTCAAGGTTTTAATTCCAAGTTCTTTTTTTGTTGTTGTAATGGACTCATATTGCTTATTTTTGTGTTGTAATTATTTTGAATTAATTGATGCAATATGTTGCCAAAGTAACCTCTATTATGGAAATTGATTAAAATTACACAGATGAGTATGAGATTATTTATGCGAATTGTGTTCGGCCCAAAGGAAGACACAATTTGTCCAAATAATAACATACTTGTGATGATAAATATGTAACAATTATAAAGTTTTTTTTTTCATGTGAGTAATAGTCGGTCCAAAGAAAGGCTATTGTTTGACAGAACTAATTGTTAATATTTGATCATTACGTTGAGAGTACCACGTACAAATTAATTTCTTTGTCCAAAGACTAGAACTTGATATCGTACTAGGTATCTTGTGATATGTCTATTATGTGAACATCTCTTGTTTTATATATATAATACTTGACTTGTTTGTTTAAATGATTGTTACACTTATGGTTTGTTGGTGGATGATTGCATTATTAAGGGGTTGCTATTGTTGAAGCATTATTTTCGTTTCGACAATATATTCTGTCATGTTTACTTATGTATAAAATGATAATTTTTTTTATGGAAAATTCAAAAGGATAATCACTGAAATTCGAAATGTAGTCCTTGTGATGAGAATGATGCAATACTACTAATAGGCTATAATGAATATATGTATTTATATGTGGATATAAATAATATATATTTTGGTTAAGGTTATGTTGTATCAAACTTGGAAAATAAAATTGTTTGACATTTTAAGTGAACTTATTAAATATCAAGTCGCCAAAATGACATTTTTTATGTGAATTGTTCATAATAAATGTTAAATGCTAGTGTGTGTATGTATCCATGCGGGTATTAATCGGTCCAAAAGAAGATTATTATTTGGCCGGATTATATACACATATGTAATGATAAACATGTGATTATTATAACGTGGCATTGTCAATGACAAATCAGTCCAAAGAAGTTTTATTATTTGACATGCATTATGATCAATGTTTGACTTTAAACAAGAGTATCATTAATGATTGATATGAAATATCAAGCCAATTGTATGTTTGGATTTTATGCCAATAATGATCGGCTCAAAGGAAGAATACTATTTGGCCCAAATTACAAATATATTTGTAGCAATAAATATGTGATAATCATTTGGTTTTCTATGTGAATAGTAAGTCATTCCAAAGAAATGCTTATTGTTTGACATGACTGATTATCAATATTTGAGAACTACATTGAGTGAACCACTTTCAAGTTAATATTTTTGTCCAAAGATTGAATATTAATGTTGTGCTAGGTAACTCGTGATATGTCTCATTATCATTTGAATTTAAGTATTAAAGTTAAATGTGAGTTTAATTGCAAAAATGATTGCAATTTGTTTTGTTCTTTTACTAGTGTTGCCAATATTTCTAATTAAATTAAGAATATCACATCGTTGAATGAGAGACAAACTTTAAGGTCTGGAAGGAAGCCGTAGAAATTATTTTCAGCTGTATGGATTTAGATTTGACACTTCAAGTGGAGAAATACATTTCTACTATGGAAATCTTTGATGAGGTTAAAACTGAGAAATTGGAACACTCTAACTGAATGTGTATAATAATCATGAAACGCTCTATTCTAGAAGCGTTTCAGGAATCTATTTCTGAGGGCCAAAATGCAAGAAACTTCCTTGAAGAAATAGTACCATGCTTTGCCAAAAAATGAAAAGGCGGAGATGAGTAGCCTCTTGGCTAAACTCATCTCCATGAAGTATAAAGGCAAATGGAACATAAGGGAGTACATTATGGAGATATCTAATCTCGCATCAAAACTCAAGTCACTTAAGTTCGAGCTTGGTGATGACTTGCTTGTGCACTTGATTTTGATCTCACTTCCTGCACACTTTGGGCAATTGAAAGTGAGTTATAATACTCAGATGTACTATGTGCAAGAGGAAGAGAGATTGTAGAGAGATAAGACTGAAAATGCTCACTTAACTATGACCTCTCAAAATAAGATAAAAAAGAACAATAAGGATGTTGTGAAAAGACTATATGTATTTTTTTCCTCAGAGAATGTGGAATTGCTTTGCAATACACTATGTCAGGAAAACCTAGCATGAAGGGTGTTGTTGAGCGATTCAACCGAACTCTTAAGGATATGGTGAGAAGTATTATTAGTCATTCTTCAATGGCAGAGTCTCTTTGAGGGAAAGCTTTAAAGACCGCAATTTACATCTTTAATAGGGTGCCAAGTAAAGCAGTTAACAAAACCCCATATGAGCTTTGGACTAATAAAAGACCAAGCTTGAAACACTTGCACATTTGGGGTTGTCCAGTTGAGGCGCGACCTTATAGACCGCATGAAAGAAAACCAGACTCTAGAACTGTTAGCTGTTATTTTGTTGGCTTTGCAGAACGCTCTCGTGGCTATAAATTTTATGATCCCACTTCAAGACTTTTTTTTAGACGGGAAATGCAAGATTTCTTGAGGAAGTTGATTTTGGGAGGAAGATAACATAAAGAATGTTGTCTTTGAGTAAGAACCTATCACTAACGGTGAACAAGTTCTTGTGTCTATTACCATTCAAGGAACAAATTCAGTAACATAAGATAATATTCAGAATGTTGTCCCTGATAATATTTCAGAACAAGACAACAATGAGGCTCTCCATCAAATACCTATAGAATAAATTCAACAGCCTCAAGAAGTAGAAGTGTCATTAAGGAGATCCACTAGAGAGGAGAAGTGTAGAATTCCTGATGATTATATTGTATTTCTTCAAGAACATGAGGATGACATTGGGTTAATAGAAGATGATTCATTGAACTTTTGTCAAGCCATGAAAAGTTCTAACTCTCAAAAGTGGATCGATGCCATGAAGGATGAAATGAAGTCTATGCATGATAATGACGTTTGGGATCTTGTCGAATTACCTGAAGGTGCGAAACCTATTGGTTGCAAATGGATATTTAAAACCAAGAGAGATTCAAAGGGTAATATTGACAGATATAAAACTCGTCTAGTAGCTAAAGGCTTCACTCAGAAAGAATGCATTGATTATAAAGAAACCTTCTCTCTAGTATCTTCGAAGGGTTTTTTAGAATAATATTGGCACTAGTGGCTCATTTTGATTTAGAGCTACATCAGATGGATGTTAAGACTGTGTTTCTTAATGGTGACATTAAGGAAACAATCTATATGGTGCAACCAGAAAATTTTCTGTCAGTTGGCTCAAATTCTATGGTATGCAAATTAAAGAAATCCATCTATGGGCTTAAACAAGCTTCTCGTCAATGAAATCACAAATTTCATCAAGTTATTACCTTGTATGGTTTTGATGCAAATAAAGTTGAAGATTGTGTATACCATAAGTTCAGTGAGAGTAAATTTATCTTTCTTCCTTGTATTATATGTCGATGATATACTGCTTGCTAGCACTGATATGAGACTATTGCATGAGACCAAAAGATTTCTAACGAAGAATTTCGAAATGAAAGATCTTGGGGAAACTTCTTTTGTATTAGGTATTCGGATACTGAGAGATCGCTCTCAAGGTATCCTAAGGTTATCACATGCAAAAGATTCCTTATGCATATGTAGTAGGAAGTCTAATGTATACTCAAGTTTGAACACGTCCCAACATAACATTTATTTTGGGAGTTTTGGGTAGATATTTGAGTAATCCTTGAGTGCATCATTGGAAGGCAGTCAAATGTGTTATGCGTTACTTGAAGAGAACAAAGGAGCACATGCTCACATATCGGAGATCTGAGAATTTAGAGATCATTGGGTACTCTGACTCCGATTTTTCTAGATGTCTAGACAGTAGACAATCCACCTCTAGATATGTGTTTGTATTGGCTGAATGTGTTATCTCTTGGAAGTCTGTGAAACAGACGCTTATAGCTCCTTCAACCATGGTTGCAGAGTTCATGGTTTGTTTTGAAACATTAGACCATGACATATGGTTGCAGAATTTTGTCACTAACTTACATGTGGTCGATTGCATTGAAAGACCACTAAGAATTTATTGTGATAATAAGTATGTTATTCTTTACTCCAACAATAAAGGAGTTCTACAAAGTCAAAATTTATTGACATCAAGTTTCTGGTTATTAAAGAAAATGTTCAAATAGACAATTTTTCATAGAACATAAAGGAAAAATATTATGCTAGCTGATCCACTGACTAAGGATTTGGTACCTAAAGTCTTTCATGAACATATTGCTCATATGCGTATTGCTTCTTATGATACCTTAGTTCAGTGGGTGTCTATATGTTTTATGATTTAATTTGGACGGCATATATAGTTTTATGCATAATAAAGTTAATGATTTATTATTCTATTTTGAACTCATGTAATGTAACCAATGTGTTGCAATTAAGGACTTTGGATTGATCTCACTAAAGAATAAAGAAGGACCAGATGGAAATAGACATGTATGAGATCATATTGCATGAAATTTCTGTCACTCATCCATATTTGATCTATGTCATTGAGTATATTAATATGGTGATCATCGTGGTCGAGTCATGCTTGCATGTGATGAAAGTCGCGATGGTTCTATAGTTGATATATGAGATGGGCCATATTGTATTAAGGAGAAGTCTAAAGGTAAATAGCATACGGATGCACGCCTAAAGAACCTGTGATATAGTTGTATCAGGAAGATATGAAGCTCAAGTGGGAGATTGTTAGAAATTTATAATTTATAATTAAGGTGGGCATCATATATTTAATACAATGATATCGACTATTTATTTCGGGGGTTACATTATAAGTGATCTAATTACTAGCACCCCATAGATTTCTAAAAGCTGATAACGGATATGGGCTTAATGGGTGGATACCAATCAAGTTAACCTATAGGGGATAATGAGAACCCTATAAGTTAATGCATAAGGAAGGTTATGGTCCCCAAGATACCAAATCACAAATAGTTTTCACCTCTCCCCATCAGAGAGAAAAAGAAGGTCCCAAAAGTAATTAAGGATTTGGTTGAGGAAGGTCATTATACCACAGAGAATATGGATTCAGGGATTCAAGTATAACTTTGTATCCTTGTTTTATATAATGTGTGATAATCATGTGATTCAAGATCCTAGGATTGATATTTCACCAATCATTAGGAAATATCTAACATTTCCAACCAACAGAGAGTTCTATTGTTACTCGGGTATAAGAAGGGTGGAGATCCACAAGTGAGACACCAGATCTTGAATCAAAACCTTAAGGTATTAGTTCTATGAGCTTTTTCTACTTTAAACTATTTCACTCTTTTTCTCATATCCAATGTGAGACTTCACACTTGAATATGTCCATCAGACAATGTCCTAATATTTATCAAATTTCGCTTCCATTTGTGTTGAAATACCAATCATAGGATCTTGAATATCATGATTCTCACACATAATATAAAACAAGGATACAATGTCATACTTGAATTCATGTTCTCTAATACTTTTTGATATACCTTTTGAGATAATGATCTTCCTCAACCAAATCCTAAATTCCTTTTAGGACCTTCATTTTCTCTCTGATGGGGAGATGTGAAAACTATTTGTGATTTGGTGTTTTGGGGACCATAATTGTTCTTTTATGTATTTACTTATAGTGTTCCCATTATCCCCTATAGGCCAACCGTTTGGGTATCAACCCATTAAGATCATATCCGTTATCAGTTTCAAAAGTCTTTTAGGTTGTCACTAATTAGATCACTTGTTTTTTAATCCAAAATAAATAGCCAATACATAATTGTATTAAATATATGATGCTCACCTTAGTTAGAAATTATGAATTTTTGACAATCTCCCACTTGGGCTTCATGAAACAATTAGATCACATATTTTTTAAGTACACATTCGTATGCTATTTATATTTAGACTTTTCCTTAATAAAATCTGGTTCATATCATATATCAACTATGGAACCACTGTGACTTTCATCACATTCATGCATGACTCGATCATGATAATCACCATATTAATATACTTAACATAGACCAAATATGGATGAGTGATATGGAAATTTCATGCAATGTGATCTCAAACATGTATATTTCCAATTGGTCATTCTTTATTCTTTAGTGAGATCAATCCAAAGTCTTTAATTTCAACACAATAGTTATAATACATACGTTCAAAATAGAACAATAAACCATCAACTTTATTAAGCATAAAATTATATATAACGTCCAAAGTATATCATAAAACATATAGACTCCATTAAACTAAAGTATCCTAAGGAGTAATACTTAAATGAACAATATGCCCATGAAAGACTTTAGGTACCAAATCCTTAGTCAGTGGATCAACTAGCATAAAATTTGTCCTTTATGTTATACGAAAATTTGTCTATTTTAAACACTTTCTTTAACAACCAGAAATTTGATGTCAATAAAATTTGACTTTGTAGAACTCCTATTATTGTTGGAGTAAAGAACTGCAAACTTACTATCACAATAAATTTTCAGTGGTCTTTTAATATCATCTACCACACGTAAGCCAATGACAAAATTCCCGCAACTGTATGTCATGGTTTGATGTTTCAAAATGAACCATGAACTCCACAACCATGGTTGAAGGAGCTATGAGTGCCTCTTTAGCATACTTCCAAGAGATAGCACATTTAGCTAAACTAAAAACATATCAAGAGATAGCATATTCAGCCAAACTAAACACATATCCTCAAGAAATCTTGAATTTCATGTCTTAGAAAAAGTCTTGATGTGGGATCATAAAATTTATAACCCGAGAGTGTTCAACATAGCCAACAAAATAGCAGCTAATAGTTCTTGAGTCCGGTTTCCTTTCATGCTGCCTATAAGGCCGCGCCTCAGTTGGAAAACCCCAAATGCAAGTGTTTTAGCTTGGTCTTTTATTAGTCCAAAACTCATATGCGATTTTGTTAACTGCTTTACTTGGCACCTTATTAAGGATGTAAAATGCAGTCTTTAAATTTTTTTCCCAAAGAGACTCTGGTACGGAAGAATGACTAATCATATTTCTCACCATATTCGTAAGAGTCCGGTTTCGTCATATAGCAATATCGTTCATGCTAGGTTTGCCTAGCATAGTGTATTGCTGAACAATTCCATATTCTCATAGGAAAACACAAATAACCCTTTCACTACATTCTTATTGTTCTTTTTTTTCTTATTTTGAGAGATCATAGACAAATGAGCACTTTCAGTTTTATCTCTCTACAGTCTATCTTCCTCTTGCACACTATGAGATATAAGCTCGTTGAGGGACCATTTGTCCTTCTGAGTGTTATAACTCACTTTGAATTGTCCAAAGTGTGCAGGAAGAGAGATCAAAACCAAGTGCACGAGCAAGCCATCACCAAGCTCTAACTTAAGTGACTTGAGTTTTGATACGAGATTATTCATCTCCATAATGTACTCTTTTATATTCCCCTTACCTTTATACATATTTATCATTAGAGATGGCAAAACGGGTCGTCCGACCCGTTTAGCCCGCACCCACAAATGCCTGCAAAAATTTAAGCGGGCGCGGGCATGCCCACATTGGTTAACGGACAAAATTCAATGTCCTGTTCGTTTTAAAACAGGCTAACGAGCTAGCGGGCGGCCCACGGGCATTGTCGAATATTTTAAAAAAATAATTCATATAATAAATGAAATGACATTAAATAAAGTAGTTGAAGATAAAAAATTAACAAATTTTTTGATATTTTATATGAAGTTTAACAAATCACATTAGATTACAATTTTTTTATGATTAAAAATCACATTACATCATAACTTATTTAAAATTTTCTTACTTTTTCCTTAAATTATGTTTATGGGCCGCCTTTGGGCCGCCCGCATGCCCAATGGAAATGACCACAAACTAGGCGGGCAAAACGGACCGGGCGAAACGAGCAAATAGGCATATTTTGTATTCCATGCCCGCAAAAAATGCGGGCTATGCAGGCTCGCCCGCGGGCAATACCCGTTTTGACATCTCTATTTATCATCATGTTATTATTTGGCCAAATTGTGTCTTCCTTTGAGCCGAATACAATTCGCATAAATAATCTTATACTCGTCTATGTAATTTTAATCAATTTCCACAATAGAGGTTACTTTGGCAACATATTGCATCAATTAATTCAAAAATAATTATTACACAAAAAATAAACAATATGAATCCATTATAAAAAATATAATATTGGAATTAAAACCTTTAGATTTGATATCTTTTATGATTAACAAATCTAATCTCACATTATAATTCCAAATCAAAAAAATATATATTACATATATATCAACACATAAAAAATGGATACAATCTTAATCAAATACAAAGTAGACCAAGAGTGAAAAACATAAAAAGATATATGCAAATCATTATAAAAATTTCCAAATCCAATATGATCATGCATATCTTAAAACATATATGCAACACTATACATATATACACACTTTCACACACTAACATAATATAATATATATATATATATATATATATATAATTTTAAGCATTAGTTGTAACCATTGTATATATATTAACTTTAATAAGTAATTCTAGATATCACAACAACCTCAAACTAGAAACAATTACATATGTATATTTTAATTCACAATATATGCAAGGTCATGAGTTTCAGATTATATATGCATAAAATAAAAACACATCTTAGCACATATATGCCTTATACGTATACTTTAAAATATTGCAAAATTATAAAGTAACAAAAGTCAATATCCAACACTAAAGCATTAGTGCACATACAATATACATATTGTATAACAGAGTCATTAAAGTTGATGCAATGTCTATGCACATATCTGAATATATAATTCAACACATGTTGCAAGTATTCATAATACAAATTACATATGATTCAAATAAGCGGAAGCACATGAAAGTTATTCTCATTATTCATAAATACCCAATTTTCATAACCAATAGCGAAAATATAGAAATCCTCAAATTTAAAAATTGTGGTTCATAAAAAAATTGGGAAGAAAACAACTTTAATGAAGAATCATAAAATTCAGAACCTAGTAGCTCTGATACCACTCGTTAGATATTTCCTGATTGGTGAAATACCAATCCTAAGATCTTAAATATCATGATTCTCACAGATAATATAAAACAAGGATACAATATCATACCTAAATTCATGTTCTATAATCTACTCCTTTGATATACCTTTAAGAGAGTTTTGGTATGATGGTCTTCCTCAACCAAATCATAAATTCCTTTTGGCACCTCCGTTTTCTCTCTAATGGGGAGAAGTGAAAATTATTTATGATTTGATATCTTGAGAACCATAACCGTTCTTATGTGTTCACTTATAGGGTTCTTGAGAACCATAACCGTTTTTAAGTTGTTAGTAATTAGATCACTTATTTTGCAACCCAAAATAAATAGTCAATATATAATTGTATTAAATATATGATTTCTAACTTAATTAGAAATTATGAATTTCTAATATTGTAAAATCATCACTAGGGCATGAAAAGAATGAAGTCATGACAAGTGAGGTGAGGGAAAATAAAGCATATGCTATGTGAGTTTTTTTTAAAATTGCATGTTGGGATTTGTGGTTAGGTTCGGGTTAGGTCGATTTTAAAAATTCAAAATCAAGACCCAAACCATACCCAATTAAATTGCAAAAAAGAAAATTCAATCTGTTGAATTGATTCAATCTGTTAAATATGGGTTGGTTTGATTCAAATTAGTTGGCCTCATTGGTCAATCTATTTCTACTTACACTCATAGATACTCCATATATATTAAGTTTACTATTTCGCAACATACACTTTACTGCAAAACTAATCTTTATTTTTTTTTGCATGTGATTTTGCTAAGGACAATGTTTAAAGAGTAGAAAATTGTAAAGCTCACCTTGAGAAATAGCATGAATTTTTTTAAATGTTAACAAAAATCCTTATGAATGTTAACAAAAAACCTTATAAATGTTAACAAAAAACCTTATAAATGTTAACGAAATCCTTGTAGGTAACTTTTTTTTAATATAGAACTAAAAATGTTAATGAAAACATGACTTTAAGGTACTAAATGCTGAATGTATTTTTTTCCAGAGAGCAAAAGTATCATGTATTTTTTCAGGGATGGCTTGTTTGAAAAAAGAAGTTACTAAAACACAACCACAAACAAAAAATAAAGAGAATAATAATAAATAAACTATTTAATAGATATCAAAGTAAAATTTTGATCACAAATCAATTTCACATTTTAATACCATAGACCAAGAATTGTAATAAACCACCTTACAAAGATCTTGATAGAGCTTTTATACCTAAGTTGCAATTAAAAAAGAAGGCTTATTGCATGAGTCTCTCACATAGGGTGATATGATAGGGTAGACGTACAAAACTTTACTCACCATTGATCACTAAGGAGCAACCTTACCATTGTGTCGAGACTCACCCATTTCTACACAATTAATCGTTATCTCACGTGAACAAAATTTAATCTTTAAACAGTCATTGAATTTCAAGTCATCCTAACATATAACATGTATCTAATATCTCTATTTTGTTTGTTTACAATTGTATAACAACTTTACCAAGTATGGTTACTATGCCCATGGGAGTGTGCCTGGAAAAGGAGTTGCTCCACAATATCTGAATAAAGCTTCAATTTCCGGACACCCATTAGGGTAAGGAATTGATCGGTGAAAAGGGTCCCGCTTTAGTTTCTTATGATAAAGCGAACCTCGGCATCCATATGGATCTCTTATGAATTGAGTTCTAACCAGTTCCTCGCCTTTTAGAGCAGCTGCTTTTGAATTGGATGCAGCAGGTGTGCCAGCATAGAAGAACCTCGACTCTGGAAAGCCGATTGCTGATCGATGTAGATGCGCAAATCTTTCTTCCTTGAAATCATAGCTTACAACCTGATTCCCAGATTCAACAAATCAGACTGAAACTCGAAGCAAATAAAAACAGGACAGAAATCATGATGTGGTCAGGAATTTTGAAACACTGCATTTGCGGCCAAGTCATGAGGCTCCCACCTAATGGGGTCTTACCCTTGCAAGCAAATGAGCAGTTCCAGGATTTGAATCCATGACCTCTAGGTCGCAAGGTAAGCAAACTAACTGTTATGCATTCCATGCAAATTGTATAAATCTGCCAAAATCATCATTTGACTTATTTTTTATATGAAGCATGAAAATTGAATAGAAAAAGGACTTTTGTATTACAAAGCTTGTGTGCTGTTCTATATTTCTGTTGATGATCCCATAACCTCTTAGCAACAAAAATGTTAGGGAAGATTGCAAGCCAAATATGCCTAGTTCTAAATGCAATAATAAAAGCCAAATTTTTTAGTCCAAGGAGCATTAACCCACTAGAAAATCATAAGTTCATATTTGCATATGGTGCAACTGAAAGTAAACATAATGTCAATAAGCTGAGGCGAAAAATTCACTAAATCATATTACAAATAAGAATAATGTAAACTACAACCTTCCATATTAGAAATTTAAAACTAATAATTCCAACATGCATTTTGGCAATTTAACATCTTAATATTAATAGGCACCAAGAGGAACCAATGCAGGATCATTAAAAACAACTGTATCTAAATTTTATTGGGAATACTAGGATGATTGATTTCATATGCAAGATATATGCATATCCATAACATTTTCAACATTAATTCAGAGCATGCAATACAATACTTAGAACTCTTTTGAGTTTTGTCATGCAACAAAAGTATGGCCAGTGATATTAATAAATTATTTTCCTCTTTTTCATTTACTTTCTTCATTCTACAAAGATATTGACATGTTCCATCTTTAAAAACAAATGAGCAGAATGCTTCACAAATCACAAGTAAGCCGGACATACAGTTATATTTTGAGGATAGGTGCCAGTAAGCTCTCGGAATCGACAAACACTAAAAAGAAGATTCTCAAAGCTATCCCGGGCATGCTCCTCTGTGAGTGCTCTCCATTTTACACTTTCTTGTTTACCTACACAAATAATGAGATAGTTTCTGATAAAAGCAGTCTCTTAGGGGAAGCACATGCAATTAAACTAAAGGTGAAAGTAAACACTTTATATCAACCATTCAAGAACACCATGGTAGAGAAATGATGCAGAGGAAACTCATCGAGCTAGCCTTATAAAGTTATAGGAAAAATCTGAGCAACTAATGAAGTGAGATTCATTATGAATTAGAAATTTATGAAGCGAAGAAAAGATGGAAGCAATTTGATAAGTACTGTTAATAACAGTAAAAATAGCAAAAACACCAAGGACCCAAGCTCCAATTTTACTGGTAGGAGATTGAAACTGTGAGGACAGAAGTAACAATGAAAATCAACAACAATCAAGCCTTTATTGCACTAGGTGGGGTTGACTACATGGGTCAAACGATGCCGTAATGACTCAAAGTCAAGGTAACTTGTCATATTTCTCTCTTTTAATTTAAGATAAGGATGTTGCTTAGTGATCATGAGGTCACAGGTTCAAATCTTGAAAACAACTTCTCCGCTTGTGGGGGTAAAGGTGTGTACATCTATCCTCCCCATACCTCACTAAGTGGGAGCCTTATGGACTGGGTCACCCTTTTAATTTAAGATTTTTCACTTCTATGTTAATCCTATATCTCTCAAACCTTTCCAAGTTCCAGAATATCTGACTCAGCCCACTATTTCCCCTTTTAATCTCTCCATTAACTTCCTAATTATTACCCTATTATCCACTAGCCATAATTGCTGCTATATCATCTTCACTTTCTCAACTCCCACTACCTGTTATTGTTGCCCACTACCACCCTTCTTTAATCTATTGTCATACACATGTAATTACTATCCACTACTGTCCTTTGCTCTTCTTTCATATAAGTGTTTAATTGTAGGTTTATCATAATTACAGCAAAAAAATCATGACAGCAACTCAATTAAGCCAGCAGGAATCCTATTAATCTATTATCATATCGGGAGGATATCTTCTGTCCCAAAGAGTGTACACTCCATGTGTTACTGTTTGTGTTTGGTTAGAAAAATACTTAATTATTAAATTTTTTATTTAAATATATATTTTTTCAACCAATCACAAACAATAACACACGAAATGATACATTTTATGGGATAGCATATATGCTCCCTATCATAACTCTATTCTCATGTTTCCTTCATATAGATGGGTTCCAGTGCAGTTAAATGCTTCACTTGCTAATCTGCCATGCTCCCCTTACTATTATTTTTATTATGATTTCTACTTTCTTCTTGGATCTTCATTTCTCACAAATAATGAATTACAACTAGATGGTAACAAACTATACATTCAAAGCTGCTATGCCAAGCACAAACACATACTTACATGGTTTACTTGTTTATCCCACATACCAAATTCAACGATCATGTCCCAAGTTCGTCATAAAGGGAGTCTTAAGATAATAATATAAAAAGTAACAAACCGGTAGAAAACACATACTAGATCATGTAACTATGGGCAAGCATATAATCAATGATAATGGTATAACCAATCATCCTTTTCCTACTCCTTGTCCTCTAGTGATGCTTCCAAGCCTAACATTTCCAACAATAAACTTGTGAAACATTGAATTAAAATGATCATAATATGACTTTAATAATTTTCTCATTTACCCTACTGACCGTATACCAAATTCACCTTAATGCGTAGTCAAGTAACAGTACTCTTACCCATGTACTCATACTATGCCCTAGGTAACTATAGTCAAAGCAGTTACTAGAAATTGAACAAAGGGCAGCCTAAGGCACAAGACTTCCACTTAGTGGAATATGGGGAATGTTTGCAGTCTTACCCCATAGGCTGAGAGGCTGTTCCCACGATTTAAACTCATGACCTTGTGGCCATACCGTCAAGCTCACCCTCTAGTTACTAGAAATTCAACAAAATGAAGGGGGAAAACTCACCAAACCATCCCTTAGAATCAGCAACAGCCCAATAACTCTGTGCCTCGCTACGAGGACCAGCATCTTTCCGAGTCTCTCCACCACTAAACACAAGCAAAGCAGAATCATCTTTGGCCACAATTTCAACACCCTCTTGAATATGAGTAACAAAAGTTGCAGCTTGACCAGGATTCTTCTGATAAGACTCTAAAAACCAAGAATCCTCTTTCTCAATCTTCCCACAACTACTACTAGTATAAATAGAATGACCAGCAACCATTACCAGATTCCGAAGCTTAGGGAAAGGATAATCATCCAAACCCATATCAACTTTAACATAACCATTCTCTTTTGTAATGTGTTGGGATCCATAAAATGATAGAATTATGAGAATTGTGATGCCGAAAGATAATGTAATGAAGATACCCATTAGAGGGTGGAGTTTGAAATAGTGGTGAAAACGATTTCCTAATGATTTGAGCATTCTGAAAGATGGGTTTTTGGGTTTTCTTGATCTTTTGATGGGTATTCCAGATTCTAAGTCAAAATCAGTTCTTGGGTATGAATGAAAAGAGGATCCAAATGGGTAATTGTTCATTGTGTTAATTTATGATTTGGAGAAGTGGGAAATGAAAAAATGGAATCATTGGATCGGAATTTTTATAGAGTGAGTTGTGAAAATGTAATAATAATAATAATAATAGGATTGTGATTAGAAATTAAAAGATGAAAATGTAGTACTGTGGGAAATGGTAGTTTGGTTTCAGAGAAGAATGAATGAATGAAGAGATTGAGAAGAAGATCCAAAATCGAAGGATCTGTGTTTCCACTGTGTTTTTTTTCCACTGAGGATATCTAGGGGAGGCTTTTTTTCTAATGAAATTCGAAAAATTCTTTAAATCATGTTATATGGTATTTTATTGATTTTATGACTTATAAGTTGAAATTTTGTATGTTAAATTTTATAAAATGTATTGAAATTAGAACAAAATCTAATGGAAAGTTAATACCTTAAATAATATTATTGCATTTGCAAAAATATTTACCAATATAATTCTTATTTTATTATTTCTATTTTCTGTGAATTCATTGCTATTTGAATTTCAACACTACGACTCTTATATTGGTGGCAAAACAGATAATAATTCCAAGTCGACCTTGTTCACTTTGTAGGTAAGACATATCATTTTAATTCATTTGTTCATTTTGTATGGCTTAATGTTTAGAGAAAAGTATTAAAGTTTCCATAAATTGTGATGTAATATTATATAATATTTCAAAGTTTTTTTTGTTTACTTCTCTTCCACGTTGACTTTGTAAATTTTAATTGTATATCAATGTTTGTGAGGCATTCGCTAGCCCATTTTAAAATGATTTTGTTAAAAAATATTAAATGAGTGTATCTATGCCTATGTTTGATTTGCAGGTGCATACTAAACGAGTCATGCGAGCCATTTTTCTTTGCTAATTAACATTACCAAAATCAAGCATACCTTAGCTATTTTGGACAATGACATTTAATTTCTCTTGAAGATCTCGTCTGATCTCTGACAGTTATCACATTGTTGTGTATACTGATGTGTATCTTTGAACACATAAGGTCAGTAGAAGCCAGATTGGAGGACTTTGGTTGTTGTCCTCTCCCAATTAAGATGCCCTCTCTATGGAGAGCTATGACAATGTCATATGATGCTTTTAGCCTCTTCTGTCGATACACACCTTCTCAACAATCCATCAGACCTAGTCTTAAAAAGATGAGGGTAGTCCCAAATGTACTAACAAGAGTCTCTTAAAAACTTTCTCTTCTGATGCCATTTCAATTCTTCGGGAATTACCCATGTAGCTTTAAAATTGGCCATGTCAGCAAACCATGGCCTTTCTTGAATCATGAGAAGCTTCTCATCTGGAAACTCCTCCACCACTTCAACTTCCTTCTCTGCCACCCCTTAATTGACGACTCTTGATGGGTGATTTGCCACACAATTCTCGCTTCCTTTTTTTTTTATCTTTGATCACCAAGTCAAATTCCTGCAATAATAACACTCATCGCAGCAATCTCGATTCGAAATATAATTTGGTTAGCAAATATTTAATAGCAGTATGATCAGTAAAAATTATAACCTTGGATCCAATCAAGTAGGATCTAAACTTTTCCATGGCATACACAATTGCTAGCAGTTCTTTCTCTATTGTGGCATAGTTGATTTGTGCATCATTTAGTACTTTGCTAGCATAATGTGTAGCATGGAAAACCTCAGATTTCCTCTATCCGAGTACCGCCCCAATGGCATAATCATTGGCATCTCTAATTAGTTCAAAATCTAAGTGCCAATCGGGGGCTACTATGACAGGAGCATAAATAAATTTTTATTTTAGAGTTTCAAAAGCTTTTACACACTCAACATCAAATTGAAAAACATTATCAGTGTTAAGTAGATTACTGAGTGGTTTTGTAATTTTAGAAAAGTCTTTAATGAAACGCGTGAAAAAACCTACATGGCCAAGTAAACTTCTGATTCCCTTGACATTAAGTGGTGGTGGGAGCTCCTTGATAACCTCAATTTTTGCTTTGTCAACCTCAATGTCCTGGGATGAGATCTTATGCCCCAGGACCATTCCCCCAGTCACCATGAAGTGACACTTATCCCAATTCAAAACCAAATTTTTTTCCACACATCGCCTCAACACGATGTCCAAGTTTGCTAAACAACCCTCAAATGACGATCCAAAGACTGAAAAGCCATCCATGAATACTTCAATACAACGCTCCACCATATCAGAAAAGATAGCTAACATGCACCTTTGGAATATGGCTGGTGCATTGCACAATCCGAATGACATCTTTCTATATACTAAGATATCAAAAGGACATGTGAAAGTCGTATTCTTTTGATCATCTAGATCCATAGTAATCTGATTGTATCCTGATTATCCATCCAAAAAGCAATAAAATGCTTGTCCAACCAGTCTTTCAATCATTTGATCCATGAAGGGCAGAGGAAAATGATCCTTCCGGGTGGCATGGTTCAATTTTCTGTAGTCAATACACATGAGTCAGCCTGTGACTATTCTGGTAGGAATCAACTCATTTTTCTCATTATTTACCACAATTATTCCCCCTTCTTCGGGACCACTTGAACCAGACTCACCCATGTGCTATAAGATATAGGATAAATCATCTCCACATCCAATAGTTTCATCACCTCTTTTTTCACAACTTCCTTCACTGTAGGATTAAGACGTCTCTAAGGTTAAGCTACCGGTCTATAATCTTGCTCCATATGGATTTTGTGCATACAATAAGAAGGACTTATTCCATACAAAGCACATAATGTCCAGCCTATAGCCCTTGCATTTTTCTTCAGCACATCTATTAGTTGTTTTTCTTATGCAGATGATAATGTGTTGCTGATTATGATCGGTTTCTTTCCTCCATCTTCCAAAAACACATATTTAAGATGTGAAGAAAACAGTTTCAGCTCCACCTTCGGAATCTCAATTTCCTTCTTTTTGACCAGTTCCTCAGTGTGGTTCTGACCAGATGAAACCTCTCGGGATGCATCTAACTCTGCCATACATGTCTCAATCATCCTTTTATCCTCTATATTGTTTTCTTCAATTTCTCCTCTCAAAGCTTTTTCCAATGGACTACTTCTACTTAGGTGAATGTCATCAAGCATGTATAATTCCTCAATGACATCCTGACGCGAACCTCCTTTGCGGTGGTTCTCATTTCACGATCGTTCTTGGATGGTGTATCACCTTTGGCCGAGATTGCTTGAAACATGGCATAGGCTAGCTTTATTTTTGGCCGAGACAAATAGAGTAAATTTAGGCAGCGGAAATAAACTTGATTGGATAAAAGAAATGGAGAAGATATGAAGATGATGACGCCACAAACAAGTGAGTTGTTTGATAAGCCAAGTGAAAATCGCCAAGAGGAAGGATCGTTGATAAGATTGATAATTCTTGGTTCAACCAAGAATGGATTTAGGAGCCCTTGCTCAACTAAAGGAAATCAATTCCAAAACAAAATTCAAATTCAACCCTCTTTTCATTTAGCAAATTGAAGGACATTTATAGGCAAGTCATCATGGCTCCCCACGTGACCCCATTATGAATTAAGACTCATTTTGGACTACATTAATCCTAATTTATGGCTGGTTACATTGGATCCTTTTTCCAGCCATGACTTACACGAAATAAAACAAGTAAATATTCCACATGTGAATTCCTAAGTAATTAAATTAAAAAATGCAAGATACTTTGAATTTCCATGAAGTGGTCCAGCCAAGTGAAAGAGAAATTCAGCCATCCTTTAATGCCCTGGTCCCCACGAGTTTAAGGAAGCAATTTTGGACTTTGAATTGTGCATAGACCTTGGCTGGATGCATTGCACGAAACTCACACCCACATTTATCATGCTTGAGTTCCCCATTCGGTTGTATTAAGTGAGTGGAGGCTTTGCACAAAAATCATACTCTTCATTTATCAATCTGGAGTTCCCCATTTGGATGCATTAAGTGAGTGCACGAAACTCACACTCTCATTTATCATGCTTGAGTTCCCCTTTCGGTTTTATTAAGTGGATGGAGGCTTTGCACGAAAATCATACTCTTCATTTATCAATTTGGAGTTCCCAATTTGGATGCCTTAAGGGAGTGCACGGAACTCACACCCTCATTTATCATGCTTGAGTTCTCAATCTGGTGCATTAAGTACAATCTCTCTCCAACTTTTAATGAAGTTAATGCTATGGTCCCCACGAGTTTAAGGCAGCCTTTATTTTGAATTCAAATAAACAAAAGTAAGTTAGAACTATTAAAAACAATTAGGACACATTAAAGATGTCCTAGCCATACCTTGGACACGACATTGGCCCAATTAAGCTGTTTGGGAATTATTTTCCCCATTTCGGTCAATATGCAAAGTCACATAATGAATGAAGTGATGACTCCCTTGAATTGAACGTGGAGAACTCTCCTTGATGCCTTTCATGAGTAGTCCTAGTGTATTTTGTGCTCTTTTGGTCCTTGACCTTGTCATGGGACCACCAATGCCTCTTAGTTCATCATGATCCAATTTTGGCTCATTTGGGTTCACATCATACCCTCCTTCTTGAAGGGAATTTGACCTCAAATTCAAGTGGTCATATCCTCCCGGATCAAAAGTAATATTCTTTATTCTTTCACTCCAACTCTCAACATATTCATCTTGGATCATCCCTTTGACATATATATTGGTTAATGATGAAGAATGTGTAATTTGAGAGTACCCATTTTCACCATCAAAGTTGAATCTTCAATGTTGCTTGTCTCCAACATGTGCATATTATCCACATCTTCACTAAGTTCCAAACGTGAGTTGATAGGTGGAAGAACACAAATTGTTTCTTTGGGAAATAATTCAACAATACCTTGCAAAAATTGATCAACAATAGTTGACAAACAATTTTCATTAGAAATGATAGTAGTAAAAAGAAATTTCCCGCAAGAGGGTAGGTACAAGGGTTGTTTTGTAACCAAGGCACTCTTAACCTCACTTTGAATTTCACTCATAGTGTTTGCACTCTTGGTGTTTTCACTCACCTCCCTAAATCACAAGTGTTTCACTCAAACCTCCCTTACTCACAAGTGTTTCACTCTAATCTCCCTTACTCACAAGTGTTTCACTCAAATCTCCCTTACTCACAAGTGGTTCACTCAAATCTCCCTTATTCACATGTGGTTCACTCAAATCTCCCTTATTCACAAGTGGTTCACTCAAATATCCCTTACTCTCAAGTATTTCACTCATGATCTAGGGTTCTCCTTTTCTTTTTGTGGATGCATATTGTAATGCCCTTTTGAACTCCCTTGAGAAATATATTGGCTCAAACTTTGTTTGGATTGGTTTGGGTTGGCTTGACAATTTGTGACTGGTTGGTTGATAGGCTTTTGGAGCATATCTACATCTCATCACCATCTTCAATTTCTCCCAAGTACCAATTGGTTTGGCACCACATCTACTCCTCTCCTTGTGTACTTGATCCCACCAACTTAAGGCATATTCCTTAAATTCTGAAGTAGCCATCATAATTTTCTTCTCTTCATTGCAAAAATTACAATTGAACACATTCTCTATTTTCATTTCCCACTTCAAATAGGCTTCGGGATCATTTTTTCCAATAAAGGTTGGAACCTTTATTTTGGTTTATTTTATAGGAAGTTTCCTATCCAACTCTAGCCTCATTTGTTCCATTTGGTTTTCAAAGGCTTGTACTTGGTTTGTGAACATGGCATACAACGTGGATGTGATTGAAAAATTTGCACTTGACACTTTTGGCTCAATTTTTTTTAAACGTTTGATTTTTGACTCATTTTTGACACTTTGTTTAGACAATTTTCGGATAGACACTTTTAGACTCTTTTTTTTGGACAATTTTTGGATAGACAATTTTAGACTCTTTTTTTTGGACAATTTTGGGTTGAAATGGGTTGGACACTTTGGTTTGACACTATTTGGTTTTGGACAAATTTTTTTGGTTGACTCGTGTTTGACACTATGGCTTGACACTTTTAGTTTTGGTTTGACACTTTTGTGTTTGACTAACAATGAGAAGAAAAATAAAGATATGACTCAAGAAGGACTTGATACTTACTAAACACAAAGTGGTCTAGACACCAAAGAAGAAGTGGCTCTAATACCTCCTGACACTAACCTCCATTGGGGTGGTTCTCATTTCACGATCGTTCTTGGATGGTGTATCACCTTTGGCTGAGATTGCTTGAAACATGGCCTAGGCTAACTTTATTTTTGGTCGAGACAAATAGAGTAAATTTAGGCAGCGGAAATAAACTTGATTGGATAAAAGAAATGGAGAAGATATGAAGATGATGGCGCCACAAACAAGTGAGTTGTTTGATTAGCCAAGTGAAAATCGCCAAGAGGAAGGATCCTTGATAAGATTGATAATTCTTGGTTCAGCCAAGAATGGTTTTAAAAGCCCTTGCTCAACTAAAGGAAATCCATTCCAAATCAAAATTCAAATTCAACCCTCTTTTCATTTAGCAAATTGAAATGCATTTATAGGCAAGTCATCATGGATCCCCACGTGATCCCATTATGAATTAAGACTCATTTTGGGCTAGATTAATCCTACTTCATGGCTGGTTACATTGGATCCTTTTTCCAGCCATGACTTACAAGAAATAAAACAAGTAAATATCCCACATGAGAATTCCTAAGTAATTAAATTACAAAATGCAAGATACTTTGAATTTCCATGAATTGGTCCAACCAAGTGAAAGAGAAATTCAGCCATCCATTAATGCCCTGGTCCCACGAGTTTAAGGAAACAATTTTGGACTTTGAATTGTGCAAGACCTTGGCTGGATGCATTGCACGAAACTCACACCCACATTTATCATGCTTGAGTTCCCCATTCGGTTGTATTAAGTGAGTGGAGGCTTTGCACAAAAATCATACTCTTCATTTATCAATCTGGAGTTCCCCATTTGGATGGATTAAGTGAGTGCACGAAACTCACACCCTCATTTATCATGTTTGAGTTTCCCATTCGGTTGTATTAAGTGGGTGGAGGCTTTGCACGCAAATCATACTCTTCATTTATCAATTTGGAGTTCCCCATTTGGATGCATTAAGGGAGTGCACGAAACTAACACGCTAATTTATCATGCTTGAGTTTCCAATCTTGTGCATTAAGTACAACCTCTCTCTAGCTTTTAATGATGTTAAATGAAGTTAATGTTATGGTCCCCACGAGTTTAAGGCAGCCTTTATTTTGAATTCCAATAAACAAAATTAAGTTAGAACTAGTAAAAACAATTATGACACATTAAAGATGTCCTAGCCATGCCTTGGACACGACCTTGGCCCGATTAAGTTGTTTGGGAATTATTTTCCCCATTTCGGCCAATATGCAAAGTCACATAATGAATGAAGTGAGGACTCCCTTGACTTGAACGTGGAGAACTCTCCTTGATGCCTTTCTTGAAAAGTTCTAGTGCATTTTCTGCTCTTTTGGTCCTTGACCTTGTCATGGGACCAACAATGCCTCTTAGTTTATCATGATCCAATTTTGGCTCATTTGGGTTCACATCATACCCTCCTTCTTGAAGGGAATTTGACCTCAAATTCAAGTGGTCATATCATCCCGGATCAAAAGCAATATTCAACTGGTCATATCCTCCCAGATCAAAAGATATATTCTTTATTCTTTAGAAGGTTTCCTAGGATAAGGGAGATCCTTCAGTTGAGGCAGATCACTCTTCCTCTTGTCATTATTCTCCCCCATTGATTCCTCCTTGTTTGCAACTCTATCCTCTTCCTCTATATTTGTAAGAACAAGATTGCAACTAAGAGGGGGGTGAATTAGTTGACTTAAAATTGTAGTAACGTTTTCTGCAAAATGTAAGAGTTAATGTGCAGCGGATAATATTGCAGAAAATAAACAAGAATAAATTAAAGAGGAAAGGGAAATGAGAGTACACAAGGATTTTATACAGGTTCACCTTCTTGTCCACCGATGGCTACCTCCAGTACTCTTGCAACACAAGAGATTTTCCACTAAGTATTATCAGTAGTAATTACAAAGTTTCACCTCGAGATCTCTAAGTACCTTACCCACTCACTAATATTTATACCCTTGGAAAACACTTTTCCAAGTTACTCTATCCCCTTTCTATTCACACCATGTGAAAGAAATTTTATTGCAATGAATGAAGAATTTTAGTGATGGCTTTGGATTGCCTTT
>NC_032010.1:6317983-6334526 GCF_001865875.1 Lupinus angustifolius | reverse complement strand
AAAATGGTTTGAGCATTACTACTTTGCATAACAAGGAGATTTAGGATAGAAGTACCTATAGAGACTTAATATAATTTTCTTGAAGCTTTAATCTTCTTTGTCTTCATAAGTATTCTTCCTTTTCTTCTTTTTGGTGATTTTGGTGTCTTCATCAAAACCTTGCCAAGGTCAGGAGCAAAGATCTTCTTCACAATCTCTCCCTTTTTGATGATGACAAACCAAGATCTTCTTGACATTGTAATTTTATTGAGAACAATATACTTTGAGATATGTTGAAATTTTGACTTGAGTATGCTCTCCCTATCTTGTATGCTCCCCCTTTCTTTCGGAATAATGTGCCTGAAATAATTTTACAGAAAATACACTTCCAACTTTTCTCCCCCTTTTGACTTCATCAAAAATTAGAAAAGCAAAGAGATTCCATAACAATATATAGCATACATACATTTTATATAGTTAAGATATAACAATATTGTAGCATATACTTATGTAAAGATATAGATAAGTATTGCAATGCATAAATAAGATGGTGTAATCAAATATCCAGGAATGGAATAATAAAGCATAAAACATCAATAGAGTAATTTGTCCAGAAATATGTAGCAATAACTCAAAAACAACAACCAAGTAAAAATTTGTTCGAGATTTTAAAATAGTATAACCAATAAATCCTAACAACAGTTATACTAAGATTCAGGCTCCGAATTGTCTTCATCAATATCCATGTTGTCCATCCTAGAGGAGAGGCAATGAAGTTCATATTGGATTTGTTGTTTCTGAGAGTCGAGAGCATCCATCCAGTTAGTGATGTAGCCTCGGAGAGAAACCAACTCATCCATAATCATTTGGTTCGAAGGCATGGCAGCAGATGAGGACGATTGAGCATGAAACTCAGATGGTTGTGAAGGGTTAGGAGCTTCAGGATCAGATGGTTCAACATTAGTGGTCGGTTTGTCGGTTCTATGAGTATAAGTGCAGGTTCTGAGGTCTTTGGTGAAACCCATTTTGTGGATCACATCCACATCAATGTGGCTTTCTCGAAGATTCAGAGGCATCTTTGTTTCATCATTCATAGAAACTCCGAAATGCTGAAGAATTTTAGTTATAAAGATGGCATATGGCAAAGGGCTTTGAGTACCTCTAACAATCCACATTTGTCTCATTATCATTAGAGCCCAATTGATTTTGATGTTAAACTTTATGGCATACATCAATTGGAGTTCTATGTCACTTATTTGAGAATGATTTGAAAATTTTGGTATGATGACATAGCTCAAAAATAATGAATCAAACGTTCCTCTAGTTTGAGATATCCATCAGATAGGATGTCTCGGTGTTTGACAGTCTCTCCAAAGCGAAAGTCTACATAACGAATGATAAAAATCCTTTCGATCATAATCATCCCATTCACATACAAGCCGAAACCTGTTATGTTACCTTGATAGGGTATGTTACATAACAATGAACTGAAAGTTTTTAGATCTAAAATAAAGTATTTTCCTTTGACATAGGAGGTAAGACGATTTTTCCGAAAGTTCATGTTACAATAAAATACTCGCACAAGTTCGGGATAAATGTCATTTGTTTCACAGCAGAAGTAAAAAAGGTTTTGTTGACGTAAGAGATAAGGGAAAATAAAATCTTCAAACTCAAAATTATCAATATTACCGAATTTAGGAGTGAAAATGGTGTGACCATGGAAGTGTTCCTCAAATATCTTGCGTGCTCATCATTAGCAAGAAGCCTTGTCAAGTCCAGAGGGTTACACTCCAAAGATATTGTTCCTTGACTTCTTTGAGTGGTATTGGAGCGTTGTTTCTTTGATTTAGAAGATGAAGCCATGGATTTTGAAATTTTAGGTTTTTGGGTTTTTGGAGATTTGGGTTTTTTTTTATTCAAGCCACTAATCACGAAAATGTTTGGTTAGAAGTGATTAGAATGGAAAGTGTGATAGGAATGGACACAAGAATCACCCAAAAAGGATAAAAAAAACAAGGTTTTTAGAGGTTGGGAGGCTTTGAGAAGAAGAGAACACGAGTTGAGTGAAGAAGATGAGTTTTGAAAAGGTTAAAAATTGCAAAAAATTTATATATAACAGCGCAGAGTAATCGGTTACTAAAAAATAAAATTTTAAAATTTTCAAACAACAGCTTTGAGTAATCGATTACTTACTTTGGGTAATCGGTTACTGAAACACGTTGTTAACCCTGAAATCGGCGACTGTCTAGTGTAATCGATTACTTACCCTAGAAAAATTTATTTTTAGGCAAAATTAAGCTATGAAAATGATTTTTAACCCAAAAATTTAAGTTTTTGAACACAAATAAATATATTCTAAGATCAAGTAGGCATGAGATAATAATAATAAAGCAAACATATAATCATATAAGCATGTTAAGACAAGTAAGCTTCATCAAGAATGCATAATTCAAGTCTAACTTTGTAAAAAGGTTCTTTTGCCAAGGGTTTAGTGAAAATGTCTGCAAGTTGGTTATGAGTATCAACAAATTCTACGGATACATCTTTCTTTTGAACATGGTCCCTTAGGATGTGATGCCTTATATCTATGTGGTTGGTTCCACAATGCATAATAGGATTCTTTGTAAGGTTTATAGCACTAGTATTATCACATATCAGCGGAGTGCATCCTAAGTTTAAGCCATAATCTCGTAATTGTTGCTTAAGCCATAACACTTGGGCACAACAACTATCTGCTACAATGTATTATGCCTCAACAATACTTAGAGCAATAGAGGTTTCCTTTTTAGAAGACCAAGAGACCAGTGCATTTCCTAAAATATGACAAGAACCACTTGTAATTTTCCTCTCATTTTTGTGTCCATAAAAATATGAATCCGAATATCTCATCAAGTCACAAAGACTTCCTTTTGGATACCACAATCCCACATTAGGTGCGCCTTTCAAATATTTCATTATTCTTGGCAACTAAATGAGATTCTTTTGGTTTAGGCTGATAATGTGCATACAAACATCCACTAAACATGATATCAGGTCCACTGGCAGTCAAATATAGAGGAGATCTGATCATACCTCGATATTTTGATATTTCAATACTTTTTCCACTTTCATCGGTATCAATGTATGTGCTATATCCCATTAAAGTAGCTATTGGCTTGCAGTCATCCATATCAAATATTTTCAGCAAATCCCTGCAATACTTGGTTTGAGTCACAAAAATGCCATTATCAAACTGTTTGATTTGTAGTCCAAGGAAGTAGTTCAACTTTCCCATCATGGACATTTCAAATTCTCCTTGCATCATTTTGCCAAAGTCACTACACAAACTTTCATTAGTAGAACCAAAAATAATATCATCTACATAAATTTGAACTAATAAAGTATTTTTTTTCTTTATAAATAGAGTAGTGTCGACCTTCCCTTTGGTGAAACCTTTTTGTACCAGAAAAGTTGTTAGACGATCATACCACGCTCGTGGAGCTTACTTTAGACCATAGAGGGCTTTCTTTAACTTGTAGACATGAGAAGGATGTTTGTAATCTTCAAAACTAAGAGGTTGTTCTACAAACACTTTTTCTTGAATGTAGTCGTTGAGAAAGGCGCTCTTGACGTCCATTTGATATAACTGAAAATTAAGAGAACAAGCATATATGCAAGTAATAACCTAATAGCTTCTAGTCTAGCAACTGGAGCGAAGGTTTCATCAAAGTCAATACCTTCTTCCTGATTGTATCCTTGGGCTACTAGTCTAGCTTTATTTCTAACAATAACACCATTTTCATCAGATTTATTTCTAAAGACCCAACGAGTTCCAATTACATGCCTATTTTTCGGTCTAGGAACAAGTTCCCAAACTTCATTCCTCTCAAACTGGTTTAATTCTTCTTGCATAGCAAGAATCCAGTGTTCATCCTCGATTGCATCATCAATTTTGGAGGGTTCTATTTGAGATACAAAGGTCATGTTTAGACAAGCATCAAACATTCTACGAGTAGTTATACCTTTACTTATATCACTAATGATGTTTTTAATAGGATGATTTCGATGAGTTCTCCATTATTTTGGTAGATCTGAGTAAATATGCTCTTCTTGAGAAGATAGATTATCATTCATTCTCAATTCTTCAGGTTCAGTTGTAATATAAACAATAGAATTATCTTTAGCAGGGGAACTTGGCAAGTCGTCTTCATCACAGGATATCACANACACCTTTTAATACATGATTGGTTTCATCAAAAGTTACATGAACAGATTCTTCCATGGCTAGAGTTCTTTTATTAAAGACTCTATAAGCTTTACTCGTGAGATAATAGCCAAAGAAAATTCCTTCATCAACTTTTGCATCAAACTTGTCCAAGTTATCCTTACAATTGTTCAGAACAAAACATTTACAACAAAAAACATGTAGATGAGAAATGTTAGGTTTTCTACCTTTTAAGAGTTCATAGGCGGTTTTATTAAGAATAGGTCTTATAAGAACTCGATTCGAAACATAACACGCAGTGCTAACTGCATCAGCCCAGAAGTATTTTAGGAGGTTAGTTTCATTTAATATTGTTCGAGCTAGTTCTTCTGAGGATCGATTCTTTCTTTCTACAACACCATTTTCTTGAGGTGTTCTAGGAGCAGAAAAATTGTGGTTTGATCCCAAGATCATCACAGAATTCCTCAAAAGAGGAGTTTTGAAATTCTCCCCCATGATCACTTCGTATAGCAACGATTTTTAGAGAGTTTTCATTTTGAACTCTTTTAGCATGAATACTAAAGGCTTTGAATGTCTCATTCTTATGTACTAAGAATAGAGTCCAATATTATCTAGAAAAATCGTCAACTATAACTAGAGCATAATAATTTCCACCAAAACTTTTTGTCTTTGAGGGACCAAATAAATCCATGTGAAGTAATTGTAATGGTCTATCGGAAGAAACCATGTGCTTTGGTTTGAAAGAAGTTTTTGTTTGTTTACCCATTTGACAAGCACTACATAGTTTGTCTTTAACAAACTTCATTTTGGGTAAATCGACAACTAAATCTTTCTTAATAAGTTTATTCAAATGTTCCATGTGAATGTGAGATATTCTTCTATGCCAAAGTCATGCATCATGATTATCATTAGCTACTAAACATGTTATAGGTAAAGCAGAATTCATGTCAATCATATATATATTATTTATTCTCTTACCAATAAGTTTAGAATTATCCTTACTTTTAATGATGCATTTATCTGGGTAAAATGCCACATGAAATCCTTTGTCGTATAATTGACTTATACTTAGAAGGTTGTGTTTGAGTCCTTCAACATATAGTACGCCTTCTATAGTTGTTGATGGTGACTTTCCAATTCTACCAACTACAATAATTCTTCCCTTGTTGTTATTACCATATGTGACATATCATTTGTCCCTTGGAGTGAGAATAGAGAATTTACTTTTATCGGCCGTCATGTGTTTTGAGCAGCCGCTATCCACGTACCATAAATTGCAGGTGGCTCTCATGTTTTCCTACAAAACAAATGAAGTTTTGTTAGGTATCCAATATTCTTTGGATCCTAGACGGTTAGTACCTTTCTCGGCCCATTTAAATTTTCCTAGGGGTACACCATATTTTCTAATCATGCATGTGTTTGGTGTATGCCCATAAATTTTACAGTATGTACATATAGGTTGATGAAAGTGTATCCTAGATTTTTCAAATGTATGGATACTTTCTTTTTGAAAGATTATTTTCTTTTGGACACTTGGTTTCTTGAAACCATGGCCTTTTGAATAGCCAAGACCTCTTCGGTCTGTTGAGTGTCTTTGATCATTGATAATATTTTCTAAGCTCTTGCCACTCTTATTTAGTTTATTAAGTTCAAGCCTTAATGTTAATACTTTATTTTCAAGAGTTACGTAGTTTTGGCAAGAGGATGAAGAAGGTTTGTTTCTAAATGCATCTATTTCAGATTTTTGTTTTAGAAACATTTTTGACAATTTAACATATTCATCATGTAAATCACTAAATGCAGATTGAAGTTCAGAAGAAGAAAATAGATTAGAGTCGTTTACCTCTTCATCATCAGAATGATGAGATGCCATAAGTGATAGATGTGTTTGCTCTTCGTTTTCTGTTTCATATGCAGAACTTGAATCATTATTTTCCCAAGCAATGTATGTTCTTCGTCTAGTCTTGATATCATTCTTTCCCTTGAAAGAACCCTTTTTCAAATTTGGACAATCCATCTTTATGTGACCGGGTTTGCCACATTCAAAACATATAATGTTTTGACTAAAGGTGGAGGCATCATTGCTTTTGGCGAATTTCCTTGTTTGACCTGTTTATTTTTGTGCCTTTGTTCCTTTTTAGGAACTTGTTGAATTTCTTTACGAATAAAGTTATATATTCCGTATCATCTTTTTCTGATTCATCTCTAGATGAATCATATCTATCTACTTTTGCTTTTAGAGAAATATTTTTCTTCTTCTTTTCTTGCTCCTCGTGTTGATCAAGTTGGCTAAGTTCTAGTTCGTGTTCCTGCAATTTGCCAAACAAAGCAGCCAAAGACATTTTGGATAAACTTTTCTTTTCAGAAATTGCAGTTACCTTTGGTTGCCATATTCTGGTGAGTGATCTAAGAACTTTTAAGTTTAAGTGACTATTTGATAGAACTTTGCCAAGTGCAAGAAGGTGATTGGTAAGATGAGTAAATCTCTTTTGTAAATCAAGAATCTTATCTCCAGGCTTCATGCGAAACATTTCGAATTCCTGAGAAAGAGTGTTGAGTCTTGATCTTTTTACTTCCTCTATTCCTTCGTGTGTGGTCTCTAGAGTATCCCACATTTCTTTTGCAGATTTACAATTTGATACTCTAAAGAATTCATCAATACCAAGAGCAGAGGTGAGAAAGTTCTTTGCCTTTAAATCATATTGTACCTTCCTTTGTCTTCATCGTTCCATGATGANAAGAATTCATCAATACCAAGAGCGGAGGTGAGAATGTTCTTTGCCTTTAAATCATATTGTACCTTCTTTTTGCCTTCGCCATTCCATCATGATTTTGGCTTTATTTCCCTTATACTGTTGATAACAGTGAAGGGTATATATGGTCCTTCTTCAATAGCGTTCCATATGTCTAAGTCTTGAGATTCAATAAATATCCTCATTCTACTTTTCCAAAAATCATAACATTCTCCAACAAATCTTGGAGGGCGGTTGATGTTGGAACCTTCTCCGATGAATGATCTTGAGGCCATCTTGATGTAGGATCAGATTTGAGAGTATCTTACTCAAATATAGCTCTGATACCAATTGTAAGAACAAGATTGCAACTAAGAGGGGGGGGAGGTGAATTAGTTGACTTAAAATTGTAGTAATGTTTTATGCAAAATGTAAGAGTTAATGTGCAGCGGATAATATTGTAGAAAATAAACAAGAATAAATTAAAGAGGAAAGGGAAAGGAGAGTACACAAGGATTTTATACTAGTTCACCTTCTTGTCCACCGAAGGCTACCTCCACTCTTGCAACACAAGAGATTTTCCACTAAATATTATCAGTAGTAATTACAAAGTCTCACCTCGAGATCTCTAAGTACCTTACCCACTCACTAATATTTATACCCTTGGAAAACACTTTTCCAAGTTACTCTATCCCCTTTGTATTCACACCCTGTGAAAGAAAGTTTATTGCAATGAATGAAGAATTTTAGTGATGGCTTTGGATTACCTTTACAAGTATGAAATATTATAACACTTGCAATCCAATCAAATCTCTTTGTATACTTAGTAATAATGCTCAATAGATTTGTACAACTTTGAAACAATTACTTCAAGTAACTCAAAAAAATTATCTTTTGAAAGTTTAAGAACTTAGTGCAAAAGTGCAGAAAAATAGTGAGAGAATTTTTCAGAGTCGTATGAGAGTTGTATAAAAGTTATGTATATATGTTGTGAGAGTTAGAGTCTTTATATAGACTTTCCAAACACCCATGGTGTCTTTCTGAAAGTGTAGGAGTTGTTTGAAGTGAAAAGATTTCATTTGGAGTGAAAACATTTCGTTTTGAAATCTGAAATCTCATGCAACAGTCTTCAGTAATCGATTATTGATAGTGGGTAATCGATTACCCAAACTCACTTTCCACTGTTTATTTAAAAAAAATTAGAGTAATCGATTACACCATTTGGGTAATCGGTTAATCAACTTTTGTAAAACTGGTAATCTCTTACTCAAAGGCAGTAATGGATTACTCTGAACAGTTTTAAGTTGGATAACTATTTCTCTCTCACATGTAACTTGTTACTTGAATGAAGTAACTCGTTACACATCATTTCAAAAAATGTTTTAAGTATTTTTAAAGTGTTTCATTATTCTTTAACAATAGTTTGAGCATTACTTATTTGCATAACTGAGAGTTTTAGGATAAAAGTACCAATAGATACATAATCTAATTTTCTTGAAGCTTTAATCTTCTTTATCTTCATAAGTATTCTTCTTTTTCTTCCTTTTGGTGATTTTGGTGTCTTCATCAAAATCTTGCCAAGGTCAGGAGCAAAGATCTTCTTCACAATATTTTCACCCTTTTGTGCTTCTCTGATTACATTATCTCCTTTCGCAACCTCTATTTCCTCAATGACTTCATCCTCAACCGCCAAATTTTTACCAATAACCTAACCAATCACCTTCCCACTTCTAGTAGTGATAGATTTAAAATGTTCCTTAGGGTTGGTTTGGGTATTGGTGGAAATTTTTTGACGGTCAGAATGTTGTTCTGACATCTGCTTTGGTAATTGCCTCACATATGTCTCCAGATTTCTGATATAAGCATCAGTATTCTTCTAATTTATGATGGAGACTTGCAGGAATTTATCCAAAGTGTCTTCCAATTTTTTTGTCTCCCATGAAATGGTGGGTGTGAACCATGTTGATATGATGGTTGAAACGGTGGTTGCCTAGTGGATGGTCCTACTTCTTGCCTCTAGCAATAATTCTGGTTCTGATTTCCCCTCAAACATTGTGACAACTGATTGTTATATGAAGAATTGTTGGGGAAGTTTCCTTGACGAGGTTGATTATTCACATATTGAACATCTTCCTCTAGATTGTTGCTAGGCATAGAACAATGACCAGTTATATGACCACCCCCACAGAATTCATAGCATAACACTAGTTGATGAACTGGAGGAGTTTGTACCACATTTAGTTGTTGAGGCAGTTTTGATATATGTTTAGTGAGTGCCTCAATCTGTTGTGTTAAAATATTATTCTAAGCCATAATAGCATCGAAAGTGTTCATATCTAACACCCCACTTTTCTATATTGTACTCATGTTGTGTTGAGCTTGCCTATATAGGGAAGATAGAGCAGTTATAATTCTGGTGGCTTGCTCAGCATCAACAGCCATCATAGTATCATCTTTGTCTCAGGTTTTGAACCATTACAAAATATATTCAACGATCCACTTCTTCAAATCCATGATTGAGACATTTCCTCATAAACATCTGGAAATGTGTCCAAGCTTCATAGAATGCATCTTCTGTACCTTGTGTGAATGTTGAGATTTCAAACTTTGTGTGCACATATCTAGCTGGTGGGAAGAATCTTGTTAGAAACTTGGATTCCAAATCACTCCAATTGATTAAGCTTTGGATAGGATGAGATTTTAGTCATTCCCTAGCTTCACCAAAGAGAGAAAATATAAAGAGCATCATATATGCAGCTTCCCTCTCATTGTCATTGTAACCATGCTCGCCACCAACTCAAAAAAACTATCCAGATGAACATACAGATATTCATAATCTTTCCCCTTAAAAGGGTGAGCACTGACCAAATTCAGATATACAGGTTTGATCTCTACTATCCTTTCGGTGTGTGGAATGACAACGCTTGAATAGTGTCGTGGACCTTGGCACATAGCATAGTCACCTAACGTCCTCCTTGGAGGATTAAGCCTCTCGTTAGTCTCAGCAACATTGTTAGAATTCTCCATTATGTCTAATTGAGGCTCTGAAATTTTTTATTGTTCAGAGTTACACTGTGCTTTCTGATTACCTTGCTTCCGCTTCTCTTTTGCCTTCTTTCGGTTACTCTTGACTGACTTCTCAATTTCTAGATTAAACTTTAACTGTTCTTCAGTAGCCTAACCTGGCAAAAGCATAAATAAGAAGACTACAACAAGGGTTAGCACAAAGGTTAATTATACTACAAAAAATTAACAAATTATTCACAATACTCAATGAACTCAAGTAATATAAATCACTCATTACTCCCTAGTAACGGCGCTAGAAAATTGTTGGTATTTTGTGTACGGCAAGTGAAATGTATCGTTCAAGTAACACAATCTGGTAAATACCGGGATATCGTCCTTAGAGAACATAGTGGATTTATACTAATTCTCAAAGTAGTAAGTTGAGTATATATTTACAAGATTTGAGGTTTTGATATTAGTTTGGTTTTGAAATAAAATTGTGAAAATGTGAAAGTTAAAATATGAAATTAAATGAGTTGGGATTGAAGTTTATCGTTCTTTCCCTTTGCAATCCTTAGATTCAATTCTGTATAACTTGTGAATTCCTTGAGTATAAAATCCTTAGATAATTACTCAAATACCAATTCCTTGAATATTTAACCAATTATCTAGCCTTAAGTTCAATGTAAAAGCAATTCATACATCATTATCCATTCACAGAGCAATGATGTATCACACAAGATAAACCAGATTCGATACCAAGTTCAACTTGGATCTAAAATTAAGAATTTAGTAGCAAAGTAAATTCAAGCATTAAGCACGGGATAAACTTCCCAAAATCAAATAACTGAATGTATTAAATAATTGAATCCAGGAGTACAAAAGTTAGAAGATTATATTTCAATCCTAACACTAGTGAACTAGCCACTCATCATTGCTATTACATCACTTTTATCATGAGAAATTACAATAAATTATGGTTCTAAAGTCGTTCCTATGAATTCTCTCCTCTTCTCCAGTGTTTCTCTCTCTAAGAAGAATTTGTGTGTGAAGCTTGGAAAATGGTTGGATAACCCCTTTTGCTTTTCGTAACTGCCTATATTTGTTCCAAACTTGTGATCTCTCACTCAAGCTAAAGATTCTCGCTTGAGCGAGAGAAATAACCACTTTAAACATGAACACCTCGCTTGGGCGAGGGCCAGGAAGGGTAGCAAATTCTTTTCTTCTTCACTTCTCGCTTGGGCAAGGGACAAGTAGAGATTTGATCATTTTTCTTTAAATTATCGCTTGAGTGACAGTTCTCTCACTTGGGCGAGGGGTGTAGTGTTCAACAACCTCAAACTTCTCCTTTTTCTCCTCCTTTTCATGTTTCTTATTCTGCAATGAACATAAACACATGTAATTCTTAAACAAGACAACATTAAGCTAAGTTCTTGAAAGTTGTACAGAATTTTCATCATGACTACACACTAAGTGCCCCAAAATCATATAAATTTCATTCACAAAATGGCACTTAATAGTTGGTTAGTTGATTAGTTAGAGTAGTTAGTTTTTTCTTCCTTCTATATAAAGGATTCATTGTGACTTTATTTTTTCATATATTCAATACTCAATTCATTCACTCAATGATTGATTTTCTCATTCTTTCTTATTATATTAAGATTGTTCATGGCTCCTACCATTTTAATATGACTTTAATGTTCCAACCCTTGTGAAATTTTTGGGGAACAAGAAGAGGTTAAGAGGTGCAAACTTGACCAAAAAAGCATCCTCCATTAATGCATGTCCTCACGCACAAAAAGATGTAACTGTGGCCCCTAGTGGATTGTTTTTAAGCCAAATAAATGATAGGAACATGCACCTCCAACGTTAGACCTTGTATGAAGATTAATTCCAAGATTCTTATGACTAAGAAAAATGGTCAAGCGGTGCATTTAATTGGTGGGCCACCTAATAATAGTTTGTTTGATTTTAATGAGGAAGACACGTCTTAGGCTATGAACAATATTCCTAATACTTTGAATTGGCACAATTCCAATAGCCGTGATTCATTGCCACCTCATGAACTTGGAGATTGATAAGGCAAATTGCAAGTACACAATTATATTATCAAGTAATAAAATATCGATCCCACGATGACTAGAAAATTCATTCAATTATAATAATTAATTTATATTTAACTCAAATAAGGAATAAAACTGAATTTAGGACAATTAAGCAATTAACAAGAATAATTATGAAAATATTAAAAATGATTAAAATCTAATTTAGGAATAGTTCTCAAGATAAGAGTTATCGCCTTTACACTCACAAATCCTTGTTTTTCTCCTTTTCATGAACTTTAAGTTGTGAGGGTGAATTGCTCTTTGATATGTGTCATTATCTCTCGAGCTCCGACACATGCACTCAATTAAAGTCGCACCTACTCTCATGGTATGATTATCAATTGAATTCTTTACTTAGATCTTTCTATCCAATCGTTTTGTAGCAACCCAATGTGAATTCCAGAAACCCCCGAGAATCGTAAGACTACTCTCGTGAATTAGGATTCTAGTTTGAATAACTGAATGGTCGTAGAGTTGGGTTCATCTCTTGGTCTTTCCCCAATGTATCTAAGAGGTGTAATTTGTTGGCCAGACAACTCACACGAATAAAACTCAGTTTAATGATTCAAATCACAACACTCAATAAAATAGAAGTAAGAACAAGTGTTTATTGGATGTAAAAGGGCATAGCCCCAATCCTAGAAACAAAGGGAATTACTCACTCATAATGGAGAAATCTCAAATTCTAAACTAGAGAATTATAATGTAAATTGTTTCATCCTTGAGGGAGAACCCTCATTTATTCTAATTATTACAAAACATTGGGTTAAGCCCAACAAAAGAAATCTAAAAAATAGGAATAAAATATAACATTTATGACTTCTATTGGCGCTTCAATTGGTTCTCGCATAGCCTCAATACCGAATTCAATCTTCTATCACCCAATCTCTACTCTTTTTGGTTTCAATCCATTTAAACTGCACAACATAGCAAAAAACACTCGCTCAACCCGAACAAAGAGAAATAAAAGCTAAAAACAATCTTAATTATGTCCGAAAATGTAAGTTAAATGCAATGCAAATGTAGCATAATTTCACACTCATCAAGAATCAAGATAACATGCAATGTTTTGATGAAGTAGGACTCATGTGGACTCTTTAAGCAAACTTCCACATGAGCCCAATATAGAGGGTTCCTATCCCTAGCTGAGGGTGCCTCTACCCAGTATTACCAAGGAGGGTCTGGATCAGCATCAAATTGTATGTGACACAGTCATGGATTTTAGTTATTGTGTTTTTTTTTTGTTTATGTTCTAACTCTTATTTGTTTTCTCATGATAGGTTTTGAGGATTTCTCCATTTTATCTAGGAACATTCATGGTCCTAAGAATATGAATGGTAGATACCATGCTAGGGAACTTGTGAGGAAGTATAGGCCCTCTCTCATTTTCTTAATAGCAAATCATTGTTAGTTTACTAATGCCAAAGGCTTATGGAACTCCTTGGGTTATAGGGATTGTGGCATCATTGAAGTTGTTGGCCATGCAGGTGGGATTTAGACCCTCTCGGTCAACGGGAGTAACTTTACCACTTCGGTTGTGAGTCGTTGTTCGCAGACTATTTCTTTGAAAATCCAATGTGGCCAGAGTGATAGGATTTGATATGCTATTTATGCTAGTCCTTCTTGTACGGACCGTGAATGTTTATGGGACCATCTGGTGTCTATCCGTAATTTGGTGACCCTATCTTATCTTCTGTTGGGTGATTTTAAAGAAATTCTTCTTCTGTTAGAGGTTAGGGGACAATTTAATTACTCTCAAACTGAAATTTTCTTTAATGTTCTCGAAGCATGTGGTTTGTTGGATCTTGGTGTTGTTGATAGCAGGTTCACTTGGTTCAAAAGAGAACAGAATTGTCATAGTATTTCCAAGAGGTTGGATAGAGGATTGTTTGACAGTTCGTGGCGTACGACTTTTCCTGATGGGTATGTCGAAAATATTACTCGAATTCATTTTGATCATTGCCCCATGCTAGTTAGATGTTATTGTCAGGTCGACATTATCCAGAATAGGCCTTTCAGGCTGCTTGGATAACTCATAAGGACTATCTCAGTATTCTCTAAGAGGCTTGGAATTGTGGTGCTCGGGACATAGTTGGTGATTTGACAAGGGTTAAGGAGGAGTCCATTATTTTTAACAATACCATCTTTGGGAACATTTTTCAAAGGAAGAGAATAGGTGTGGCCAGGCTCAGAGGTATCCAAAGAACCCTCGAAGAAATTGAATATGTTTATCTTATTAAGTTGGAGCCTTAATTGAGGTGGGAGTACAATCATATCTTAAGCTAAAAGGAGATGTTGTGGTTTTAGAAGTCTAGAGAACAGTGGGTCAAATTTGGTGACAGGAACACCAAGTTCTTCTATACTCAAACTATTATGTGGCGAACTAGAAATAAAATTCATGGTCTTTTCTTGGACGATGGGACTTGGTGCACTGACCTTGAGTTGATGAGGAATGAAGCTAAAATGTATTTTGAGCATCTTTTTTATGATCATAGCCATATTCTGTTTGACAAATGCAAGGTTGATACTCCTACTCTTTCTTGTGTTGGGGTTGATGCTCTTACTGTCCCAGTTACTAAGGAAGAAGTAACAAATGTTATTATGACTATGAAGTCCTACAAAGCTCCTGGCCATGATGGTTTTCAGCCAATTTTTTTCAAAAAAAAATACTGGCATCTAGTGGCAATGACATTTGGAAATCGGTTTCTGACGCTTTTAAGTTTGGATTCTCTGATGCTCGCATTATTGAAACGCTTATTGTTTTAATTCCCAAGGTCAATAATTCTACTACCCTGAAAGAGCTCAAGCCTATTAGTCTTTGCAATGAGTTTATACGATCATTACTAAAGTGTTGGTGAATAGACTAAGGCCCTTTCTGGATGAGTTAGTTGGTCATCTTCATAGTAGTTTCATTTCAGGTCGTGGTAATTCTAATAATATTATTTTGGCGCAAGAAGTTTTGCATTACTTTCATATATCTAAAGCTAAAAATGTGTCATAGCTTTTAAAGTGGACTTGGAAAAGGCTTATGATGGATTCAATTAGGATTTCCTTCAACGTGCTTTGTTGTAGTTTGGCTTCCCTACTATCACTATGGATCTCATCATGTGGTGTGTTCGCTCTAGAGAAATTTCTTTGCTATAGAATGACTCTAGACTTGAAAGGTTTAAACTACTTAGAGGTCTTCGTTAAAGAGACCATATGTCTCCCTACTCGTTTTTTCTTTGTATGGAAAAGTTGGCTTTAAATATTAATCACAAAGTTGATATTGGCGATTGACATCCAATTAAGTTGAATAGAGGTAGCCCCCTATATCTCACATGTTATTTGCTGACAATGCTCTTCTTTTTTGCAGGGCAACCAACTCTCAAGTCAGCATGGTTTCTTATATTCTTAAGGATTGTTGCATGGCCTCGGGGATCAAGGTTAATGAAGCGAAGTCTAAATTCATATGTTCTAAATCAGTGACTCGATAGAGGAAGAATAGTTTCATGAGCACAATGTTCCATGCATGTGGTAAGTAACCTCGGAAACTACCTAGGCATTCTGCTTGTTCATGGTAAGGTCACAAAAGCAGTTTTTAATCCTATAATGGAAACGATTCAGAGATGCATGACTTCTTGGAAGGCGAACCTTCTAAACAAGGTTGATCGTCTTTGTCTTGCGAAGTCAGTTATTTCTTCCATTCCTATCTACACCATGCAAACTATGTGGCTTCCCCAAAGTGTGTGTAATGATATAAACAAAATGACGAGGAACTTTGTGTGATGTAACACCGCGAATTTTACTACCTTGAAAATATATGTTTTTATAAATAGTTTTATTAATTATACTTTCAAAAATGAATTTCTGGGAATTTTCGGTAAAGAATTAGACGAAACTCTAGTTGAGTTTTAGTCTTGTAATTCTATTTTCAATTTGGTGGTAAATTCTCATATTTTCGGAGACAGACGGTTTCGGACCGCTGTCGGGGCCAAATCTCACTCGAATTCGGCCCAATAACGTGTTTTTGAGTTCCGTAGCTCAGAATTGAATTCCAATTGCGACATTGGCTTCGAAATATTATTTCAAGTCAAGATAGACACCAAGTTTGTCTAGACCACATTTATAATTATTTTTCACTCCGAATTCCATGTTTCGAAGTTCTAATCGTAAACCGAAATCGGAAGATTTTTATTATCCGACCGGGTATTAGCCGACAATATTCGGGAATGGTTTTAATCACGCACGTTTCGCCGAAGTCGTCACGTCGCATGAGTCACTTCACAAAATCTAACCACTAAATCTTATAGATTTCACTACCACCAAATCCCCTAAATCACTCACTTAACCCATGATTCACTCACCCTCTTAGATTTGCTAGATTGCCTTGGGAAAACCATTAGACACATCACCTATACTAGTCTAACTCTACTTACCTTGCATTAAATTTTATGATTTGATGAGGGTGAGGCTGTCCTATAAATACCTCAACCCATTCTTTCATTTCTACACTAAATTTCCTATACAAACTAAGG
>NC_032010.1:6316544-6317883 GCF_001865875.1 Lupinus angustifolius | reverse complement strand
TTTTATGTTTGAATGCTTTTGAATATATATGATTGTTGATGAAATGTGTTGAATATGATATATGAATGTTGTTGGGAAATTTTCTGGGTGCAGGTGTTTGAAAAACCATCTGAAAATACGTTTGATTAGCCGAAAAGGGCAAAATTGGAATCCTGACCAGGTCTTTCTCGCTTGGGCGAGCGGGTCTCGCTTGGGCGAGAGAAGTCCGTCGCTTGGGCGAGAAAAAATTCTCGCTTGGGTGAGAGGGCCTCGCTTAGGTGAGAGATGCCCAGTTTTAAATGGTATTGTTAATTGAATTTTCGCTTGAGCGAAGGGTCCTCGCTTGGGCGAGAGACAGTAATTGTGTTTGACTATTTGGATTGATTGGTTGAGTATGTAATAACCCTAGTATGGGTATGTGATATAAACTACTTTGGTATAACACCGTAATTGAATTAAAAAGTAAAGTATTCAAGGTGTTGGAATTAAATAGTCAAACTCGGTAATTAATTTTAAAGAAAGTATTCCGAGAAGGATGTATGATTTAGGGCGATGCCCAGAAAAGGATATGTGATACCACGGAGCGAGATCGTCTGACCGTAAGTGGCTTGGTCTGGGACCGTCCAGGATATTCAGCGATGTTCGTAGTGGTGGGATGTATTTCCTCTATATTATGTGTTAACGTAATCGGGACCCACAAGAAGCATTCCTGAGGGAGATGACTTAAGGTGGGCCGAATATGGTAAATAATGATTAAAAGATTTAATCATCTAACTGCGATTAGTGTTCATATGCATATGGTTAATAATGGAGTAGTGGAGAGGAAATTGACGGGATGACTTAGAGCACCGTGATGTTGAGAGGGACGGCGTTGTTGGACGGTGATTCATCAACAATGCCTTGAGGGAGAGTCTAGGTGAGGTGAGTCCCTTGTATTCCTGGGAGAGGATATCCAGTTCTCACAGGACAAACTAGACGATCTCTGACAACTCCTCTTTGCAATCTGGATCAATGAGAGGGATGCACAGAAAGCGTTTGTTACGACATCGTCCTATTATGGACTGTTCCTATAGAACCTATTGATTAATTGGCTTATGAAATGCTTTTTAGTGCGTACAAAGTGGCTTGGTATGGGACCTGTACTCTTGATTTATTTTCGATTAGGTTATTGGTAGGATATTGGTGTAAGGTGGATGATCATGACATAACATGCATATATTACACTTGTGGAAGTGGATTCCCACATTTGAGTTACAAACATCATGCATCATTAACATTATGCACATATTATTACTTATGGTTATGATATTTGTTTATGAAATGTATGTTGATACATTATTGTTTATGTTGATAAACGGTG
>NC_032010.1:6311520-6316444 GCF_001865875.1 Lupinus angustifolius | reverse complement strand
TTACTCATGTGGATTGGATAATTGTTTACGAGAACAACTGATGAGTTATAATGTGATATGTTATATATATATGAACTGCTTTTCATATCTGAGTGTAATATTCTGAGTAAGTCCACGCTGTCAATGAATTATATTCATTAGATGTCTTACTCTCTCTATTTCTCTTCTTTTCTATTGCTTGCTTTTCGGACGTGTGCTCGTCAGATAGACAGCTTTGCTCGGATTTGGAGGTACCCATCCGTGATGTTCCCGAATAGGACATGAGGAATTGAAGAGAGGCAGTACCCTAGCTTTGGAGTTAGCCACTAGGAGTTGCTTATCATTTTGTGACTTTTGAAACACTGACGACTTCAGCTTGTTCATGTCTTTGTTTAGTGTCTTTTGGCGATGATTAATATTTTCGCCCTTTCTTGTTGAATATGTATATTAAGTACTTATGATCTTTTATATCTATGAAGATATATATTCAGGAAATGTTGTATCATTTCAGTTACCGTTAGGTAACCGGTTTTGATTTCCGCGTTATATGTTACTTAAAGTGATGTCCCAGAAAAGAAAGGTTTTTAAAAGGAAACAATTTTATATCACCAATTCAAAAAAAAATTTACTCACTTTTCCGCGTAATAAATAAAGAGTATTTTTCGGGGCGTTCCATGTGAGGTGGAGACATTAATAAATGCAGCCTTAACTTGGTTAGTTGGGATGTCCTGACTATACAGAAATGTGATAAGGGATGCTAGAATTGTGAATATCTATCTCCTTAGAAAGTTGTGTTGGAACTTGGTTAGTAATAATGATAAGTTGTGTTGTAAAGTTTTGAAGGGCAAACATCTTGGTGACAATTCTGTGTTGTTCCCACCTCAGAAGGCTTCATCTTCCTACACCTGGAGGAGTGTTATTAAGGCTACTCATCACCTTTGGGATGGTTTCTATTTACATCTGAGAAGTGAGGCCAAGTCCTTTTGGTATGACAACTAGTCTGGTTTTGGTAAGCTTTGTAACTTTGTTAATTTTTGTCAATATTTCAGATACTCAACTTCTAGTTAAAGACCTTTGGCACGATGATAATTGGAACTTCAACTTTCTTTACACTACAGTCCATATTGTTGCCAAGGATTTCATTAGAAATACTTACCCTCTTAGCAATAAGAATGTTGAAGAGAGATGGATTTGGGAGGGTCATGCTATGTGTGCTTATTCTGCAAATTCATGTTATTTGTAGTGGTTGTGGCGCCTCAAGGTTCTTGATAAATTCAAGCTTATGTGTTGGCTTGGTATTCATGAGGTCGTTCCTTCTAATGAGTTTCGTTTTAAGAGGAACATGTCTTTGAGCCTAGTTTGCACTAGATGTCATTCTGGGAATGGAGAGCTTATGCATATTTTTAGGGATTGGCGGGGGTCTTCAGCCATTTGGAAGAGACTTGGCTTCAATGAGCCTTCTTTTTGGGTTGATTGCTCCTTTTGAGACTGGGCGATGAATAACTACAAACGTCACAATGGTCTTCTCTTTATGGCAGGTATTTGGTGTACCTACAGGTGGAGAAATAACTCCGTCTTTAGTAAAGACTCATGGGGTATTAACTTTGTTGCTCAAAATATTATCATGATTTTTGCGAGTGCCATAATTTAGGGCAAAATGTCATTTTAGAGGATAACACCTTCTCGGTTCAATGGTGTCACCCTATCTTTGGCCAAGTGAAACTCAATGTTGATTGTAGTTGTACAAGATGAACTAATATTATGGGTGAGGGTGGTGTTATTCATGATCATGATAGTCATGGGTATCTGGTTTTCCGCCAACTTTGGGGTAGGTTCTCCTATTCTTTCTGAGCTCTTGGCTATGGAACAAGGCTTGAATCTAGCTTGGAACTTGAGCTTCAAAGAAACTATTCCTGAGAGTGACTATCTTGAAGTAGTGTCGATTATTCCTGATGGTATTTGTATTTGCTTGGACAATATTTTGTTTCATGTTTCAAATGTTCATGCTTGGTTAACTCGCAATTGGACAGTTGAAGTAAAATTTGTTGCCAGAGAGGTGAACCAAGCAGCAGATTTCATGGCTAAGTTTGACTTGCACTCCCTTACTATTATGAAGAACTAGTCGTCACCTCCTGTTGCGCCCCAATTTTTTGCCGCACGACTTTCTTAGAGTCGCCACTATATTTTTTTAGTCAATAAATATAGAAAAATATTTTGGCCCAATAACATTGGGCCTTGGACTTTGATATACAGGTTTGGGAGTCGATTACGTATTGGGGAAGGTATTAGTACCCCGTTCCCCCATACTAAAACTGTACCCTAGTTAATTGCATGAATTAAATACCTTTGATTTATTAAAATTAAATTACTTAAAACAAAATATTTATTTTTTATCTTTGTGTCTGACAAGAGTTCATCTTGCTTTTACGTATCCCTAGGTGCAATAGGGAAATCAAAACTACGTAATTCTATTATGAAAATGTTTGGCTTCATTGGTTTGATTTGATTAAAATTTTAGAAATTATTTTAATTGATCGAAGGAGGATTAATAGACGAAGAGTCGACATAGGTCACTTACACCCTTTCTGCTTCGATAAATAACAGAGGCAGTACTAAAAACCGCAATCGCTTCTCGGCTCGAAGAAGAAGGGAGATGTAACACAAGTCATAACCTCACTATCGAATCTTTATTAAAATATTTTTATTTTTAAAATAATTTAATTATCTATACTTGTTGAAAGATAACCATTTTATTTTTATATATCATGTATAAAAAGTAAACAAAAGAAATAGAGATACATACCTGTTGCCCACTAATTTAACTTTAGATGCACATACCTAAGAAGAATTTATATATTCACCGTTTTTGTCAATTTGTAAAAACCCTCATCCAATGCTTAATTTATCCTCGAGTAAATCACTTGGTGAGAAATTGAAGAAGAAAGTGATGGAGAATGGGGCTCCATTTTTGTTCCGGTTATGAATCAAGAGGAGAATAATGTGCTATGCTTATTGGCTCTTTTGACTTTTTTAGGAAAGGAAAACTGGTGGATAGTAATGGAAGATTTTTTTGGGTTATTGTAGATGATGAGGATTTTTGAGTTATTCTGGATGATGAAGATTTTTTGGGTTATTGTGGATGATTGTGGCTTTTGAAAATAGATGATGGAACTTTGGGAATAGATGATGAATTTTTTCTTTTTATATGACCAATCTCCTATTTATAGTAAGAAATTGACACATGTTTGAAAATCAAATGAAAACTTATCATTTGGAGGAAAGTAAGGCAATATCCTCTTAATTAGAAATTAATGCAGATTTCAAACAAAACATTTTTTTTTAAATTGAATTTCAAATTTATTTATGGACATAGATTCAAATATTTGAATGAAGTAAATTTAGGTTTTGGCACGTCTAAAAAATTGTTTTTGCTCTAAACATAGTCCAATAAATTTTATAAAGTAAAAATATATATTGCAATGCCCAAAAATAAGCTAAACATAATTATTTGATATTTTAAAGTAGTAATATGTGGAAACCTCTTTTTGTGATAGAAAATTATGTACTGACTATATAAAATCTCAAAATTATTACATAACCTATGAATCAATCATTTGAATTTTATAAAAACACAAAAAAAATGTTTTGAGTGCACTTTTATTTTTATTTAATTATGAAAATGAAAAAATGAGTGAATTTTGGCATATGCCTTTTTAAAAAATATCATCATTCAATAATTAAGATATTAAATGATCATTAAGTCACTTAAAATCCTTTTAAATTTTTTTCAAAAGCACAAAACGAATATAGGTGATAATCGGTAATTATTGAGCCAATAATTACCCATTAAACATTTTTGACACATTTTTATTTCTTATTTAAAGAGAAAAACGAAATTGGGGGATAAAACTATTTTGAAATTGAAATTCAGCAATAATATGTCAATTAAATACTCAATTAAAACATTTTATTATATTATTTATTTTGGATATTTGAGTAAATCATTGTAGATATTTATTTTGTATCTTTTTAGTCCACAAAATTGGATGTTCACATCTCCACATTGTTTTCAACCTTATATAAACTTTGATCTCTCTCTTTTGTTTTCTTTCGTTTTCTTTTCATTGTGCTAAAAAATGGCAATAATTTTCAGAAGAAATTTTTAATTTCATATGTTGGAAATTCCTTATGATTGGTGAAATACCAATCCTAGGATCTTGAATTTAATGATTCTCACACACATATATGAAACAAAGGGTACAGTGTCATACCTGAATCCATGTTCCTAGATGTGTTCCTTTTGATATGCGTTTCTGAAAAAAAGCTTTGTGGTATGATGGTCTTCCTCAACCAAATCCCTGATTCCTCTTGGGACTTGCGTTTTCACTCTGATGGAGAGATGAAAAAACTAAATTTTATTTGTTGTATTGGGGACCATAACCTTCCTGATGTGTTAACTTATAGGGTTCCCATTATCCCATGTGGGTTAACCTGATGGATATCCACCCATTAAGCCCATATCTGTTATAACCTTTTAGAAATCTAAGGGGTGTTAGTAATTAGATCACTTATAATGTAACCCCAAAAATAAATATTTGATATCATTGTATCAAATATATGAAGCTCACCTTAATTAGAAATTTATAATTTCTAACAATCTCCCACTTGAGCTTCATATCTTCATGATACAATTATATCACAGGTTCTTTAGGCGTGCATCCGTATGTTATTTACGTTTAGACTTCTCCTTAATACAATCTGGTCCATCTCATATATTAACTATGGAACCACCACGACTTTCATCACATTTAATATTTAAGTGTGACTCGACCACAATGATCGCCATATTAATATACTCAATGACATAGATCAAATATGGATGAGTGACATGGAAATTTCATGCAATGTGATCTCAAACATGTCTATTTCCAACTGGTCCTTCTTT
>NC_032010.1:6310117-6311420 GCF_001865875.1 Lupinus angustifolius | reverse complement strand
TCCTAAGGAACAACACCCATATGAGCAACATGCTCATGAAATACTTTAGGTATCAAACCCTTAGTCAGTGGATCAGCTAGCATAAAATTTGTCCCTATATGTTCTATGGAAACTTGTCCATTTTGAACACTTTCTTTAACAACAAGAAACTTTATGTCAATGAATTTTGACTTTGTAGAACTCCTATTGTTGTTGGAGTAAAGAACCGTGGACTTGTTGTCACAATAAATCAGCAATGGTCTTTCAATACCATCGACCACACGTAAGCCAGTGACAAAATTCTGCGACCATATGTCATGGTCTGATGTTTCAAAACAAGCCATGAACTCTATAGTCATGGTTGAAGGAGCTATAAGCGTCTGTTTCACAGACTTCCAAGAGATAGCACCTCCAGCCAATACAAACACATATCCAGTGGTGGAATATCTACTGTGAAGACATCCAGCAAAATATGAGTCAGAGTACTCAATGATCTCTAAATTCTCAGACCTTCGATAAGAGAGCATGTACTCCTTTGTTCTCTTCAAGTAACGCATAACACGTTTGACTGCCTTCCAATGAATACAATCTGGTCCATCTCATATATTAACTATGGATCCACAACAAATGCTATGTCGGGACGTGTGCAAACTTGAGCATACATTAGACTTCCTACTGCAGATGCATAATGAATCTTTTGCATCTCGTATCTTTCAAGGTCATTGTTGGGGCACTGTTCGAGACTAAACTTGTCTCCCTTAGCTATAGGGGTATCCCCTGGTTTACTGTCTTTCATGCCAAATCTGTCTAGGACTTTATCTATATAGCTTTCTTGTGATAACCTTAGGATACCTTGAGAGCGATCTCTCAGTATCTGAATACCTAATACAAAAGAAGCTTCCCCAAGATCTTTCATTTCGAAATTCTTCGTTAGAAATTTCTTGGTCTCATGCAATAGTCCCAAATCACTGCTAGCAAGCAGTATATCATCGACATATAATATCAAGAAGATAAATTTACTCCCACTAAACTTATGGTATACACAATCTTCAACTTTATTTGCCTCAAAACCATACGAGGTAATAACTTGATGAAATTTGTGATTCCATTGACGAGAAGCTTGTTTAAGCCCATAGATGGATTTCTTTAATTTGCATACCATAGACTTTGAGCCAACTGACACAAAGTTTTCTGATTGCACCATATAGATCGTTTTCTTAATGTCACCATTAAGAAACACAGTCTTAACATCCATCTGATGTAGCTCTAAATCAAACTGAGCAACTAGTGCCAATATTATTCTAAAAGAATCCTTCGAAGATAC
>NC_032010.1:6308872-6310017 GCF_001865875.1 Lupinus angustifolius | reverse complement strand
TCTCATCCTTCATGGCATCAATCCACTTTTGAGAATTAGAACTTTTCATGGCTTGACAAAGATTCAATGGATCATCTTCTGTTAACCCAATGCCATCCTCATGTTCTTGAAGAAATACAATATAATCATCAGGAATTGCACTTCTCCTCTCTCTAGTAGATCTCCTTAATGGCACTTCTACTTCTTGAGGTTGTTGAATTTCTTCTATAGGTACTTGAGGGAGAACCTCATTGTTGTCTTGTTCTAAAATATTGTCAGGAACAATATTCTGAACATTATATTCTATTACCGGATTTAATCCTTGAATGGTAATAGGCACAAGAACTTGTTCACAATCAGTAACCGGTTCTTCCACAAAGACAACATTACTTATGTTCTCTTCCTTCCCAAAATCAACTTCCTCAAGAAATCTTGCATTTCCCGTCTCAAAAAATCTCAAAAAAAAAGTCTTGAACTGAGATCATAAAATTTATAGCCCCGAGAGCTTCAGCATAGCCAACAAAATAACAGCTAACAGTTCTAGAGTCCAGTTTTCTTTCATGCGGTCTATAAGGTCGTGCCTCACCTGGACAACCCCAAATGTGCAAGTGTTTCAAACTTGATCTTTTATTAGTCCTAAGCTCATATAGGATTTTGTTAACTGCTTTACTTGGCACCCTATTAAGGATGTAAACTGCGGTCTTTAAAGCTTCCCCTCAAAGAGACTCTAGTAAGGAAGAATGACTAATCATAATTCTCACCATATCCTTAAGAGTTCGGTTTCGTCGCTCAGCAACACCATTCATGCTAGGTTTGCCCGGCATAGTGTATTGCGGAACAATTCCTTGAGGAAAAGTGCAAATGGCCCTGGACGATGTTCTCCTGATCCATCATATCTGCCATAGTATTCACCACCATGGTCAGAATTGACAGCCTTAATTTTCTTTCCAAGTTGAAGTTCAATTTCATCCTTGAAAGACTTGAAAACATCCAAGGATTGGGACTTCTCATGTATAAGATATAGGTAGTCGTACCTAGAGTAATCGTCTATGAACGTAATAAAATACTGTTGTCCATTCCAAGAAGCCATAGGGAAAGCACCACATATATCTGTATGTATTAGTTCTAAGACATCTTTAGCTCTTTCAGCACCTAATTTCCTTTTG
>NC_032010.1:6281622-6308772 GCF_001865875.1 Lupinus angustifolius | reverse complement strand
AATCTAAACAAACAAGTCATGTAATATATTTAAAACAAGACATGTTCACATAATAGACCCATCATAAGATACCTAGCACAACATAAATTTCTAGTCTTTGGACAGAGAAATTAATTTGTAAGTGGTACTGTCAATGTAATGATCAAATATTAACAATTAGTTCTGTCAAATAATAGCCTTTCTTTGGAGCGACTATTATTCGCATGGAAAAAAACTTTATAACTGTTACATATTTATCATCACAGGTATGTTATTATTTGGCCAAATTGTGTCTTCCTTTGGGCCGAACACAATTCGCATAAATAATCTCATATTCATCTGTGTAATTCAATTAATTTCCACAATAGAGGTTACTTTGGCAACATATTGCATCAATTGATCCAAAATAATTACCAGACAAATAAAATTAAAACATGGGTCCATTACAAAAATTAATATCATATATGTAGAATAATGAATCCAGTGAATAAAATTCACAGTGTAACAAGTCTATCACTATAATATGTACCCAATTCACGAAAAGTGCAGCAAAAGAAACTTGGCGAACAAAGTCAGTATGCACTATGTTGTATAGTGCCAAAAAAAAATACCCCTTCACTGTTCAATATACTCTTTGGCTTATAATTTTTTTACCAACTACTATGGCTGCATTTAATCCAAATAATTTTCTTATCAGTACCACTGTTGCTTTTGGCAACAGCCACAATAATTTTCTTATCCCTCAATAACCAACAAATACATAAAAATGTGTGTGATATCCACGTGCCCGGTGATTTTCTTTTGATGGGAATACATTCCAAAACCTAAGTGCATTCATGTATACATTCACGTATATATATATATATATATATATATATATATTATCAATCTTTATAATATAACAGCGGAAACATAATTCAATAATCCACAAATTAAAATTAGGGTTCATACAAGATTTGGGAAAACACCCTTAATGGAGAATCATAAAATTCAGAACCTAGTTCTGATACCACTTGTTGGAAATTCCTTATGATATGTGAATACCAATCCTAGAATACCAATCTTAGGATCTTGAATTTAATGATTCTCACACACATATATGAAACAAAAGTTGCAGTGTCATACTTGAATTCATGTTCCTAGATGTGTTCCTTTTGATGTGCGTTTCTGAAAAAAAGCTTTGTGGTATGATGATCTTCCTCAACCAAATCTCTGGGACTTGCGTTTTCACTCTGATGGAGAGATGAGAAAACTAAATTTGATTTGTTATATTGAGGACCATAACCTTCCTGATGTTAACTTATAGGGTTCTCATTATCCCCTGTGGGTTAACCTGATGAGTATCTACCCAAGCCCATATTTGTTATAACCTTTTAGAAATCGAAGGGGTGTCAGTAATTATATCACTTATAATATAACCCAAAAATAAATATTTGATATCATTGTATCAAATATATGAAGCTCACCTTAATTAGAAATTTATAATTTCTAACAATAAACACTCAATTCACCTCGTCTTTGGTGAAAACTGTCAACACGACAATAAATTAAAAGATTTAATTAAACATTTTTTATTTAGTCTTTATTTTATTCGAAACCCAAATCTAATCAAACACCCCTAGTAAATACAATTGGGATAACATTTTTCTTATCAATATTTGCAATGAAAATAACTACAACCATCAAAATCACAAAGTATATATTTTTATTTAATTAGAGGCTTAGAAGAAGTCTTTCCATGAGAGATTAAGAGGGGGAATGGAAAACAATCAAACCATACATAAAGTTTAAAGTTGTAATTTAATTTTATTTTTTTTGTTCTATTAAGGTTGTCCCTCACACTTTGGGTGAGAAATTAATCCGGTAATCACTTTCGGGGTGTGTGATTATCTCTCTCAAAAAGTGTCACTCCTAGAAATCAAACATTTGACATTTTGGTCATCTAAAGGATCTAACCATATTTTATATCACTAGACCAACACCTTGCTAGTTAATTATATATATATATATATATATATATATATATATTGTACTGTGAAAAAATTTCAATGTGATTGCAATTAGGGATAGAAATAGGATTGACCTCTTGTTGTGGTCTTAATACATGACTTATTATAAGCTATACTAGACTTTTTCCAATCAGTGAGTTAGACAAACACTTCTTAAAAAAATGTTAAATATAACATATCAACCTATCTAATTATATTAATATTTATTTTATATTATTTTAATAAAATAAAATTAGTATATGTGCATTTTGAGTATAAAAAAAATATGTGTAGAAATGTAATTATATTGTTATTGTATACATACATTTTTAGAAACATACATATTAGTCTATTTAAAAAAAAGATTTTGAAGTAAACTTAAATGTGAGATCATGCTTTTAAATATTTTTAAAGAAGTAAACATGTCAAACACAAACTATTATATACTGAAAACTCTGATCTAACTCGACCACCCACTTGCAATTACAAATTAAAACCACCATTGTAATATATATTGCTATGGTCGGTTGCTATCCTGAATAAATGGGCCAAGATGCGTAATCTGTAGATAGCATTAACATGGGAAATGATTGTTGTAAGCTAGAGATAAATGGCCACATTGTTTGGACAAGTCAATTTCACGCATGCCATCTAAATGGGTATGATTTATTCCAATGATGTGTTCTTAACCCTAGAAGGATAAATAAATGATTTTGGAATAATAACCACTAACAATAAAGTAGTGTTTAAGAAAGTTAAAAAGTAATCATAGATAAAGACCTATTTTGATCGTTTAAATTTTTTTTTGCATGTATCAATTTGGTCACTATAAAATTAAAAAACAAAAAATGCTCCAAAAACATATCAAACATAAGTCAAATTAATTTTTTTAGCATTTTTATAACATGATAATGATTATATTGACTCATCGATGAACAAATATTACCTATCCCATTTTTTTGATCAATCCAATGAAAAATGTCATTTTTAAGAAGAATTCTAAAAATACAAAATAACATTTTTATATTACTTGAAAAAATTAATTGTTAGGGACATTGAGACATAATAATTTTGGGACACAAGATCCTTTTCAATACAGTGGTGGATCTTCAACTAAAATTTTAGAGAAGACAATAATATTTAATTACAATTTATAATTAAAATTAATCGAATAAAAGTAAAGATATATAATTGTTTCAAAGTTTCAAAATAATATATTAATTCTAAATAACATTTTAACCAGTGTTGTTAAAACTGTACCGATTATCAAACCGGTCAGGGTACTGGTATAGTGGTACAATGGTTCAGTAATTAAACCGGATATACATACTTATACTTATATATATATAAACCTATAACAAAAAATTTCAAATAGGTAGATACTCAAAATTATAATCTATATTCATAATCTACTCAAAATTCATATAAACAAACAACTTTAAGTCTTTAACAAATTCAAAATCTAAATTACAAAATATATATCAATCCAAAAGTATCACTTAACAACCGCAAAATATAAATAAACGACACAAGTTCACAACTCACTCTCACTACAAGAAAAGTTCCTATTAGCCACACTTAATCAGCCACATTAAATAACTTGTATCAAAATTAATGTATAATATAAGCCCATAAATTTATTACTCTAATTGGGCTTCTGGTAAAAAAGGCAACAAAAAAGCCTTTTTTCTTTCTCCTCCCTCTTTTCTTCATACCTTTCTCCTTCCTCTTTTCTTCATACCTTTCTCCTTCTTCCTCCATGGAAAATCGGCTACATCACTCAAATCTTTTGTGTTATTCACTTCAAATGCAGCTTCAATCGCTAAAATTCATCTTCAATCACTGAAATTCGCTTCATTCATTCAAATCCCTCCAAATACATATTTTCGTTCAAATCGCCCTAAATTCAACTTCATTTGTTCAAATCCAGCATCAATCACTCAATCCAACTTCAACCTTCCATCGCTCAAATCCCGTTTCAAATCCAGGTTTACTTTATTAAGTGCAACAACATAATACATGTTGATAGTTAATACCAATTTCTTTTCATGAGTTGACGCGGTTTCTTTATGTTAAACTTTATTAGTTGCAAAATCAAAAATCAATGAATGAAGACAACAAAAGTCATTTTCGTATGAAAGAAGAGCATATAGTGATATTGGTTGTCAAAATTAATTGCATGTTATATTGGGGTTCATTGGAAGACAAGAAGAGAGATAATTGTAAGATTTGCAATGCATCTAGGTGGAAATCTAATGGAAATATTAGTGGTGCAAATGATATAGTGGTTGGCCAAAATAAAAAATATATACCAGCAAAGGTCTTACGGTACTTCCCACTTATACCAAGATTGCAAAGACTATACATGTGTTCTAAAACTGCAGAGCTTTTGAAATGGCATGGAAGGAGTTTGACAAAATGTATCCGGACTTTGCTTTAGATTCTCGTAATATACGGCTTGCATTAGCTACAGATGGTTTCAATCCATTTGGAACTTTAAGTTCTAATAATAGCATTTGGCCTGTGATGTTGTATGCTTACAATTATCCTCCATGGTACTGTATGAAGCAAACTTCTCTCATAATGTCGATGATAATTCCTGGTCCTAAGATGCCTGGCAATAGTATTGATGTTTACTTGCAGCCCCTAGTTTCAGAGTTACAAAAATTGTGGAAAGGAGTGGAAGCTTATGATTCCTCTACAAAAGAATCATTTCAAATGCGTGCATCATTGTTTTGTACTATTAGTGACTTCCCAGGTCTAGACAACTTATCTGGATGGAACACTCATACATCACTTGCTTGTCCATCATGTAATTTTGATACAGAGTCTAAATGGCTAAAGTTTGGCGGAAAATATTGCTTCATGGGACATCGTCGATATTTACCACTAGATCATAATTGAAACTCTTCAGGAGAAATTGAAACTCGAAAAATGCAAGCAATTCAGGTTTGGCATTTGGAAAAAACTAAAAAAGTTATTGTGGAACTCAATGGTTATGGACAAGGCAATGACAATGGCTCAAACTTACTTGTGAGGTTTCTTGGTAAACTAGCTCAAAACTCAACAATTTGTCCTATTTATGTTAAAAGATGGGATTGGATGTCAAAGGATAATAGATACCAACAATGGAAATATATTGAGGTAATTATTTAAAAAATTTGCAATTTTAATAATTTTTTCCTATTGTCATTGAAAATTGACTAGCGTATTTAATAATGTGTGAAGGAAAATTTTGAGTTTGATTATGTTGCTGGAGTCAAATGGGCTATGAGTACTCTAGGTGAAAGATGGAGGGCCTATAAATATAGGTTAAGGTGTAAGTATTTCTATCCTAATAAAAGTAAGGAAGACATACTTGCTAATCCTCCTCCAGGTTTAGATTGTGCTGATTGGACTGCATTTGTGCATCATTATAAGGAGGATAAGATGAAGGTAAACATTATGTTGTGAAGTATTTAATTTCTCCAAGACTTGTATTTTTTTAATATAATGACTACAATGTTTGGCAATTGTAGAAACAAAGTTTGGCGAACACTAGAAGTCGCAAAAATCTTAAAGTTTCCCATGCTGGTGGTAGTATGAGCAATGCAAGGAGAGGTCGTCAAATGGTAAGTTGTCCTAGGTAATTGTATTATTGTAAAGAATGAAGTTTTGTGAATGTAAAAACTTATGTTTCATTGGTTGTGTTAGGAGCTAAAATTGCAAAGACCTGTATGTCGTGGTGAGGTTGTTTTGTCAACTTTATTGAAGAAGGATGGAAGCTATGTAAGCGAAGAAGGAAAAACTCTAGCTGTAAGTAATTTAAAGTCTTTTCATACATGATGTGTTACATATGTCCTAAAAAGTGTATCATTTTTAGAACCATTTCCTAAGTTGTGAAATGGATAATGGTATGCAGTTAGTTAGGTAGGCAAACGCATAATATCATTTTGTCCTTTCTGATTCTATTGATGCAATTTTCCATTATAGGTTACTGCCATGCAATTTGCATTTTGCCACTATATAAATTATTAATTTCTTGTTATTTAATAGGATAAAATATCAGAGCATTTACCTCAAGATCAAGAAAATGTCACTACTTCAGGTGTTTCATCAAAGGTATTTGCTCATCCTAATGATGCAATTGGAAAAGCATATGGAGCTGAACATTCAGGTCGAGTGCATGGTTTGGGCACTGGTATTTGTCCCTCCAGTGTTTTTGGAACGTCTAGACATTTTACTGGTTTTTTGAATTCTAGTGGCTCTAGTCAACATGTTGAAGACTTGAAGAAATATGTACAAACTTTAGAAGTAAAACTATCAGGGTATGAAGAGACCAAGGAGCAACTTGCACATACTCAGAATCGTTTGGCTACTCTTGAGAAGTTTCTAGTCGAAAAATTTGGTAGTGAGTTAACCACTTTCGCTCGTGATGTTCCACCATCTTAGATATGGTTTCTTAAAATTCATGAACTTATATGATCATAACATTTTGCATTTTGTGTTTATCAGCATTTTTGAATGTTAAACATTTGGTAATTGTATAAGATTCAATTTTATTATTATTAGCTAGCAAATATTTAATTTTATTATAAATTTACCATTATATTATTGAAAATAAAGATTGTGAGACAATGACACATTTGGATCATGAGAGGAGTATGTAAGAAAGTAACTTTAAATAAATTTAATTAGCCACGGATGTATTGTGGAAAAATAAGCAACTTAGCCACGGTTGTGGTGTGGCAAAATCAGAAACTTAGCCACGGTTTGACTGTAGCTGAATTAAACAGACTGTGGCTAAATAGATGTTACCACATTTCACAGAAGTGTAGCGAAATAACATAATGACCGTGGCTAATTTTTAGCAACACCATTCCTTGCCACAACGACATTAAGTGTGGCCACTCAATCTAGCTACGGTTTTTCCCCACTTTAGCCACGGTTTCAACCGTGGCTATCAGGAAGTTTTATTGTAGTGTCTACAAAACAAATAAATGTGGAGTTTTAAAAAAAAAAAGAAAAAAAAAAATTTAACACCAACGAGTCAAAGTTGTTTCACATCGATATTATATTTTTGCACCAAATCTTATCTTCAGACAATACTCCAAGATTACACACAAATGTCAATGAGATTACACACGAATGTTATGAAGTGTAATGTAAGTATGCCTTGGAAACATGTGCCTTGAAGTGTTGAAGAATAGTTGGAAAGATGAGTCATATTGTAATGGGTTTTTAAGTTTTTTTTTTCAAAAAATAAATATGTGTATAAACCGACCAGTTTAGTGAAATACCGGCCGGTTCAACGGTTTTGATACTTGACCAGTTTAACATCTGTATCGTACCAGTTAGGGGACCGGTTCACCGGTTTTCTGGTTGAACTGGCCGATACGATACGATTTTAACATATATGATTTTAACAACTAAAGATGTTAAAGAATAATGGACATTAATTTAAAGTGTCGTTTTTCATTATTTTTAAAACTTAAAATCATCGATAATCGAATCAGATATATAACTTCATCTTGATTAATGATTAAATCAATATCTACTATAAGTGAAGTTTAGAATATGTCAACAATGTTTATAACTATATTTCAATATGAAGTAATGATAGTATAATATTAAATTATCAATTAAGAAAATAAGAATATAACTTAAAGAAAGTATTAGTGAAAATAATTTTCAAACACTCCAAAATTAATAAATGATTATGAGAATCATCTAACAAATTTTTTTGTAACAAAAGCTCAAAGAAAAATGCATTCTCAATGGTGTAATGTTAATTTTTTTAATGTTGTTACAAACCTAAAATGTTGTATGCCTATGTCCTATAATGTGAATAGAATAATGAAATTGTTTGTCGTTTATGTCCGTCCAAAATTGATAAATTAGATTTTAATTTAAAAACTCACTTAATGATAAAATAAACATTTTAATAAGATTAATGTTATATTTTCCTATTAAATTCTCATACAAATCCTCATATACCATAAGAAATTGACATATGTCACATGTAAAAAAATTATTAATATATTGTGTGATCCATATTACTTGTTATATTTCATATGATGTAGGTTTATTTGTAAGAGAATATATCATTTTTATTTTAATAAATTAAACAAAGTAAATATTTTAAAAGAAATAAAATTTTTTAAAGGAAATTAAGAAATTTAAAGGGACAATTGCCCCCACCTGCTACAGTGAAAGTCCATCCCCGTTTCCTTATTTACCATATTTGGGTACTAGTTTTAGTTTTTACTTTTTCAAAAACCAAATTGATATATATCAAATTTTTTTAAGGATTAAAGTGTATATTTACTCTTAATTATATCATGGAAAATTATACTTTTAATATTTAGAGAAGAGTTTTTCTTAATTTTTAAAATTAATTTGCTTAATTTATACGCTCTGGAAGGTAAACAATATTGTTATAATACTTGTTAAAATTTGCCCTTTGGAGAGTGAAAGTTGTCGAGTGAGTTAGGGGGAGTTAGTGTACCTAAAGGTCAAATGTTAGGTCCTATCAGTGGGTTGTAGATGTAATTAATGGCACACGAATATTATTGGCAAAGCACTAAAGTCAAAGAAGCATTGTTATAGGGTGTAGAACAATTTTCCTTTAACTGTTGGGCTTGTAATACTCCATCCTTCAACCATACACTTCATATAAATTTACTTCTCCTACTTTCCCTGCTTTTTGTTATGGTTTATGAGGTTCTCATTTAATAGTAATTGATATATGCAATTTTATTTTATCTTAATTCAATCATTTTCTAAGATCTTTAGGGTCATTTACAAATTAGATTTTGGAGGGGGATAGAAATTTTTTTTGAGATATCTCATAAATATATTACATCACTCTTAAACATTCAATTTCCTTATACTAAGGTCTCTCTTTTTAAAAGGGAGATTTAAAAGGCAAGAGTAAGAAGGAAAAGACTTAGAACCCTAAAATATAAGCTTGAGACGACTTTAAAGTCTTCTTTTTTCCTTAGTTGCCCTCAAACTTCAATTTACAAACAAAAGATTTACCCGTCAGTCTTCCTCTGGAGGTATTTATAAAGAAACCGACAAGGGAGAGTGAAATGAAGAGTACAATGAGAGAGATGGAGAAGAATTCTGAAATAAGTTCTGCCATTGAAGAGCTTTCTAAGGTTGTTATAATTAAACATGGAGAAAATCACGAATTTGTCCTCATCCCCACAAAGCCATTCATTTCTCTATGTTACTTGCTCCTACAAGTTCTTGGTGGGTTTTATATGAATTGTTCTCTCATTTTCCTTCAAATGTGAATTTGATGTAACAACTAAAACATTGTCTTGCAGATAAGATAGGACCAACAATGGTTGTTTTGAGACAAGACTTGCACCACAATATTAAGGTGAATTTAATACCCATGGCATAGCTAATCCTCTAACTTTAGTTCACTTTATCAGCTTTGTCAATGAAATGATTTATGATAGAATATTATGATATTATTCTGTCCATGTAGCTGACCCTGATTCTATCCAGTGCGATTAAGACATGATTGTCGTTGTCCAGAGATTATATTTATCATCTAGGGTTTTGTTTCTTTTCCTTTCCAGTTTTGCTTTTCTTGTCTATTATAGTATTTTATATGATGCTTACTGACTGTCAGTTTTTTCAGTTAAGATATAGTTGCACTTTTGAATGAAGTCAGTTTATTGACTTTCATTTCATACTACAGAGATTGGAAGAGATGCATGAATCAAATCCCTCAATGAATTCAAATTTGGTTGAAATATTGGAATCAGAAGCAAGGGAAGGCAATGCAAGGAAAAGGTCTAGCTGTAGTAAGGCCTTTCTTTGGCTCACCAGGTGAGACATGTTATAGGAGAATATATCATTACTCTATATATTTATATCGATTAATATAAATTTTTCCTTTTTTCTTTTCGTGACACTTAATTAGAAAAGTAATGAAATTTCATGGGGGAAAAGTATCATTCTTGTACCATTCTGCAGGTCCCTGGATTTCAGCTTGGCATTGTTAAAAACACTAGCAATAGATCCAGAGAAGAATATGGAGCAAGTAGTTGAAGAGTCTTACAATATAGCTTTAAAGCCATGGCATGGGTGGATCTCATCAGCTGCTTTCAGAGTAATAATCAAATGTTCTTTACTTCCATTGTTCATGGCCCTTAATTGATTATCTACATAAACATTCTTGACCCCATGTGTTTGATACAATAAATAACTGATCCTAAGTCAAGATAAAATGTGAAAGTTGTGTTAAGCAGTCGACAATCAATATAAAACTTTGTCAAATCTTTATGATAATTCTTTGGCCGATGAATATTTGTACTACGTATAAAACTTGCATAATTTAGCATAGTGATCTAAAGAATGTGAATTTGTCAGTTTTTAATATATCTGCTGAATTAAAAACAATGGAATTGCAGGTGGGTCTAAAACTAGTACCAGAAAGTAAAACTTTCATGGATCTCCTAAAGACAAAAGATGAAAACTGTGACACCCTAAAGGAGAAAATGAAGATCTTGGTTTCTTTGCTTGTGCCATTTCTTGATGAAACCCATTGTATTCTAGTAAGACAATATTTTGTTCCTAACATAGCATTAATTGGTCATGAAATTTTCTGTTATGTAAACTTAGTATATATTTATTTTACAGAGATTGTATAACTTGGATAGGCTGAAGTCAACCTGAATCCAAGATTGAAGAACAAATTTGCAGTTCTGTATATTTTGGCTTCCTCTGTTTTCATGTAAATAGCTTCTTGTTATCACTAGTTGGCATCAAACTAGGTAAAAACTTGTAAGCTAAAATGCAGTTTTGGTCACTCAAGTTTCTCAGTTAGGAGATTTTAGCCTCCGTAATTTTTATCTGCCATTTTCATCATTTAAGTTACATGAATGTGTAAAGATCAGAATTACATATTATTGTTAGAATGTAATAGCTAATGCAGTTAGTCTAAAAGTCTAATACATTGTTACTACATCATACTCTCATTCATGTATATAAATTATATTCAAGGTCAATCATAATTAAATATGAATGGTGATTTGACATATATTTTTTTATCTTTTTGGTGTAGCAAAATTTCCATGTTTCCATATATACACAAATGATGAAAGCTGTGTGAAACTTCTTTGTCTTAGACAATATCACAATATGTTTAGGAAAAAAGACACACTACAAACAACTAATTTATGGAAGCTATGCATTTAAGGTAAACTATAACAAGAAAGAGTAAATCATGATTAAATATGAATCATAATTGATATAATGATGGTGTAAAAAAACATTTTTAATTATCAGTGCACACATTTTTATATCTTTTTGTTGTAACAAAATTTCACGTTTCCCAATATACAAAAGCTGTGTGAAACTTCTTCTTACTAGACAATATCACACTATGTTTAGGAAAAAAGACACTACAAACAACTAATATATTGAACCTATGTATTTAAGTTAAACTTCAACAAGAAAAAGAACTATAAATATGGTAATGAAAAGGAATAGAAGTATTACGGGAATGGATATTGGTTGGATAATTTGGTTGTGACTTGTATGGAGATTTTTGCAACATTGTAATACATTAGAAATTAAAAGTGGGTGGATTTTGGTTTGGTAATTTGATCGGTGATTGCGAAGATGAAAGAAGTTATTAAAGATGAGGAAGGAGATATAGGTTGTTTAGTAAAAGTGACGGTAATTTTGATCTAAGGTTGAAAATTTGATTGAAGATAGAAAAATCATTATCACTTATCAATTGACACTGAAAACTTGGTTAACTTGTTTCATCAATTTGATGTCACTTTCAAATGTATTCGCGTCGAGGACCAAATTTAGAGTATTTTTAAAACATATAAATAATTTAAAACATAAATAGCCAAAAATCTAACTCAAATTATTGGAAACTTTCAGTTTAATATTTCAATAAATACTCCATTTGTTCCCAATTTTTTTATATTTAATTTTTTTTTGTTCTCCATTTTTTTATGGTTTGTTTGACAAAATTAACTTATAAATGTAGGCTTCTATCTTATAGTTGAGAGTTTGTAGGTAATAAATATGAAAGCAGCTGCAAACTTGTAGCTATGGAAATATCTTATTAAACTAAAGTTGTTCGATAAAATTAGCTTTATAATTAGTTGAAATTTGAAAAATTACTAAAAAATACATACAATATTTGTGTAGTTATTTATTAGTTAAATAATTATTAATTGGAGTGCTTAAATACATAAATAATTTAAAATCAAATTTTTAATCTTTTATTTTAATATTTTATTTTTTGGAGATAATGTGAGACAACAAAAATAATGGATTTTTTAGTTTCAATAACTAATATAATTTTTTAATGTTTTGAACGATAAAATTGATAAATGAATTAACGAAAGCTACGTTCTAAAGATTGCTTACAATATCTTTTTTTTAAAGATTAGTTTTCAAATAATACAAATTCCTTTTTTTTAAATCACAAACTCCTTTTAATTTTTATTTATCGAATTGTTCCACTAACTTATGAACTGGGTCAAATAACTACAAATTACCTTAAAAAAAACTACAGAACTCGCATTGCTGAACTTAATTTTGTTTCCAATGTCCATTGAATATAGTTATTTTAATCGAATTGTAATAATTTTTATATTATTTAATGATTTCTTAAATGATTTGTAAAACTTAATATATTATAAATCCTACTAAGTAACTAAACCATAAAAATTGATATATATAAAAAGTAAGTGAAGGGTGAGAAGAGATGGGGTCCACAACAGCACATTAGTACAGCTCACCCCCTTAATAGCTTCATCTGAATGAAGTCAATTAAAGTAGCTCCTAACTCATTCCCAAAAATAAGAAGAGATGGAACGGTATAGTAAGGTCGAGATTGAAGATTCAAAAAGTGAAAGAAGGTTGAGACTCAGATCCTTAAACAACAATCTCTCTTCCGATGATCAAGAACCATTCATGGGAATCAAAGTTCGCCGTAATGCCTCTCGTCATAGAGATTACAAAGGCGACTACCTTGATGTCCATTCTTATCCCTTCCTCATCAAGCTACTCAACAAACAAGGTTAACCGCAATATTCTACTTCAAATTTATTATATTCTACTCTTTTATGTATCATTTATTTATATTTAGTAGTAGTAGTTTCAAATAGATATCTTATATTATAGAGATCTTATTGCATTATTCATATTTAAAATTCAACATAAAATATGAATGCTAGACATTCAATGTAAAATCTCTTATATTGTCGTGTATATATAATTCACCCTTTATGTGTCTTTTGTTTTGTTTATATTTAAAAATCAATATAAAATATGAATAATGGATAATAAAGTTGAAAATCTCTTAAATTGTTAGTACATATATCAATTTCTCTTTAAAGGTAAGTAATATAAATAAATATAAGTAATACAAATAAAATAATAATTGTGCATAAGTTTACTTGCGTAGATATATATTACATTTTTTTACATTTTATTATCTAATATTCGGTCTCATATGTACATAATAGGTCTAATCAGTCAAAAGCCTAGTCGTTAACCAATGTCAAACATTGTCAATTTATATGATATGTGTCATTGTGTACTTCGTATATTTCATGAATTAAATTGATAAGTAGCTACGCTGGTACTGATAGAAACTAAGATGAGTATTTACTCTTGTGAATGATATTTTTTGCTGTGTAGGGGACAAACACGTTCTATTTGCAGATAAAGTTTTGAAGTTCACTGGTTCAGGGAAGATAAAACGCTGCATTCTGATGATTACTGATTTTGCAATGTACATTGTTGACACTGAGGTTGGTGCCCTAAAAAGGAGGATAGCTATTGCTGCTGTTGAGAAATTTTGTCTTAGCGAATTTAGTGATAATTTTTTTGCACTGATAATTCCAACTGAGTATGATTTACTCATGGCTAGTACTCGAAAGACTGAAATTGTTACTATATTGAGTGAAGCTATCAAGAACACATCTGATTTTGAACTCGAAGTGGTTTTCTCCAATAGGTAATTCGGATTTACTGTATGATGTATCGGTTTTGTTTTTAAGTTATATGATGCATTATTTGACTGACTCTTGATTCAATATTCATGTTATGCTTTGATGAAATTAAAAGGTTATATTTATTTTGAAATGCTCAGAATTTCGGAAAAGTTATTGTTGCCTTACTGGTCTGAATTGTCACAAATGATTTGTGAACTATTCTCAATAACTTCGCGAAACTCTTTATAATTCTAGGTTATTTTTTGTATTAAGATAGGTAAATATGTCCAGAATGTTATCGCAGTTTGTAGTACATATAACAGTACTCGAATTATCATAATGGTTAAATGATGTGATTTTATTACTGTCCGGTGACCTACTTGAATTCAGTACCTACTTTATTAAGAACTCATGTTATGGTCTTTTGTAAAGTTGCAGAGAGCTCAATTCATTTTGTTAATCTTGCTATTGGTCTAGTATGACAAGCAATTGCTTTAGAGATGAATTTATGCACAGATTAGTATTGAGAAATACTGTGTCACTTTGTTGTTTTCCATTTAGGAGTTTCTGCTGAATTTATTTATAAATTTTGGACAAACATGCTGGCAAGAACCGTTGACTTTTCTAGCAATTGATTGTGAATTTTTATGCTCTAAAGGAAAGTGTCATACCCACACATGAAATTCAGATGAAATTGTTCTGTCTTTCAGCAAATCCTTGTTAGGTGGTTACTTCTATGTTCAAATGTTGTGCTGCATTTTTCTTACTGGGTAGTGGTGCTATTGGCATCTAAAATTGCATATTCAGTCATTGTGTTAGTGAACCCCCAGGTTCTATCACATTGTTTTAGTTTTTTGTTGTACAAAACTATCATCGGTTGACAAGGAGTGGGAACGCCAATAGCCTCACCCTTTCTGAAAGAGGCAGACTATGGTAGGGTATCCCCAAACATATTTGTTACAAGTAAAATAAGTATAATTTTTTGAACAGAACCCCCACTGAGAGAAGGAAAGGCATGCTATTTCATTAGAGGGCAGAGAGTGAATGGAATTCTTTTTGGTTTTTTGAGCTTCTTCATTTAAGACTTGACTACTTGAGAGAGTGAAAGAGAAAAGCATTGCTGCTTCTCTCTTTCTCGGTATGTGCCAAGCTGTAACTTATGGTCCTCAACTCCTCATGACCATAAATGGAAAGCCTTTGTTAATTTTCTCTTACTTGGTGAACATAGATGAAGAATGTGGGTTGTTCTTACTTGTTGGTTTTATCTAGAGATTTTATTTGTTGATTGCTTTTTCAGTAGAAGGGATTGTTAGAATATTATTGAAGGATTGAAATGGTGTTTACTTTCTAATGTTCTATTGTTAGGATAATCATGTTTTACTCTATCAAACAAGGAAAACTCAGAGGTCATATGATGTCTAATCCCATTAATATAAAATTCTTGGTATTTCTTTTTTGTCTATGTTGAGATTGTAAGATTTCTCATGTTTCTTAGCTGTCCAGAATTGTTAGTAATGTATGAGGATTATATTGTTATAAATGAGAGTCTTGAATAACTTGTTATACTATTTAAAAGATCTTCATGTCTTCTTTTTCCTCTTCCTCCTGCAATTCATTCTTAAACATTTGGAGTTCCAATTGATAAGTTTATCTTCTTTTTTCTGACCAAATATTTGTGTCTAGAATGCATCTCATGTTCACATTTATGATGTTTTAAACTCATCAGGTCCCTCCATCACCACCTTATTCCATTGCGAATTATTATCTAGTTAGAATTTAATCACCAAGGTCATATTCTAACATTCCAGACTTGTAGTTTGTACATGTTTTGTACTGAAAAGCAATAAAAAGATTTGAGTGTTTTTTGCTGCCTTCATATAAAATTTAATGATGTAAATTCTGCTTCAGTATAATTTTTAATAGTTAAGTTGGAGTGAACTGTAAAATATATCTCTGAAGGCATATTTTTCAATTCTTTTATAGGTTTGAGTACAATGCAGCATCTGATTTGGTGAAGGAAATCCAATTTGAGAATGTTGAAGGTATGTGGAAAATTAAATTAACAATGTGGATATTTCTTTTCCCTTTTATTTCCTTCCAGATGGGATTATTATCACTCCACTCATTTTAATTTGCCTAACATGCATACTTTCTGATTCATTTTTCTAAAGATTCCTTTCGTATGTCATAATAATTTTCAGGAGGTGTCAAAACAAAATTTTTGAGGAAGTGAATTGTGGTTCACAATTAGTGATGTTATCTGCAAACTAAATTGTCCTCGTTCAAATCCCACCTAATGAGATTAACGCTTGAATGTTGTTGTTATCTATAAACTAAATAAGATATACGTCGTTCAGTTCATGTAGCCGATCTCATCTAGTGGAAATAAGGTTTGATTGTTGTTGTCTGTAATCTAAGTAAGAGATACATATAGTTAATGATTTTGAGTGATTGTGTGGAAAAGGGTTCTTCTGGGTCAAGCCTCTCCTGTCAAAACACATTAATTCAGCTGTAATTCTGATGTCAGAAATTTTGTAAGTGGAAAAAAAGGTATATTTCATGTGTAAGTTTTCAACTTGATAATAGATTCATCTATATCAATTTTACCTTTGTGTCTTTGTCATTTGTGACCTATTGTTGTGGAAGTTTCATAACAGTGAATCCTATTTTAGGTGCTTGTGATTATGTATATACTGCTGTATGATCGTATTATTTATGTCTATGTTATTTATTATGTGTTATTTTGATTTTTGACCCGGTATAATAACATATTCTATATATTGTTAAAAATAGTTTGTATCTATTTTTTAAATGTTTTTAAGTAAGAAAATTTCGATCAATTGTTGAATTTGAAAGTCCGTATGAAATATAAGCTCGCTTAAATAATAAGCTCTTTCAAACGTTACCATTCAACTCACTCACTCATCAAGATGGATTTGATTAGATCACAAAAAACCATTAACTCATTCATCGGCAAAATAAGTAGAAAATCCAATAATTCTAATATAAGATAACTATTGAACCCTTCAAATCTCTATGAGCCACGAAAAATGAAATAAATGGGAAGAATTTTACCTTCCTTTTATCCTATTTTTTATTCCTTTTATCCTAACATGGAGACACGTCACATTTAGAGATAATTGTATTTATATTTTTTGATGCTATCATTTTTGTCTAAATTTTAATTAGAATTAAATTCTTAATATATTGGCAATGTTTTATTGAATGTCTCCACATACACATCTTCACATAGGTTTTTCTCATATGGAGTCAAAATCAAAACATACAATCATGACACAACAAGATTCCTCGACTTCAACTACATTTTTTGGAAGGGGTGATTTTTTAAAAGGAATTGAATGTTCTTGTTTAATATCTATGCAACTATTATGTAGAGATGGCAAAACGGGCGTGCCCGTATAGCCCGCATTTTTTATGAAATTACGGTTGTTATGAAATTCAAGGAATTCAGGAAAGAAAACGATGAATTGAATGAATAAGGGTAGGAATTCTTATGAACAAAAGAAAAGAACTCGAACAATCTTATTCCTTTAAGATCAAGAATACAAGAGAATGTGTTTATAAGAGAGAATTATGAATTTTCTATATTTGGAAAAACTGCCTTAACTAACTATTACATTAGTCTATTTATAGCCTAATGGTGGTAACCGAATTAACCACTTTTAACAGCTTGGCAATTCCCTAACAGTTTCACCCATATCAATGCCCTTCCCTTGAAAGCATACTTGTCCTCAAGGATGAAAATTTGAGAATTTTTTGCAAAGATCAAAGTAGAATTCTCATGAAGCATCTTCAATTAGTTGGTGTTTCCACTTTACCAAAACCTTAGTCACTGCTTGTCCCTTCCTTTTAACCGTGATTCTGTCCAGAATAAGCTCAGGTTCCTTGGCCACCAAAACCTCTTCTGAATTCGAAGGAATATTTGTGGAAACAATAGCTTGTCCCACATGTTTTTTGAGTTGAGAAACATGAAAACATTGTGAGTTTTAGCATGATCTGGAAATTGAACCTTATAAGCCACTGCCCCCACCTTGCTGATGATTGGAAAAGGCCCAAAATACTTCGTTGCAAGCTTCTCATTTACTCTAGCTGCTACTGAAATCTGTTTGTAAGAGTGTAGCTTAACATAAACCAAGTCTCCTTCATTAAATTGCCTATCACTTCTACTTTTATCAGCTAGTTGCTTCATTCGGTCTTGGGCCCTTCTAAGATGGAATTTAAGGACCTTCAACATTTCTTTCCTCTTTGCCAAACTTCTATCCACTAGTTGCACCTTTGACTTCCCAGGTAAGTATGGCAAGGAAGTTGGGGGAGGTTGTCCATAAACCACCTCATAAGGAGTAGCTTGTATAGAAGTGTGGAAAGTAGTATTGTACCACCACTCAACTAATGGTAGCCACTTCGACCACTGTTGTGGAGCATTAGCACACATGCACCTCAAGTAAGTCTCCGAGCACCTGTTTACTACCTCAGATTGACCATCTGTTTGAGGATGATAAGAAGTAGATAGTTGCAATTTAACACCCTGAAAAGCCATGAGTTCTTGCCAAAATCTGCTGATGAAGATTGGATATCTGTCACTCATGATGGAACTTGGGAAGCCATGTAGTTTAAAGACATGATCCATGAAGGCCTGAGCTACAATGCTAGCAGTATAAGGATGCACTAGTTGTATGAAATGAGTAGCCTTACTTAAGCGATCCACCACCACATAGATGACTTGTTTTCCATGAGAATTTGGCAACCCTTCAATAAAGTCCATGGTAATGTGTTGCCAGACCTGATCAGGAATAGGAAATGGTTGTAACAACCCAAGGTAAGCAACTGTATCATACTTGCATCTCTGGCAGATAGAGAATTGTTGAATGAAGGTTTTGACATCTCTGTTCATACCCTTCCAGTGTAGCACTGCCTTGATCCTCTGTGTAGTTGCATTTCTGCCTGAGTGTCCCCCTGGTGCAGCCTCATGAAACCATTGCAAGAAGTCATGCCTCAATGAAGCATCCTTACCCACCACCAATTTACTTTTTCTCCTCAATTATAGACCTTCCCAAGTGTAATGTTTATGCTCAGCAGATCTTGTTTACAACTACACTATCACCCTTTGAAGACTTGCATCACTGACCCAGATGTTCTTGATTCTATCTAACCATTCTGAATCCATGGTATGCACCAACATGTTTGACATTCATGTCCCTCCATTCGTGATAAAGCATCAACCACTACATTTTCCCTTCCAAGCTTATACTCAATGGAGAAATCAAATTCCATAAGCTTGACTAACCATTTTTGCTGAAAATCAGTTGTTAGTCGTTGATCCAGTATATATTTAGGGCTCCTATGATCAGTCCTTATGATGAAATGTTTGTTCAACAAATAATGCCTCCATTTTTGAACTACAAACACCACAGCTATTAGTTCCTTCTCATATGTTGATAGTGCTTGTTGTTGTTGATTCAACATTCTACTGATAAAGGCAATGGGATGATTGTTCTGCATCAACACAACTCCTACCCCTTGCCCTGATGCATCTACTTCCAATGTGAATTCTTGTGCAAAGTTGGGTAGAGCTAAAATAGGAGCAGATGTTTGCAATTCCTTCAAGTGCTCAAATGCATTTTTAGCTTCGGGAGACCATTTGGATTTGTCTTTTTTCAGCATTTCAATGAGTGGCTTGGCAACAGTACCATACCCCTTGACAAATCTTCTATAGTAACCAGCTAAACCAAGAAATTCTCTCAACTGTTTGAGTGTTTGAGGGAGAGGCCAATTATGCACTGCACTGATTTTTGTAGGATCCGTAGCCACACCTTGAGCTGATATGAAATGACTCAAGTACTCTACTCTGCTAACCACAAAGTAGCACTTAGAATGTTTGGCAAATAACGGATGCTTTCTCATCATTGCAAGAACCAACTCCAAGTGCCTCAAATGTTCCCCTAGTGTGCTGTTGTAGATTAGAATGTCATCAAAGAAAACTAAGAGGAATTTGTGAAGGAAGTCCTTGAAAACTGAATTCATTAAACTCTGAAAGGTAGTTGGTGCATTTGTAAGCCCAAAAGGCATTACCAAATACTCAAAATAGCCACTATGTGTCCTGAATGCAGTTTTATGAATATCAGGGGAACTCATTCTTACTTGATGGTACCCTGCCCTCAGATCAATCTTGGAGAATATACTAGAGCCATGTAATTCATCCATTAGATCATCAACTAGAGGAATGGGAAATCTATCTTTAACTGTCCCCTTATTTAGGTCCCTGTAATCTACACATAATCTCCAAGTACCATCCTTTTTCCCAACTAGAACCACTGGACTTACATAAGGGCTAGTGCTATTCTGAATAACCCATGACTTCAACATTTCCTGGATCAACTTGTCAATTATATCATTTGGTTCCTTAGCATACCTATATGGCCTCTTATTCACATGGTCCATACTATGCATCAGGGGAATTTTGTGATCATGCTTTGGCCTTTCAGGAGGTAATTGAGTAGGAGCAACAAAAACATCAGCATACTTGTGTATAATACATTCAATCGAAGGATCCAATTGCTCTGTGTCTGCATGAGTAGTCAGTTAATGTAGGATGAATCCCTCTTGATCTTCCACCTGAATCATTGACATTTGCACCCATTTCTCCATAGTCTTCTCAATTTGTTGTGCCCTCACAGTTTTTCAATCCACTTGTGTGGCCCCTCTCAACACATGCCTCCTTCCTTGCAAGAAAAATTCCATAATCAGCTTATCAAAATTCCACGTGATGTCCCCTAGAGTGATGAGCCACTCAATACCCAACACCACATCACAACACCCCAACAGAAGAAGCATTACATCTGAAGTTAAAGTATTGTGTTGAAGTGTCCAACTAAAGTTCCTTACCACTGATGAGATAGAGACTTTTATGCCATCTGTGACTGTGACTAAGACAGGTTTAAGCTCTTCAATCTTGCACCCAATTCTTTCAGCGACTTGTTTATCCATAAAGTTGTGAGTGCTTCCACTATCAATCAAGATGTGTAGGGGTTTTTTATGGTATCTTCCTGTGACCCGCATTGTTCTGAAACTAGCCACATCTGTTAAAGCATTAACAGAGATGTGAGGCTCATCACTTGGTTTGACAATCAATTCTTGATCCTGGATAGATACCCCATCCTCTCCTTCTAATTCATCTAGTTCCAGTAAGTGAATTTGAAGCTTCTTGTGGGTTAAGCCATGTTCTGCTGTGAGTGGCTCATCACAGAAGTAACACAACCCCTTAGCTCTTCTCTCATTCATGTAAGCTGGAGTCAAAGTCTTGTTAAATCTTGGCTTTTCTTTCGACAATTCTGAAACTGTAGCCATTGAAGACTTAGAATTGAGCAAGGGTCTACCTCCCAGACTAACATTAACCTTAGATTTCATATTTGGATGAATATTGGGACTAGGAGCCTCATATAACTTGGCCAATGTGAATGCTTTTCATACTGTTTGAGGCTGAAACATTATTACCATCATCTGCACTTCAGTTTTTAGTCCTCCCAAGAAACAATTGAGGATATAATCCTCTGATAAATCCAACCTCGTGATGATAGCATCAAATTCTTCATGGTAATCAGCAATGGTACCCTTTGTCTCAACCTCATCAATTCTACCATAGGATCTTCATAAGCCTCCCCGAATCTCTCAATCTAGGTCTTCACATATTCCCCCTATGTAGGTAAGGAATTGACCCACATGGATCTTACATATGCATGATGTCATTTAAGTGCTTTCCCCTCAAAATGCATGATTGCTAATTTTACCTTAAAATCCTTCGGTGTATTATCCATCATGAAATATGTTTCACATTGATATATCCATTCCTTTACATTGGTGCCATCGAATCTAGGGAAGTCAATCCTGGACAACCGTGTATGACATGCATAATGGAAGGGATTAGTTCGATCACCTGTTATATGGTTTGGATCACGACCACCCTGGCTATGTTTATTTGAGAAAGATGAGCCCTCTAATACTGAATTTTGCTTTAGCCCTTCTTCAATTGACTGTTTGATAGATTCATTCATAGACTTTTGCCAAGAACACATCAATTCCGCCATGCGTAACTCCAATTTTTCTGAAATTCTTGTCTCCAATCTTTCTTCTATGTCTCATGCAGCGGCTTGCATACGTGTGGATTCAGCCATCCCTCCCAGAAAAAAAAGCTCTAGATACCAATTGTTATGGTTGTTATGAAATTCAAGGAATTCAGGAAAGAAAACGATGAATTGAATGAATAAGGGTAGGAATTCTTATGAACAAAAGAAAAGAACTCGAACAATCTTATTCCTTTAAGATCAAGAATACAAGAGAATGTGTTTAGAAGAAAGAATTATGAACTTTCTATATTTGGAAAAACTGCCTTAACTAACTATTACATTAGTCTATTTATAGCCTAACAGTGGTAACCGAATTAACCACTTTTAACAGCTTGACAATTCCCTAACAGTTTCACCTATATCAACTACTATGTAGAGATGGCAAAACGGGCTTTGCCCGTGTAGCCCGCATTTTTTTTGCGGGCAGGGTATAAACTTTTTGCCATTTGCCCAGTCTATTTTGCCCGCCAAGTTTGCGGGCATTTCTGTTGATCATGCGGACGACCCATAAATATAATTTAAGGAAAAAAGTAAGAAAAATTTAGATTAGTTATGATGTAATATGATTTTTAATCCCTAAAAAAATTGTAATCTATTGTAATTTGTTAAACTTCATATAAAATATCAAAAAAATTATTAATTTTTTATCTTCAACTACTTTATCTAATTTCATTTCATTTATTATATGAATTTTTTAATTTTTTAATTATTTAACAATGTCTGTGGGACACCCGCAAGCCCGTTAACCTGTTTTAAAATGGGCAAGATATTAAATTTTATTCGTTAACCAATATGGGCATGCCCGCGCCTGCTTAAATTTTTGCGGGCATTTACGGGCGCGGGCTAAATGGGCCGGACGGTCCGTTTTGCCATCTCTACTACTACGTGTGAGTACTTCTTTTACATGGTACACCAACCATTATTTACTTACACCTTAAAAGTAATAATAATACTAATACAAAGGAATATTGAATTATGGACTGATATTTTAAATTGACATAAATATTATCCTCATTTTTTATGAGTTTAAAATTTGTTTACTAAGAGTATAAATTTTTTTACACACATCATCCACCATTAATTTATATTATTTTTGTTTGAGAATCAATAATAATTAATAAATCAATGATAGATGATTTGTTGACAGTGTAAAAAAACCTACATGTCAGTATATACATATATGTTATTTAATTAAATAAATTATATGTTAAAGTCCTTGATTAAAAATTAGAGAGTTATTATTATAATAATGAGAAACATGTCTTTTATAATATTTAGTCTAAATTATTCTTGATCATAGAATTATTGAGAATATGACATCAATGACTCAGATAAATCAATATATGTTGATAGTATTTATTGGATAAATATTAATAGATCTCATTTATTAAATTGCACATATAGATGATGCATATATGAATACGATCATTGAACTGACTCAACTGAGAATTCTTTATAGTTAAGATTACCTTAAATTGTCAATAGGAAATTCTCAAGGAGAAATGAAATAGTTTCCTTTAACCTGATATTAACATAGTAATTAACACGTTATTTATCATACTTTGATTTCAGACACATAATGTCTCATGACGTTATTTGAATAAACAATGTGTATGATTAAATGCTTGTAGAATTAATGATTAATCATGAAGGAATCTATCAATTCTTGGCAATGAGTTTGAGCTCTATGATAGAATAAGACAATGACCAATATATTACAATGAATAAAGAAATGAGTTTCTTTGAGTCATCATGACAACTTATTAAAGTTTGACAATTGTAGCATACTTTAAAGTTAGTCCAGAATTGTAAAGATAGAATGAAATATTTTAATTAATCTTCTTGCGGTTCTTAAAAGTAAAATATATATTACTTCATGCTATCTGGTTGTTAAGGAGTATTGCTAGACACCAACATTTTACTACCAGTTTAATATGGAACCTACAGGGTCACATACTAACAAATGTTCTAATCTTTGCTAAATAATTATACTATTTGATAATTAATTTATCAAATAAATAATTTTATGGAATATTATTTTAATTCTTTGCTGGCACCAACAATTTAAATAATAAAGAAAATACATTCTAAAATTATTAATTTGTAGCTGAAAATAAAATAAAAGATAAAACACTATATTATTTTGTGAAATGATATGTGATAATTGATTCCTAACATTTCAACTAATGGCTACCTCTTTTCAACAATATATACTAAGATATATATACATGTATGCAACGCGTGAAAACATGAGCCGCAATTCATGTCCAAAAGGTGGCTGTGATTCAGGGGTGGCTACAAATTGTTTTTAAGAAACATTGTGCACATATTATATATATAACAATGAAAAGAGAAAATGCTTGTGAAGTATGAAAGCAACCTAAGAAAGAAGGGAAAAAAGCTTTTCCTTCAGTGTACTGGACAAAAACTTTAAAGAGTTTAGGGTTTTGTTGTTGCAATATTTTCTCTTTTTTTTTTGTTATATATATACACAAAAGAGTTTTTGTGAGTAAGAAGTTCTGGTTTTAGATTGCTCTATTTTGATTCCATTAGTTCAAAGAGTTGATAGCAAAGATTGGTCTCGATGTGGTCACACATAGAGTCTTTATAATTTTGAAGAACAACTTTAAAGATTCAGAAACTACAACCAAATCTTTATTTTATATACAATTTTTAATTATATATAATTTTAGACACATAAAATTTCATGTTTATTCAGTTGTATGCGTTAATAACACCACATAAAACTTCTTTCATTAGCTTGACTTTGAAATCACCTAAGGAAAGTAGTTCAACTACTTAGCACCAAGTTTGTTACCAAATTCATACGAGATGAATTAAACGTCATACTGTCACACTAATAGCTCTCTTTTTATGTGTATATAGTTGATTAATGATACATTAATTATAATAAACCTATTGAAAGATTTGTTAACTATACCATACAAATGCTTTGAAATCCAAGCCATATGTGAGTGATTGAGTGTTAGTTGGGTTAAAACTAATACTTTTTTGTTTTTAGTAAGTAGGGTTTAAAATTTAGTTTAGTTAGTTGATTGACTTACTATAAAAGGCATGTACTCTTCTTTCTTCAATAATGATGAATAAAACATTGACACGCATACTTCTTCCTACTCTCTTCTCTTAGAAATTCTTCATTCTTTTCTTCCTAACTCTAACATCTAGTATCATGAGCACGTTGCTATCCCGGAACCACGTTTTCCAAAGCATTTTCTTCTTCCCCTTCATTTCAAACAATCTGTTTTGTTACGATTGAGTGAGAAAAACTCAAGCATTCACTGTGCGAATCATTGGAAATTATGAAGTTGTTGATCTTGGATTGAAAGGTGTGCAACAAGGCTGAGAAAGTGTGATTTGATCTGTGCTAAGGACACTTGAGCTGCAATGGTTGGGAATGACAGTAATCTTCCATCAATGAGTCTACCTATTCTCACAGTGAGGAATTAGGATCGTTGGAACACATAAATGAAGGTGTTGTTCAACTTTCAAGAGGTGAATGAGGCTGTTGAGAATGAAGTTATTATACCTGATCCTGAAGCCACAGAGATTCAAAGAACCATGTTTAAAGAAGCAACTAAAGAACCATGTTCAACTTTCAATGCACTATTCCTACTACATTAGTGTGTTGATGACACCCACTTTGAGAAGATTAGAATGCCACAACAACTAAAGAAGCTTGGGACATCTTGGTTCGAAGCCATTTTGGTGGAGACAAGATAAAGAATGTGAAACTACAAACACTAAGGCTTTGTTTGGGAGTTAGGCCGGAAAAGGAAGGAGAGTGATCAAAGGGTTAGGAAGGAGGACGAAGGGAAGGGAAAATGAAGGAAATCATCTCCATTGTTTGGGAGTATGAAATTTAGACGAAGGAAAATAAACTAATGATAATGTAAGAATATTTTTTTATTTTCCCTTAAAAATGTAATTAACAATTGAAAATGGACAATAATATATAATTATATATTATTACTAAACATATTTAGCTATTTTGACATTTTATTTCCAAAATACTCCAAATTGAGGAAACTTTAAAAATAGACATATGAAGGGTTTGAGAAACCCTCCAAAACCTTCCCCTCTCCTTGATCCAACTCCCAAACAAGGGGAAAGTTTTCCAAAGCCATCCATTCCCTTTCCTTCCCCTCCAAAACTCCACTCCCAAATACAGCCTAAGGAGGTAATATGAATTAATTCAAATGGAGGAGAATGACAAGGTTGGATATTACTTCACAAAGGTAATTACAATTACCAATCAGATGAAAGGGTGTGGTGAGGTAGTCACAGATCTCATGATCATTGAGAAAATTATGATATTTTTGCCTCAAAATTTTGACTATATTGTAGTAGCAATAGAAGAGTCTAAAAATGTCTCAATAATGAGGATTGAGGAGCTTCAAAGCTCACTAGAAGCACATGAGATGAGGCTCATGGACAAAAATCCAATAAAAGGTAGTGAATAGACCTTAAAAGCAACTCATTTCAGAGATGATGAAAGGAAGAAAGGCAAGAAGTGGAAGCGAAAGAAGAACATACCAGATTATGACTGGCTAGAACCTTCAGAAAGGAAAGCATGGCAAAGAAAGGTTCAGAAGCAAAGGAAGTATGCCAAGAGGAATGTGTGAAGAAGATCTTGCTCCTGACCTTGGCACGGTTTTGATGAAGACACCAAAATCACCAAAAAGAAGAAAAGGAAGATGACTTATGAAGATAAAGCTTCAAGACATTAGATTAAGTCTTTGTAAGTAATTCTATCCTAAACTCTTAAGTATATACAAGTATAATTGCTCAAACTATTTTTTAGAAAATGTGAGACACTTTTACAAGACTTAAAACATTTTTCAAAAAAATAGTGTGTAACAAGTTACTTCATTAAGTAACAGGTTACATGTGTGAGAAAAGAGTTATCCAACTGAAAAACTGATTTTTGAAAGCTGAGTAACCGATTACTCAAAATAATTTTTAAGCATCTGTTGGACAGAAAGTTTGAGTAACCGATTACTCAATGTAAAATTCAAGTTTCAAGTGGACAGAAAGTTTGAGTAACCCATTACTCAA
>NC_032010.1:6280745-6281522 GCF_001865875.1 Lupinus angustifolius | reverse complement strand
GGTTGAGAAAGGCACTAACCCCTTAGGATCCAAGGAATATTGGATACCTAATAAAATGTAATCTGTTTTGCAGGAAGATTTGAGAGCCGCTTGCAACTTATGGTATCTGGATAGCGGTTGCTCAAAATATATGACGGGCGATAAAAGCAAATTCTCTGTCCTGACTCTAAGGGACAAAGGATACGTCACATATGGTGACAATAACAAAGGAAGAATAATCATCAACCCATATGTACATATTGTAAAATACTTGGGCATACACCAAATACTTGTCAAATTAGAAGATATGGTGTACCCCTAGGAAAATATAAATGGGTTATTATGCTCTAGTTATAGTAGATGATTTCTCTAGATACACTTGGACTCTATTCTTAGTCCATCAGAATGAGGCATTCAAAGCCTTTAGCATTTGTGCTAAAAAGTCCAAAATGAAAAATCTTTAAAAATCGTTGCTATAAGAAGTGATCATGGGGGAGAATTTCAAAACTCTTCTTTCGAAGAATTTTGTGATGATCTAGGGATCAATCATAACTTTTCTGCTCCTAGAACACCACAACAAAATGGTGTTGTAGAGAGAAAAAATAGGTCCTTAGAAGAACTAGCTCGAACAATGTTGAATGAAACTAACCTCCCAAAATATTTTTGGGCTGATGCAGTTAGCACTGCTTGTTACGTTTCCGATCGAGTTCTTATAAGGCTAATTCTTAAGAAAACCCCTATAAACTCTTTAAAGGAAGAAAACCAAACATCTCTCATCTACATGTATTTGGCTGTAAA
>NC_032010.1:6263428-6280645 GCF_001865875.1 Lupinus angustifolius | reverse complement strand
AAAGTGAAAGGTTTTCACTCCAAACGAAATCTCTTCACTCCAAACAACTCATACACTTTCAGAAACCTTCAAAGGGTGTTTGTAAACTCTATATAAAGGCTCTAAATTCTCACACAAACATACACACAACTTTTGATACAATTTTCTCTCAACTCTCAAAAGCTCTCACACTTTTTCTTAGAATTTATCTTTGAACTTTTTGCAACTTGTTCTTAAACTTTCAAGTTAATTTTGCAAAGTTGCTTCAAGTGTTTCAAAGACTGTTACAAAGATATAATTCTATATATATTCAGAGTTTGGATTGCAAGTTACATAAGTTTCATACTTGTAAAGGCAATCTGCCATAGTTGAATATTCTTCATTCTTGTAAAGAATTCTTTCTTTCACGGGGTGTGAAAATAAAGGGGAATAGATTCACTTGGAAAGGTATTTTCCAATGGTATAAGAATTAGGGAGTGTAAGGTACATAGATATTGTAATTGCAACTCATAATTCTTAGTGGAAAATCTCTTATGTGGCAAGAGTACTGGACGTAGCCTTCGGTGGACAAGAAGGTGAACCAATATAAAACTCCTTGTGTACTCTCTTCTCCTTATCTCTTTCATTTTATTTCCTATTATTTTCTGCATATTGTTCCGCTGCACTTTAACTTTGATTTTGCAGAAAAAGCGGCCATTATTTTAAGACAACTAATTCACCCCCCCTCTTAGTTGTACTTTGATACTTACAGAATGTTGAGTGCTCCAATTGTCATAAAATAGGATACTACTCTTATGTGTGCTCCGTTGAGAAAGGAAAACAGAAGAATCTGCATGACAAAGAGGCCTTCACAACACATGAAGATCCTGAAGTAGAATCATTGACTTTGATGGTTACAAATTCAGCAGAAGATGCTTACCTTGAGTCATGGTATCTTGACTCAAGGTGCTCAAACCACATGACAAGTCATAAAGAGTGGCTCTTGACTTAAGCAAAAAAAAGCAAAGTGAAGTTTGCAAATGATAGCACCTTGAAAGTAGAAGGAGCAGGTGATGTAGTGATTATGAGGAACAATGGATCCAAAGCTCTAATTTCAGATGTGCTTTTTGTTCCTGGCATGAAATACAACCTACTCAGCATTGGGAAACTCATACAAAAGGGATTCACAACAGTGATGGGAAATAGACAAGTTGAGGTGTTTGATGTTGAGAAAAGACTAATCCTGAGAAGTAAATTGACCAAGAATATGACATTTCAGGTGAATATCAAGGCTGTTAATGCTCAATGTCTTACTACAATAGAAGCCAATGAAGATAGTTGGCTATGGCACTCAAGGTATGGTCACCTGAATTTCAGAAGTCTGTATTAACTTAGTTCCACCAATATGGTTCATGGCATTCCTATAATAGCACTTCCTAAAGATATGTGTGAAGTTTGTTTGGCTGGTAAGCAAACTAGAAAACCATTTCAGTCTTACTCAAGCATGAGGTCTAGAGGAGTCTTGGAAGTAGTACACTCAGATGTGTGTAGATCATTTGATGAACCATCATTGGCTCGAAATAGGTACTTCATTACCTTTGTAGATGAGTTCAATAGGATGATATGGGTGTATATGATGAAGCTGAAAAGTGGAGCCTTTGATTACTTCCTGAGATTTAAGGCATTAGTTGAAAGGGAAAGTGGAAAGAAGCTAAAGATCCTCAGAACTGATGGAGGAGGTGAATTTACATTTAATGCATTTAAACTACACTACCAACAAAATAGGATCAGACATAAAGTCATTGCTCCATATACACCTCAATATAATGGACTTGCTAAAATGAGAAATAGGACAATATGGATATGGCAAGAAGTTTGATCAAAGAGAAAGGCCTACCACAAAAATTTCGGGGTGAAGTTGTATCAACCTCAGTTTACATCCTAAACAGAAGACCAACAAAGAAACTAGAAGGCAAAGTTCCAATGGAAGCTTGGAATGGACAGAAACCAGTGGTAAGCCATTTGAAAGTGTTTGGGTCACTTGCATACAAGCATGTGCCAGATCAAAGAAGGACTAAACTTCAAGACAAAAGTGAAGCAATGGTATTCATTGGTTATCGCCCTACAAGTGCTTATAAGCTCTATGATCCAATAAAAGACAAAGTACAAATCAGCATAGATGTCATTGTGTTGGAACATGAGAATTGGAATTGGAAGGAAATGACAACCAACTTAAAGAGAATCATACCTGAGATCATTGATGATGATAAAATCTTAGAAGGAAGTACTGAATGAATCAATGATGTACCAATTGACCAAAGGTCAAGAAGAACAAGATCAATGCCGACTAGATTCAATGACTATGAAATGCACTATGATTACTAAATCAATGATGAAGGTGACTTAGTGCACTTAACACTAATGGCTGGAGCAGAACAAATCAGTGAGACTGAAGCTCTTCAACATTCTATATGCAAGGAAACAATGATTGAAGAGCTCAAATCCATTGAGAAAAACAAGACTTGGTGCCTGGTTGATCTTCCACGAGAAAAGCACCAAATTGGAGTAAAATGGGTTTTTAAGCAAAAGATTAACCGTGATTTAACCATATCAAAGCATAAATCAAGATTGTAGCCAAGAGATTTCTGAAAAGAGAAGGTCTGGATACTCAGAGGTGTTTGCTCTAGTAGCTAGGATTGAAACTATAAGGTTGGTGGTAGGAGTTGCTTGTGCAAGGAATTGGCCATTGTTTAAGCTATATGTGAAATATGTCTTTCTTCATTGTCCTCTAGAAGAAGAAGTTTATGTTCAGTAGCCTCCTGGATTCATTGTAAAAGGAAAAGAGCATCAAGTCTACAAGCTAAAGAAGGCACTATATGGCTTAAAGCAAGCTCCAAGGGCTTGGAACAAAAGGATTGATTCCTTTCTGTTCAAACTCAAATTCAAAAAATATACAGTGGAGCATGGAGTATATATAAAGGACAATGGTGACTGAGACCAATTGATTCTATGCTTGTATGTTGATGACCTCCTTATCACTGGATCCAATCTGAGGAGAATTGAAGAGTTTAAAAGAATCATGGAAGCAGAATTTGATATGACAGATTTAGGCAAGTTAAGCTACTTCCTTGGGATGTAATTCTCCTACACTCCTACTATTTTATTGATGCACCAGAAAAGGTATGCTAGTGATTTACTACAAAGGATGAAGATGGTGAGATAGTATATGAGACCTTGTTTAAACAGATTGTTGGATCCCTGAGATATTTGTGCAATAGCAAACCATACCTATCATATTTGTGCAATAGCAAACCATACATATCTACTCCTATTGAACAAAGCTCCAATTTTGTGGTGTTCCAAGAAGCAACCAGTGATTGCTCTCTAGTTGTGAAGTAGAGTACATATCAGGGTGTTATGCAGCATGTCAAGCAATCTGGCTTGAGGAATTGCTAAGAGAAATAAAGATCAATGTAAAGAATCCTTTGCAACTAAGGATAGATAATGTTTCTGCCATTAGCTTGGCTAAAAATCCAGTAAGCCACAGTAGGAGTAAACATATAGAGGTCGGATCTCACTCTCTTAGAGATTTAGTGAACAAGGAAAGGCTACAATTGGTGTATTGCAAGACTGAATTGCAACTTGCTGATGCTTTCACCAAAGCTTTGAAGGTTGGCAAATTTGAAAACTTGAAGAAGAAGATGGGCATGATGTCTCACAAGTGCTTGGCTTAAGATAAAGTGTTAGAAATGCTTTGAAATCCAAGCCATATGTGAGTGATTGAGTGTTAGTTGGGTTTAAACTAACACTTTCTGTTTTTAGTAAGTAGGATTTAAAATTCAGTTTAGTTAGTTGAGTGACTTACTATAAAAGGCATGTACTCTTCTTTTTTCAATAATAATGAAAATGTATTGACATACATACTTCCTACTATCTTCTGTTAGAAAATTTTCATTATTTTCTTCCTAACTCTAACAAATGCTAGAAATATAGTGGTGTTGATCAATGATTTTGAGTTGTATCATGGTATGGTGGCTAACTGGCTATTGCCCACATACCTTCTATGTCATTTATGAAGTCACTTCCCAAAGTTAACATAGTCTTATGCACTCAAGGCTGAAGAGCATATAAATTTTTTGGTATAAGTAAATGTATTTTTTATCTTATGAATAAAGAATTATTCTCTTTTTAGATGTGACTACTCTTTCTAACAAATGTCATTTCCAATAATCAAATCATTTAGTCTATCTAAGAATACACTGAAATTTTACTCTACTAAACCAATGTCTTTGTTGGTCCAAGAGCCAATAGAATTTAATTGGCTAGATATTACATCATGTATATTATCAATTTAATTATTTCACCACCATTACTATCTTAGCTATTTTTGTTGTTGTTGTTGGTATAACCAAGGGTAATCCATTATCTCATGGGTAAATAATTAATTTTGTTGAAGTGCATGAGTGTCCTTACCAATAAATATTATTCACAAGAATTTAACGTTTAAAATTTAACATTTTGATTTATATAGAATCTAGTAGGGCATTGTCTCACTTAACTAAAGTTTTTTAGTAGGACATGGGAATGAAATGATTAAAAGATATTTTCTTTTTTCGCATATAAGATTTAAGTTCCAAATCTATGGTATTTGATTTATTCCCTTCATCAACTGCAATATTTCAGAATGCCAGAACGATTTGCCATACATTTTGTTAGCCTAGCCAATGGCTATAAACCCATATAATTAGCAAGGTATGCACGTTTCATTTGCAATTGAAATCTTCAAACTTCAATTGATATATAGAAATAATGACTGAATGCAACAGTCAAATGATGACAATTATTACCTTAGCAAATCATGCTTTTAATCCAATAAAGTAATATATTAATCTTTCTAGTTAATAACGTTTATTCAATTCACATAAAATACATTTATGTGAGAATCTTTATTTGATGCTATTATTCCAGCAACATATAGTTAAACTATGAATTATATATCATTAATATATAAATTGATTAAAAAATGCAGTGTAAAATGATAGTTTCTCATATCAATGTGTTTTAAACTAAGGTGTTTGTAGTTACATTGTGTTTAACGATTGCTACTACAATTTGCATTTGTAGAGTGCAATTTGAAACACGGATTACTATAGTTTTGATAACAAAATTGAAACTAAGATGGTGGCTAAATTACATCTTCAAAAACTACTTATTAAAACAAAAGAACCTCCTCATAGTGGAATAGTTGTGGTAATCTCAGCTGCAACAAGAGCAGTTGGAGTAGAACCTTCTGATCTAGAACCAGAGGATATTCCATTACAAATTTCCTCAACCATTATCACAACCTCACACATTGTTGGTCTCTGATCTGGTACTCTCACAACACATGCCATCCCAATTTGTAACATCTCAACCAATTCTTCCTCTATATTTGCATACCTCAACAACTCTACATCAAACACTTCTCCAGTCCATTGCTCTCTAACCACAGAATTCACCCATCTAACCAAGTTCACAAACTCCTCACCTCCTATAACATGTATAGGTGATTTTCCAGTTAGAAGCTCAAGTAGTAAGACACCAAAACTGTATACATCAGATGCTGGAGTCATTTTTCGGGTATCGGTTACTTCGGGTGCATGGTATCCTGTGGCCCTTGATGTTGGTGTTGGACTCATCAATGTTGTCATACCAATATCAGATACACAACCATATCCTTGGGAGTTGAGGAAGATGTTTGAGGCTTTTATATTTCCATGGATGAGTTTACCTCCATGTTGAGCATGAATGTGAGCAATGCCTCTTGCCACACCGATCGCGATTCTTAACCGGCTATCCCAGTCTAAAGGAACCCTGCCTTCCCCTCTTTTTCCTGCATAATGGATAGTTTAACATTAGCAACTTCTAGATAGCCATTGATGGAAATGAATGGAATGAGATAAATTTTACTAAGTGACATTACTTGAGTTGTTTAAATTAGGATAAAATGGAATAGAACCTATATCTACTTCTATTTATTTTCTCTCCCGAGTTGAGAGATATGAGATGGAATAAAATAAAAGGGCAATTCAATGCACGAGGCTCTTTCTCACAGCCTTAGCCTACAAGTGGAGAGGTTATTTCGTGGATAAGAATACATGACCTCTTGGTCGCTAAGCAGCAACTTACCTTTGCATGATGCTTATCCACTTGATGGAATAAGATAAAACCAACTTATTATTCAATGGGTTCCACTACATTCCATTATAAAGTATCCAAAAACTGGTAGCTTTGCTCTATTCCATTCCCTTCTATCCTTCATTGACTATCCAAATATAGCAGAAAATTACATATGTGAGGTAACCATGTACTTTATTCAGCTTTGCTATAGAAAAGTTGCAACAAATGGATATTAACCAAAATCCTGCTCATATTTTTAGTATTAACTGAATATCATCAACTACAAAGGAAGCAAATTACAGTGATGGCATGAATTTGGAGATGTTTCATTTTTCTCACTTTCCTCTTTAATTATATGTTGAAGTATCCAGTGTTTATAAGGAAAATCTTCTCATGCTTAAGTAGACATGAGCTTAATGCACCTATAGTCAATACCAAATTTTAATTTAGAACTTCCCTAATGACATAATCCTAGGCTACTGGCTGCAAGGTTTACATTAAGATACAGGAAAGTACATAGGAGGAAGATAGATGAATATCATTAGAATCGCGGCATACTACATTACCTGATCATGATTTAGAAACAGTTTCCATTAGATGATTACAGGAAACCAAATTTTAGCTTTAATAGGCCGGTAACGGTAAGGTTGTTGCTTAGTGACCATGAGGTCATAGGTTCAAATACTGGGAACAGCATCTCCGCTTGCAGAGGTAAAGACTGCGTACATCTATCTTCCTCAAACTCCACTAAGTGGGAGCCTCGCGCATTAGGCCGTCCTTAGGCCGGTAGGGTGAAAAAACTAAAGACACCTTAAAATAATTCAACTGTTATATTTCATATAGAAGAAAATGTTAACAATTTAACTTACCATGTAACATTGCATAAACACTGCCCTGTTTGTAGTAATCATATACCATAAGCTTCTCCTCCTTTGAATAGTAATATGCCCTTAGTGCACACACATTGTCATGCCGAATTCTCCCTACTGCCTCCATCAGCTGCTCAAACTCGCGTTTGCCAACTGTGACCTCTTTCAACCTCTTCACGACTACCGCTGCTGCGTCCTCTAATGCAGCCTTATATACAGAACCAAATGTGCCCTTCCCAATCACCTCAGCAGAAGCTCTCAATAGGTCCTCAAGGTCAAATGCAAGATTGCAACCTTCAAAGAAGACAACATTGTTTTTGTCATGACTTTTAGGAGATTCTTTTTTCGGATATGCAGCTTTTTTATAGAACTTCGCTGTTTGTCCATCTGCGCCACCTTTCCTATAGCAGCACAATATCATGAAAGCTGCAATCACAGCAAAGCCCATCACACATACACCAATGGTGATGCCTAATAATGCAGGTTCCTTTAGTCCTTTGATTTTCCTTGTTGGATGAACATTTGATGACTGAGCAGGAAACGAATGAGGAAGTGCATGTGCAGATCCAAGATTGTTACTAGAAAATACCCAACTAGGAAATCTCTGAAGGGATTCAGGAACAACCCCGCTGAAGTTATTGTGTGACAAATCTAGCTCTTGCAGGCTAGGAATATCGAGATCGGGAATTTCACCTGAAAGAGAGTTGTTGGCTAAGGCTAAAGAAGTGAGATGAGTCAAAGTTGAAACTGAGAAAGGGATGCTCCCATTAAAATAGTTGTTGGACAAATTTGCAACATTAAGGTTATACCAAACTGAAAAGTCTGATGGTAATGGACCAGAAAATTTGTTATGCTGGAGATAGAGATATGTCAAGTTCTTTAGCTTAGAAAAACCAGAAGGGAAACGGCCAGTTATATTATTTGACATAAGGTTCATAGTCTGTAGCGCCGAGAGGCGGCTAAGAGTGTTGGTTGGGATTGGACCACTCAATGCAACTCTAGGTAGTTGGAGGGCAACAACTCTAGATTGGTCAGTGTTGCAGGTCACTCCTATCCAGCTTTTGCATACAGACAATGTCTTATCCCAGTTGAGAAGACTAGTGTGATCAATGTTGCGAACGAAATCGAGCAAAGCTTGTTTATCTGCCACCGGTTCGGCTCCAACATCAAAGAACATTGATCCAATCATGAAGGGTGTTGAGAAAATTAACAAGAGTCCTAGATTCTTGCACATTTTCTGGCTTCAATAGAGATGATCAACACTTCAAGTGAACTTGGATGTAACACCAGTCCTCCTCAAGATATTGGTCAATTTATATGAAACCAAACTGGAGAAAAAACAAATGATTAGAGAATTAGACAGTAATGTTTTCTTTCTTTGCAAAGCTGACAATAGACAATTTGATAAGAGGCTTGTTGACCTGTATGAAAAAGGTTTTAAATAGTAGTTGTGGCCGTGATTTCAAAAACTCCCAAAACCTGATGTTTCGGACAATTGTGGGCAAATGTTGCTAATGAGACCACGATTGTGGTCAGTTTTGATGAGTCTCAAAACCTTAGCATATTGTCGTCATAACAGTTTCGTTCCTAGATTTAAAACCTTGTGTTTGATATGCATGTTACTAGACAGATTGGATAAATCTCCTGTGATTTAGAAAGTCTAAAACAATATACAGTTATACACTATTAAAGTGTCTTTTGGGTCAAAATAAGCAGCTCCTTTTTGACATGGAAATTCAGCTTATTAGCTTTTTTCTGATCACCTACTTTGTTTGGTTCCCTAGTGAGTGCAACAAAAAAAGATGTAAACCAAACCTTTGAAACTAGAATTGATTTATCAACTCAGTAGTCAATATTCTGGTGACCAAATCTGTGACAGCTAACAAATTAACCAATTTATGGAACTTAGAAACAAAAAAATACAATAAAGATTTTTCCATATGTATTTTACACACCACACAAGAAAAACATAAAAGTAGAGAGAATCAGGTTTATTCTTTCTGCTGTCATGGAAATAATCTAACTTGACACTTTCATAGAGAGAAAAAGAGTACTAAAAAATAAGACAAAACCTGTATCTGCAGAATCATGTAACTATGCTTTAGAAGCTGTTAGAGAATGAAAATCCAAACTTGATTCATTGCAATGATGGTAATCATTGAGAAGCCAATGGGGTACACATTATTTTGTTCTGCAAGGATAGGAAAGGGCATGTGGAGGAACACAGTAATGACATCAATGTTTTAAATAACGGTTGTGATTGGTGGTTTTGGAAAGTTTTAAAACTTTGATGTTTTGGACAATTTGCAATCATACCCGACTTATGCAGGTAACAAGGTGTTTTAAATTGCACTTTGCAACCATAATAGTACGGTTTTCGGAGTCTCCACACAACATTACGACCATAATTGCAGCCACACAATTTTCCTTTACTGTAATAGCATTAAATATAACATAACCGTAACCACAATTTAAAACACCAACAATCATAATTATAGTTGAGATACTATTTCAATGACTCCCAAAACTGTAACATATTCATGCTGTTCATACGACCAAATTTAAAACCTCAATTGAGACAAATATGTTGACTTATTATATTTTTTTATAGTTAATAACTCACTGGTGACTGTTACTGATTGAATTGGTGTTGCTTCTCCATCTCCTATGGCTAATAATTTAATGACAAAATTTCTATGGTTCTGCCTCTTGGAAATGTGAGTGGGGGAAAGAATGGAGATGCAATAATAAAGAAAAAAATGCAAGTTCGGTAGAGGGGTGACATCATGAGCTTTGTCTTCAGCTCCATTTAAATACGCATATATGACCCATGTGCTACACTATAGTCTAAAGTCATTAAATTAATGCATGAAAATAGCTTCACTCAAAAAATTATTATTCATATTTGTAAAGTATTTGTTTGACTATGTGAGATGCTATATCTTGTGGAAGGGGCTGCTAATGTACTCATACTTGCAGAAGGAGTGCATTAGCTGGGCAGAAGGATCTGGTATATCACTTCATGTATCTGGATTAATAAAAAAATATGTGATGTGAATTAAAAAAATTAAATATTTTTTATATTTGCTTAAATATTATTGGTCCAAGATATGATTTATGAAACAGTTTGAGACAATAAATCATTCTCCATTACCAAAACATTTTGTTGACTACACTTTTATTATCTCTTGTTTTGATGAATAATTGATTATGATTTCATATATACTATAATATTATATTATATAAAGATAAAACATGAATAATAATTAATTGGGTAGTTGAAAATGTATTATTTATATAATCCAATTTTATGTTTTACTATATTTAGTTTGAAGTTATAAAAACTTTTATGAAAGAATTAACACGTTGGTGGTTTCAAAAAAAATTATTGATAAATGAATGAAAATATTGGTGGTTTCAAATTTATTTCAAATTTTATACAAGGAAAATTTCAAAATTTATATAAGGAATATTATTATCAATTGTTTCAATGTTATTAAAAGAGTTTTTATTCCTACAACTTTAACAATTTACCATAACTAAATTTTATACAAGATTAATGTTTCACCTTCTACCTTATATCTCTCAATTTCCACAATATCAATTTTTTACCTTCTACCTTATCTCTCATTCTCTTTTTCCCACAATCTCTCTTTTTACATTTTCTTTCTCTCTTAATCCTACTAACTGAAAATGTTAAAATTATACTCTTTTTTCAGTCTATGATCTCATGCACTTCTGGGCAACTCTATAAAGTGACCCTTTTTAGTTTTTTTTATTTAAGTTGTTTTTCATTAGTCTTCTTAGTTAATTATTGTGTCTTTTCGTGGATTGCTTTCGTGTCTTTGATTTTACAGTGAGAATAATGACTTTAGATAAGAAACTTCACATTTTTTAAGAGGTGTTAAAAACAATGAGATCAAAGATTGTTACTTTATTCTTTTTGAGAATGTATCTTTATGTAAGAAGCTCTAACATATAAAGACAGCAGGTTCAATCCCAAATAATATGAATGTGAGTTAACATGCATAGTAGTGGTTGCCAATACAATAATATATATAGTAAAAGTTCTCATAAGTTATTCAATTTATCTGTATATAGTAAAAGTTCTAATGAGTTATTCAATTTGTCAAAGCTATTGATGATGTAACAAGTATCAATATTTCAATATCATTCATGTATCTAATACGGGTACTCTCAATATTTTATCAACATGTATCAACTTTTTGTTTACTAAAATAAAAGTTATAAATTCAGTATTTTCCGGATTCTATCCATTACTCTTAAAATAATTTTCCAATACTTTTCTAGACACTCAAACTACTATAAAGAAGCATTTTATGATAGAGAAGAAGACAAAAAAGCATGACAAACAATTAGTGAAGCAGGAGAGAGAAACACAGCTTTCAATCTTTCAAGTAGAAGTATATAGAAAGAAAAGGCAAAACATGTGTATGACATAGATAAGTATAGTGTTAGAGATGGATCAAACACTATGAAAAATCAAAGTTATATATTTTATCATAGAATTTAAGTGTTGGGTGAAATAAGTTTTGATAATTATGGAGAATGACAAATCAGTTGGATCTTATAATATATCTATTAAGGTTTGGAAGATTCTATGAGAGCATGATATTAGTTGTTTCACAAAGTTTTTAAATGAGATTATGAGGTTTAAGAAAATGAAAAGGAGGATAGGAAAACCGTAAGTTTTCTAATGTGAAATGTTTATGCTTTTCAATTCTTCAGTAGAATGTGATTTACAATTATGTCTAAGAAAGATTTCCTAATCAACAATTTCAACTTAATGAAGTATATAGAATAAAGTTCATGAAAATAGTATTTTTCTATGTTAAGCCATTAGCGTGCAACTAGTTTTCGGAGATCATACTTCTTTTCTCTTTTGATTTTTCTTCTTTTAAATGGATAACACATGCTCAATCTTCAAATGAAAAAGTCCATTTTTCAGGAAGGTAAATATCTTGAGTAAATGGACGATTAGATTATTTGAAAGATTTAGACGTATATAGTCCTCAATAATCTACTAGTCATTAGAGATAGTTCTTCGACATAGAATTCTCTATATTCTCGATAAGGACAATGAAGTGTTTGTTGATCTCTCATATGTTTGACTAGTGCTTTATCATTGTGCAATGGCCATATTAGAATTGCAAACTTGCTTTATGTATGGTAAAGTAATAGTTTTAGCTATTATTCTTTGGTCTCCTAAATGAAATGTATTGTGTATTACCTTAACTGCTATGAAGCATGCATACGTAAAACTCATTCAAGTGTCGGTTACAGACACTTACCCGATACAGATACGCTCTGATTTATCAATGATACGTATCCATAGAATATCCAAAAAAAATAATATTAAAATACGTATATGAAACATTTTGAACAAAAAAACTAGGATACATAGGGTACATATTCGAAACGTTTTTAAGTGACAACACTATCTCTTGATGAGCAAGAAGTAGATGTCCTCTTTATAGATGATCGTCAAGGAGGAGATAAAATTGATACGATTTCTGTTTTTAGGGCTAGACAAAAGGCAAATTTATGAATTATTCTACTATATTTTCTAGTTTAGATATTTGGAATTTTGGAGGGCAATAATTTGCAATTTCCATTATATTTTTTATTTTGGATATTTTGATTTACACTTATAATTTTATCATATTTTATGTACTTTTTACTATTTTATACATGTAGCCTATATTTTAGAAAAAATGCACATCGCCATATCGGATACAATCGTATCTGATACATCTATCTGTATTTGTGCTTGATAGCTTAAGTGGATAATATGGTTGTTTTTTGTGATTTGACATTTTGATCATTGGATATTTGTGATCAACATGATTCTTGGAAAATAAACTTGACAATGACAACTCCTAAGGCTTCAATTTGATTGCATATAAGAAAATAAGAAAGAAATAGGTGAGAAAGAGAGTAAAGTGAAAGAGAAAGAAGAGAAAAAGAATAGATTTTTATATTGTTTGATATGAGATATAAGAAGAAAAGAAAATGAAGAGAAAGATATGTTTTCTTCTCTCACACTTTTGTTTGGTTGAATAGAAATTAAGAAGAGAGAAATGATGTTATGCTTTAAATGACAATAATACCCCTACAAATGAGATTTTTTTTGTTTTATTATTAATTAAAAATAAAACTTTCTAAATTATACATTTTATTAAATATTTTTATTATAATTTCAATTAATATTATTTTTATGCCTAAAATAAACTTATGTATGTTAATAGTAGTTAAATCCAAAAGTGAAGAAAAAAATTAAGGACAATTTTGATATTTTATACAAAATCACTATTCTTTCTTCACTTTCTCACCAAAGTTGAAGAGAATTCGGTGGGACCCACACAATTTTAATTTTCTCCTCTCTTTCTCTTTTTACAAATAAAGGGAAGAAAGTCTTAATTTCTCTCCAAACTCTCTCATCTCATTTTCTCTCCTCTCTAATTCCACACCAAATGGAGGCTAAATATCGAAACGTATCTGTTATCTCGCACTTTTATACCACTTTATGTGCCAGAAGATGTGATTGGTTAAAAAAATATGTAATAATTACAACTTTAATTTAAATATTTTTTCAACCAATTAGAATTAATAGTACATGGAGTGATACAAAAAATGGGATAGCAAATGGAGTAAGCATTTGTTGGAGCTCCCTTGAAGAAGTCTTGGTGCATTGGACGAGCCTCTTTACAGATATGTAAAAGTTCCACGGATAAGTTCATGTGACGCTTCATAGATGGACAAAGATCTTCAATAGTCATGTTGAATATATTTTGAAGCACAACCTTCCATCTTCGCCAAGTCGTTCTTAGTGTAGTTACTCAGCTCTTTGACTTTGTAGACATATGATCTTTTAATGATCAATGTTTGTGATTAATCCATCTTTAAATCAATGATACCACATACTAAGTAGACATGTGAGCAACGCTAACACAAGGTTAATTAAATCTTTAATGTGTAATTTTATGGTCTCATCACTCTTCACCAAAATCACTCAAACTCTTATGCTTAGAAGTAGATGAACCCATTTCCAGCCTTCTAAGTTCTAACTGAACATACAAGATTGTTTGGACCAAAAACTTTATTATCTCTACCACTTTCTACTCATATATCCTCTCCAAGGGCTATGAGAAAGGAATCACCATCTAAGGGGAACAAACTAAAGGATCACCTAAGCGATAGAACTGTGACCTTGAATATTGCAGGAGTCCTACTAAGAAAAATAGTTCTCTTATGTTTGTTCATTTTAAATCTATGTTGACCCCGTTTCCAGATAGAATTTTGGAAAAAAATAAAGAAAAATGAAAAATTTCAGATTCATAAAATATACTTATAAGATGAATATGAAATCTTTCATTTTCTCATTCCCCTCCAAAACTCAAATTATAAATAAACTCTAAAGAAAAAGGCAGATAACTACCAAGAATAATAGAAATCCCCAACCTATTCCTTATGACATAGATCTAGAGTAAACACATTCTCAAATAGATTTATTTGCTTCTTTAAAAACACTTTCACCCACTCCCATGGAGAGACTCAAATTCAGGTTTTGAGCTAAGGATATACACATGTCAAAAATGTTTTTTTTTTCTCTTTAAGGCTTAAATTTTTTTTATTAACTTTAATATTATTTTGGGTACCCTAAACTTTATGTTTAAGTTTCAATATCGCTTACAGCAAGTAATTGAGAGAATTCAAACCCAAAGAGCATGTCCAATGCTTTGCTTGCACCATGTATGCTTAGAATAAGCATATATACTTGCCAAGGTAATCCCTTTGGAGTAGGCTACGGTTTATGCCAGCATCTATTCTTGTACAAGCACATAAGGTGAGAGCAAAAGGCAATCAATTAAGATACACAAAAAAGTGTAATATCTATACATTATTACTTTAAAATTTTATACACATTCACTATATCTTCTATTATTCATTTAGATTATTTTTAAGAGTGAATAATAATTAAACATGAATAATGAATAATAAAATAATAGTATATAAAAATTATATTGTGAATGCATATACTTTTTTCTCTTAAATAAAACATATATGCTTGGATTTTCATAGTATTTTTCATTCCACATCCATTGGAATGTGTATAACCACTACACCAGAGTTGTCATTCAGCAGCACTTATTTTAGATGTATAACAGCACTTTCGGGCGCTTTCTTTTTTACCGCAGCAGTATATGGTCATTATTAACAGCGCTTCACAAACGATGTTGTATTGATTATATACCACATCGTAACACACAAAAAGCGCTATCATATAATTATCAATACAACAACGCATCGTCCACAAATCGGTGTCATATATTCTTACATAAACAACGCATTTTATATATTTAACAGCGCAATAACAAAAAAACGTTGTTGTATTATTCATAAGTTTTCTCAAACATCACCTTAATACAACAACATATCACACATAACGCAAATGTATTAATAATGTACAACATTGCTTTCTATAAAAAACGTTGTTGTAGTTATCCTTTACAACAGCGCATGCGAGGGCTTCCTGTAGAATTCGCTGTTGATTATATAAATTAATATATGTATATACATTTATTAGCAGAACAGACATTCTCAACAGTACAAACATTTATACATTTTGACCAATACATACACGTTAATACAGACCAAAAATTTATTTTATTAAACATCAATACAATACAAATTACAAACAATGAATATCATGTCATTTATGTTTTGACAGAGTACATAATTCTAAATAAAAAAGATTACAAAGAAATTAAACAATATTAAACAAATTACAAACAATCAAAACTAAGCTATAATTATACAAAGAGTACTTGCATCTACTTTTTCATTTTCTTTGATTGTTTTTGTCTTGTAGGGTCATTCTTGTTTGGAGGAGCATATTAATTTACCCAATGCTTTTCATCGTGATCATCTCTTTTATATAAATCATCATTTTAGTTGGTCCGCTCTCACGCGATTGATATGTCCCAAAAAATGGATCATCTTCATCAATATCTTCATATTCTTGGTCATCAATATTATTGGCGATTATTTTGTTAGTTAAAAGAACAATGAACCATTTCATATAAGCTGGGTCACTAACATAGAATAATTGTTAAGCTTGTGATGCTAGAATGAATGACTCATCTTTATATCCTGGCCTATTAAGATTCACTTGCATGAATCATAATCCATAAACTCGGAAGCCATTGTTGTTATCAACCCACATACAACAAAAACCAGCATTTGAAACATTATGTAATCCAATTCACATATGTGTTCAATCACTCCAAAGTATGACATGTTCGCATATATTGAGTTTCTATCGTTTTCACTTGACATGTGTAAAGTTCGAGCAACAAGAGTCACGCCACTATTTTTCATTTTACTTTGATCATCTTGTTTTTTCGTATAAAATATGAACTCATTAATTAGGTAACCAGTGTAAGATAAGACATGAAGACTTGGACCATTGGCTAATCATTTCAATCTTTCAGAAACTGAATGTGCATTAATATTCAACTCCTCATCAATGTGATTTTTTAGCCACTTTATGAAACACTGATTATGCTATTTGGAAATCCAATTTTCATTCTTACTTGGGTAACACTTCCTTAGCATCTCCTTGTGTGTTTCAACATATGGCTCAACGTCGTCGACATTATGTAAAACATATAAGTGTGCTTTCTCCAATTTGGTTCTTGTTATAGTCAATATTTCATTCCCAATAATACATTCACAAAATGTTTTCTTTTTTGCATATCGAGGCTTTGGAATGCCCATGAAATCACCATCGGTAAGGTATCCGGTACAAAAATCAAGAGTTTCTCCAATAACATATCCCTCGACAATACAACCCTCTGGTCTTGATCGGTTCTTCACATACCCTTTTAATGTCTTCATATAACGCTCAAAGGGGTACATTGATCTTATATAGGAAGGGCCACATAGTTGTGTCTCTCGAATAAGATGAATGCTTAGATTAACCATTATGTCAAAAAAAGAATGTGGGAAATACATTTTAAGCTCACACAAAGTCAAAATAATTTGTCTTTGCAATGCACGTAATTTCTCAGGGTCAATCACTTTGCTATAAATTGCCTTGAAGAAGAAGCATAACTTAATAACTTAGTTATTGTTCCTCAAACTTGTTTAGGTAGAATTGACTATATTCTAATAGGCAAGAAATATTCCATAAGTACATGACAATCAT
>NC_032010.1:6236895-6263328 GCF_001865875.1 Lupinus angustifolius | reverse complement strand
ACCATGAATAAATTTACAAAATTCCATTTTGTCATTCCTCGACAAAGTATAAGCTATTAGAGGTAGAAATGTACGTTTTCTCTTCATTATCGGCCCCAATTCCTTTCTTATTCTCATACTAACCAAGTCCAACCTTGCATTCAAGCCATCTTTGGTAATCATCTTTGGTCTTACCAGAGACATTGAGTAAGATACCAAGGAGACTTTCAAACACATTTTTTTCAATATGCATAACATCAAGGAAATGTCTTACATATAATGAACTCCAATATGACAATTCGAAGAAAATTGACCTTTTCTTCCACCCACTTGTGACAATTTCTTTTGCAAAAAGTTTACCAAAGTTAGTATTCAAACCCTTTAGTTTTTGAAATAATTGGCCACCTGTCAATGACAAAGGAGTACGACCTTCATCACTGTTTCCATCAAATGCTTTTCTCCATCGTCGATAGTGATGATCTGAAAGCAAAAATCTACGATGACCAAGGAAGACATTCTTTTTATAGTGTTCCAACCTCATTGAATGAGTATTATCTTCACATACCGGACATGAAAAATGTCATTTTGTGCTATATCCAGACAGATACCATATGCAGGGAAACCACTAATTGTGCCGAGCAACAAAGCCCTCATGTTGAAGCTTTCTTCCCTATAAGCATCATATACATTTATGTATGTCTCCCACATTTGCTTCAAGTCTTCTATTAATGGAGCCAAATATATGTCTATGTCATTTCCTGGTTGTTTAGGTCCAGAAATTAACATATATAATATCACATATTTGCGCTTCATGCATGGAGAATGAGGTAGGTTGAATATCACCAACATCACTGGCCATGTATTGTGAGAGCAACTTTGAACACTATGTGGGTTAATTTCATCCGTTAACAATGCAAGGCGTAAATTCTTGATTCTTGACCAAAACTAGGATAGTCATGATCAATTTTTCTCCATTGAGGAGAATCTGAAGGATGCTAAAACTTGCCATCTTTAATCCTTTCTTCATCATGCCATGTCAACTTCGTTGCATCTTTAGCATTGCTAAACATGCGCTTGAATCTTGTTTTAATGGGAAAATACCATACAACCTTTTTGGGAATTGAGTCTTCATTCTTATATCGTGATGCATTACATTTAGGTCAAAACTTTAAAGAAACATACTCATTAAAAAATAAGAAGCAATCATTTTCACAAGCATGTATCCTAATGTAGTCCATGCACGTAACATTTTTTGCATCATAGGTTCGAGAAGGCAGCACATTATCTTCCGGAAACATATCCTTCAAAAGTGCAAGCAAGTCGGTGAAACTCTTATCAGTCCATCCATTAACATATTTCAACTTATACAACTTTGACACAACTGCCAATCTTGTAAATTTAGTACAACCATCATATAATGGTTTCTCAGCATCACTTATCAACTGCTCAAACATCTCAGGACAATCCTGAAGATCCTCTTCGACAATGTTTGTCATTTCCTAGAAAAGATCGTCTTCATATGCATTTGTGTAGTTGTCTTTCATATGCATCTCATCATCACAATCCATAACGTCTCTCGTCTCACCATGTCTGGTCCAACATGTGTAACATTGATCAATACTGTGACACACTAAATGAACTTTTAACTCATTTGGAGTAATTCGGTTTGAGTAGCAACATCTTAAGTAAGGATATACAATTCTATTAGGGTTTTCAGCATTCTCAATTGTAAACCTAACAAATGATTTCACTCCTTCTTCATACTCATTCGTCAATTGATTGGCACTCATCCATTTTCTATTAAGAAAAAACTATAATAAACATAAATCCCTAATGCTTGGAATTAAGCTCACCAAGCAGAGCAAATGCATTATTATGTAATTAAAAATGGGGGAACCTTAACTCATAATGTAAGCTAAATGAGTCGGAACTTGGAAACCCCAACTCAATACAAGCTAAATTAGTGAAATCATTTTCACTCATTTATAAGTAAAATATTTATAACTCAATACAAGCTAAATATAATGTAATTAAAAAGGCAAATAACTATAAGAAAAACTCACTTTCAATTCGGTGTTGAATGCGTGAATGATGATTTTGAGGAATGATGATTTTGAGGTTAAACGAGTGAAGGGTTTTTGAAATCGGTGTTGAATGATTTTCGTGTAAAATGAGTGAATGATTTTCGGTGTTGAATGAGTGAATGATTTTGAGGTTGAATGATTTTCGATGTCGATTTTAAGAGTAAATGAGTTTCGCTGCTGAGTAAATGAGTGTTGGGATTGTTGATGTATGTGTGAGAATGCGGTATAATTTTAATTTTTAGGGTCTGATAGTATCTTCAACAATGCATAATGAAGATGACGCTGTCGATGATACAAAATCAACAGTGCATAGTGAATGTGGGGTGTCAATAATACCTATTCAACAACACAACCTTAAAGAAATGTTGTGGAAGAACTCTTCATTCAAATATAAAGAATGTAAGTGTTCCACAGCGCAATCTTACGGAAACGCTGTGGAAGATATAATAATTTTTTTACTAATTCATTTTTTAATGAAATTCAAGTTAGTAATTACATTATGACATTCGATTAATGACAATTAATTAAATATATAGAACAATTAATAATGACAATAAATAACATTCAAATAATTAATCGATTAAACACTTTGTTAAGTAGATGAAATAGTTTTGTTGATAATATCGTCAGTGCTTCTTACCGAATGCAATGTTGTATACCTAAAATAGAATAAATGAGAGATAAGTATTCAACAACGCTTTTTGGTGAATGCATTATTGATTTCAACGTTATCAACAATGTTGTTTGGTGAACGCGATGTTGAATGCAATGTAATGAACATCATATTGTGAAAAAAGCGTTGTTGTATGGTTATAACGACAACATAATAAAACAAAATAGCGCATAAAAAAAGCGCTGGCTAACCCCAAATCCTGTACCTCGGATACGATTAGGGTAGATAGGTAGTCCTAGTGCCTTGTCTTGTGTTCGTAGCGTGACAAATGTCAATACAAAGAATACAATTTTACCAAGAAAGACTTGTCCTCTATTCGTAGGGTGACAAAAGTCTTCCAATCCTCTTCATCAACGATATTTTCATATTTAGTTGGAGGTTTTAGGTTGACATTGCCATCAACATCTCTGAGTAAATTTTCGGCATCAGTTCGGAATTGTCAGAGAGCCTTGTCAGCGGATTTAAGGATATAATTCTTATGCTCCTCACCAGCATCAAAAGTTGACTGAAATAAAAACACATATACATTATATATTGCATAGTATTCCCTACATCACTCTATTTCTTTAATGTTAGCTTCAGATTATGCCTAACAACAACACCAATGTAGCTTACCAATCCGTTGCCACCCTTCGAGTTTAATGGTTGGCCTTTAGAGTTCCATTGAATTTCTATATTCACATCTTTGCTTCTTGACTGAATGACATTCTTCATGAAAGTCATTCCACGTGGAGGTCGTTTTTGAGAAACGATTTGCTTGTCTTGTGGAGTCAGTGTAGCTTCGTCACCACTGTGAGAACCATGATCACCAATTTGGGAAGCCATTGATGAAGTTTTTTGAGGTTTATGAGGGTTTGCTGAGAGTATGAGGGTTTCCTGAAAGTATGAGGGTTTGCTGAGACTATGATGATTTCTTTTCGATTAAGTTTGAGAGCGTAGAGGGAACAATTTATATTTTAGATATTTAAACTATATTACCAATTTAATAGCACATATTAACAGTAGTGCTGTTGAATAGACATCTTCAACAGCGCATACTAACATACTAACAGTAGCGCTGTTGTATTTACATCTTCAATAGCGCATGTTAAGGATTACGCTGTTGTTGTGTATCCAGCTGTTTACTACTTATTTTCATTAACACATATTCAACAATGCATGTTAAAGTGGCATTGTTGTATTGACTTCTTCAACAACGCATATTAAGGTTTGCGCTATTATTGTGTATCCAGCTATTTACTATTTATTTTCAATAACACATCTTCAATAATGCTATATTAATTATGCGATGTTAAACTGAACTTATTTTCCAATTTAATAGCGTGATCATAGTTATGAGCTGTTAAATTAACATTTTACATAACTGGAAAATATTTATACAACATGAATTAAAGTTATTTATTATGAAGTTGTCATGAAGTAGATTACTATATAATTGTGTTTACTAATACGAAACTAGAAAAATATTAAACATTACATTTGGTTAATTTTTTTTTGTATCTATTAATTATTGTTAATTTGTTTACTATGTTTAATTTATTAATAATGAATAGAAAAAATATTAAAGAAAATAATCATCCAAATAATTAACAACAAATAGAAATTAATATCCCAAATAATTGTTTTATTATTCATTCAGATAGGCAAAATACATTATAATAAACTAAATGATTTGGTACATGCGAATGTAATGAACTAAATGATTTGGCATATCAAGCATAAAATGAAAATGATTTCAATGAATGAAATAATTTTTTCCTCGACTCCTCTATATAAAACTTCATCTCATGCAAATATTGTATAACAGACACTTCACTTGTGAAATCTGAGACCGTTTTGAAAAATTAAAGAGCTGAATGAATTAAACTCAATACTTTACAATTAATTTGGTCATTTTTTCTTCGACTCCTCTACACAAATTTTGTATAACAGTTCATTGATTTCCTTTTAAAATTTGGGTCCTTTTGCCATGAAGGAAATCAATGAACTTAATGAATTGCAGATGAGGAAAAATAATTCATTGATCCTTTTCCTTTTATTTCCTTTCAATTGAAAGAGATCAATCAATTAAATGAAAGTGATCAATGAATTAAATATTCATTTCACGCAAATCTTGTATGACAACCATTTTCCTTCTGAAATCTAGGTCCTTTTGAAAAATCAAAAGTTGTTAAAGACCTCATTGACATGGTTTTGAAATAGAAACACAATTTTTTCATCGACTCCTCTATACAAATTTGGATCATTTTGCTCTTTTTCACTCTCTACAGTATTGCTCTTTTTTTTTACTACTTTGTGTTTTCTTCTTCCTAACTTCATGAACATAATCTTATAGAAACACATACTCTTACTCATGAAATAGAACATTGAGTGAACCATAATATTTATAGATGAGTGAACCACAATACCATTAATATTTCAATAAACGAAGAGACGCATAACAAATCACTCAACCATTAATATTTCAACAATCAAGAAACGCATAAACATTCAACCAATAATATTTCAACAAACGAAGAGACACATATAACTACCACCATTAATATCTCGGACGTTTAAAAAGTCATAAAAAATCAACAACGCATAATTAAGCAAGTGCAGTTACTCTGTCATCTTCAACAATGTTTCCTTAATTATGCGATGTTGCATATATTAACATCAACCACACTTCCTATTAAATGTGATGTTAAACATAAATCATTCAAGTCAGCACTAACGTTACTATTGTTCAACATCGTTTTGTCAAGAATGTGCCGCTGAAGTTACACAATTGAAAACGTCTGTTTCATAATGTGTTGTTGATGTTCTTCCACCTCATTTTCAACAACATCGTTCAAAATTGCGTTGTTGAATGACCGATGTTTATTACGATATCTGGCATAGTGAACCTTTTATTAACAATCAGGTTAGCACAATGATTTTCAGCATCAAATGCTTGTATTCCTTATGGGTATCACAACTTTTCATTTTGATGACAACCTTGAATATTTTTTAAATTAGCCTCAATGCCCCAATGGGTCAACATAAATTATGGTTCATTTTGATTATCATGTTGTTTATGTAAACCTCGAGTATTATACCTTTCTTTGTTATACAAAAACTTTATTGACCATCCATTGGTTAGTGGCGACTAGATTTTTCAGACTCGAGGACATTATGTTTAACTAGTAGGTGTCATTTTCCATAATGAAAGTCGTATTTTCTTAATCTGGTTTACACATTGGAATTTGGTTGTATATGGAGTATGTATTCATAAATGACAATATGTGGTATTTAGAAGAGTTATCCACTAATTTTTCTATATTGGGTAAGAGGTACGAATCATTTGGACATGTTTTGTTGAAGTCAGAGTAGGTCAAACATATCCTCCATATGCTATTGCTTTTATAAACTAATACTAAGACACAGAGCCAACTCGAGTATTTGATCTCCTATATGAACTCAGATAGCAGAGAGTCTTTGACTTGTGTTCGTATTATTGCATGACTCTCTAGGCCAGCCTCCTTTTTATGTGTGTAATAGAGACATTTATATTCCTCTTTTCAAGAATTGGTAAGGACCCTACTAGTGAACCCTCACCAATTGTGTATAAATAACTTGTGAATTGACCTTGGTGTGATGAAGGTCTTCCTTCTGCCCATGGGCTCACATCGATTTTCTTTGGGTTGTTTTTGATTTCGTAGTTGATTTGTGGGCTTTGCAACTTACAAGCTCCACAATGGGCACCATTGTTATGGTATGGTAAAACTATGACATGTGAATAAATATGAGTTTAGCCTCGTAAGATTAAGATCTTGGTCTTATTACCATTAACTGAACTAGAGGAAATCAAAGGTACATAGTTCTCTCAAAGGAGGAGATTGTTATAAAATGTGTACCTATGAGCATACATATATAGCCTCTAGAATTTTGTGTATCGACTTGGACTTCTTATTTCTTAAGTCACTTCTTTTTGTTGATTATATCTTCTTGATCCTTATGAGATACTAATAAATTGATCTCATATTATATATTCGAGATATTTATTCATTAATTACGATTTATCTTGAGATTATCCCAAAACTTTATCCATCATGAGATACACTATTTTTCATTATTATCTTCTAAGATTGTGGTTAATCCATATACGATCTAGGATTTAATGTCACAAACACATATAACTCTGGCCCTTTTAAAGAGACCTAACATTATCAATACTTCAGGGTCATAATGTCCTTCTCAGGTCAAAATCTGAAGTCACCAATGACATTATATCTCGACAATTAGGAAGAAAGGAAAAACTGCATGAGCGGGTAAAATCTGTATGGACACAGGCACGGGTCACAAACGGATACCTGTGAGTTTTAGAAGTGGGGTTTTCTATTTCTCCCCATTCCTTCATTTGGGTTCTCTTTAGGAAACATATTCAATTTGTATTATTGATTTCTATGGGGCTCTCTAGGAAATAAGGAATTCATTCATAATGTAGAAAACCCACAGATATCTATTGTATCCACTGGTACCTAGAAAAACTCACATGTGAGCACCCACATGGGTACGTGTAATATTCCCACATTTCAAAATAAGTAGTGGATAACTACTATCTGTGCCTACCTGTGTTCGTCCATACTTGTTGTCGCCCCTATCAATAACTTATATGTCATGTTTCAATTTGTTGGGAGTATTATTGTAAGAGCAATATTATTGTAAGGGTATAAGGGTAATTGTGATTAGTTAGTTGGTAAGGAAATTGGAGGGAAAGTTAGTTGTTTTTGTTGAATTGTATAAGTAACTTGTAGAGCAAGTTACTGGATTATTCATTGACATTTCTACAAAATACATTCTTCTTTTTGTAATTTTGGATTCAATCAATAAGATAGTTCAAATGCTTCTTCTTCTTTCTAAGAATTTCTACTTTTTGTTCCTATAATTGCCAAATTCGTGATAGAATTCCTCAATTCATCTACATCCATATCAATTGGTATCTAGAGTAATTTTTTTCCTGGGAGGAATCATGGAAGAAGCTACACGTATGCAAGCATCAACAAGAGAAATGGAGGAAAGGCTAGAAAATCGCAAATCGCATCTCTGAAAGGTTGGAGTTGAAGTTGGTGGAGTTGGTTGGTTCTTTACAAAGAACATTAGGAGAATCTTTGAAGAACTTTGTTGAAGAATTGTTGTAGAAGCATGGGGAGGAGGAAAGTTCAACATTGAGATCAAAGCATTACTAAATAGGCCGAGGGAATAGGCAAGAGAAATCTTTTCCTTATTCTTGCCACACTAGGTTATCAAAAATGATTTTCTAAGATTTAGTGGGGATAATGTAAAAGAATAGCTTTACCAATGTAAGACATACTTTATGATTGATGATACTCCTGAAGAATTTAAAGTCAAGTTAGCTATTACGCATTTTGAAGGGAAAACATTGAAATGACATCATGCGTATGTTAAGTCATTGTGGAATTCATTGCATGGATGAGGGGATATGCAAATGTAATCATGGAAAGATTTAGTGAGGTCTGTGATGATCCCATGGCTAAATTAATACAGTTGAGGTAGATGAGTTTAATTAGTGAGTATTATGAGGAGTTTGATGCCATCATTACTAGATTGGACTTCCCAGTAGAATACACCTTGAGTTGTTTTTAGGGTGGTTGAAGAATGAGGTGCAAATGATGGTGAATATGTTCAACCACAATTAGTGAGAAAGGCTTTTGAATTGGTTAAGCTATATGAATCTTCCTATAGTAGTACTGTTCAAGTAGGGTTGACATTGAAGGGCAAACCCTCAGTGACACAAAAACCATTGATAACCCTTAAACCAAGTACAACTACAGAACTAGAGCAGCCAAAACCAAAAACAAGGTTTGCAAGGAACTTATCTCCAGCTTTTATGAATGAGAAAAGGGCTAAGGGGCTATGTTGCTTTTATGATGAACCTTACTCACTTGAGCATGGGATATCACATAAGAAATTGCAAATCCACCTCTTGGAAGTGGAAGATGCAGATGATGAAGGTCATGGCCTGATAAGTTCTAGGGAAGAGGTTTGGGAGCAATTTGATGAGCCTCAAATCTCTGTCAATGTCTTGATTAGAGTACCAAATTTCATAATTATGAGAGTCACATGTAGTTATCACAAGAAACCATTGCATATATTGTTTAATAGTAGTAGTACTCACAATTTCTTGAACATTAACATGGTCAAACAAGTGGCATGCAAGATTGATCAATTACAACCCTTAATGGTCACAGTGACAAATGAAACAAAGGTGCGGATTTCTCATGTTGTGAGACACTTTATTTGGATCATACAAAACACTACATTCACCTATAATGTTATGCTAATTCTACTAGGATGTTGTCATGTGGTTTTAAGAGTCGAATGGTTGGTCACATCGGGGGATATCACATGGAATTATAACAAATTGTCTATGGAATTTTCTGTGCAAGGTAGAAGACATGTCCTAAGGGGTTCTTCTCAGTTGGGGTGTAAGACCGTTAAAAATCAGCATGTGAAGAAGGTCTTGAACAATGGTGTGCAATTGTCTATGATCCAAGTTTGTGCTGAAGAGGGGTATCGGCTTCACGCTTTGGCTCTTCATGCTTGGAAACAAGAGAATCATGGATCAATTGATGATATCTCAAGTAGTATGTAGATTTGTTCATCATACCTACTTAGTTACCTCCTAGGAGAGAATGATATGATCATATAATTCTCTTAATGCAACTCATTTGTCTTGTGAACAAGAGGCCATATAGGTATGCTAGACAATAGAAGGATGTTATTGATAAAATAGTGTAGGAGATGTTAGAAGTTGGAGTGATACAGAGTAGTAGCAGTCTATATGCTAGCCATGTTATCTTGGTAGGCAAAAAGGATGGATCATGGAGGTTATGTGTAGACTATAGGGAGTTGAACAAGGGAATTATAAAGGATAGATTTCATATTCCTTTAGTAGATGACTTGATGGATGAAATTCATGGATCTTGTGTCTTTTCAAAGATTGACTTAAGGGTTGGATACCATCAAGTTAGAATGTACCATTTGGATGTACACAAAACTTCCTTCAAGACTCATAGTGGCCATTATGAGTATTTGGTAATGCCCTTTGGCCTTACCAATGTCCTTGCTACCTTTCAAAGCTTAATGAATTCAGTGTTTAATGAGTTTTTGTGGAAATTTCTTTTGGTATTTTTTTGATGACATACTCATATATAGTCATGATTTGAATGAGCATCTTGTCCATTTGGAAAAAGGTCTTAGCTGCTATGAGGATCATAGTTTGTTTGCTAAGTAATCCAAGTGATATTTTGGTGTCTCTAGATTAGAGAGTATTTGGAGTATTTTATTTCATCATAAGGGGTATCTACCGATCCTGCTAAGATCAAGGCAATGTATGATTGACCAATGCCTACAACTATCCAGCAGTTGAGGGGGTTCTTGGGTTTGGCTGGATACTATAGAAGGTTTGTGAGGAATTATGGGATAGTGGCAAGGCCTTTGACTAATATGCTAAAAAAAGAAGGGTTCATATGGTATGAGTGTGCCAGGTCTGCATTATAAGAGTTAAAACAATTACTATACATTGCGCAAGTTTTAGCATTACCTGATTTTTCAAGGAATTCATTGTAGAAGTGGATGCCTCAGGTCATGGAATATGTGTTGTCTTAATGCAAGCCCATCATCGAATTGCCTTCATCAGTAGGTTATTGAATCAACATCAACAATCTCTCTCAACTTATGAAAATGAGCTCATAGTTGTAGTGTTTGTAGTGCAGAAGTGGAGACACTACTTACTCAATAGGCATTTCATCATTAAGACTGATCATATGAGTTTGAAGTATATGCTGGACCAAATACTTACAACTATTTTCCAACAGAAATGGTTGATTAAGCTAATGGAGTTTGATTTTACAATTGAGTTCAAAGAAGGCAAGGACAATGTGGTCGTTGATGCATTATCCATAAGAGAGAAGATGAATGTTTGGCTTTGGTGGTTCATGACATTCACTATGATGTATTGGAAAAGATCAAATCCACTTAGGGAAAAGATCAAGATCATATATCATCTGCAATTGGACTCAGCTTCACACAAACAATATACTTGGACTGGTGGTGAATTAAGAAGGAAAGGGAAACTAGTAGTGGGTCAGGATCTAGTACTCAGACAAGAATTACTATAATGGTTCCACAATGCTACTATAGGGGGTCATTCTGGTAGGAATGCTACAACTAAAAGAGTTAAATAAGTGTTGCACTGGAAGGGATTGAACAAAGATATCAAGCAGTTCATTCAACTGTGCCAAGTATGCCAAAAATGCAAGTATGACATAACTGCTACTCCTGGTTTATTGCAACCTTTCCCATTCCTGGTCATGTTTGGCAACACATTACTATGGATTTCATAGAGGGTTTTCCTAATTCATAGGGTAATCAAGTTATCTTTGTAGTGGTGGATAAGCTTAGTAAAAATGCTCATTTCATGTCTTTATCACACCCTTATACTGCTTGAATAGTGGCTCAGTCCTTTATGGACAATGTTTTCAAACTACATGGGTTTCCTGGCTCCATAAAAATGGATAGAGACCCCATTTTTATTAGCCAATTTTGGCAAGATTTGATGCCATTCCAAGGAGTTCAACTCAACCTATCTACAACTTACTATCCTCAAACAAATGGGAAGACTGAAGTAGTGAATAGATGCCTAGAAACCTACTTGAGGTGCATGTGTACAGATTCACCATTATAATGGTCCAACTGGTTACCTTTGGTTGAGTGGTGGTATAATATCACCTTGCATACTTCAATTCAAGCTACGCCATATGAGATAGTTTATGGACAACCCCCACCAATTTACCTTCCTTACTTGCCAGAGGAGTCTAAGGTCGGTGGAGAGAAGTTTAGTTAAAAGAGAGGAGATGCTCAAAGCTCTCAAATTCCATCTCATGAGAGCACAAAATAGAATAAAAGCAAGTAGCTAATAAACATATAAGTGATAGGGAATTCCAAATGGGAGACAAGGTCTATGCCAAGCTTCAATCGTAAAGGCATATATCACTGGCTACAAGGGGAAATGAAAAACTGACTCATAAGTATTTTGGACCTGTTGAAGTGTTAAGCAAGGTAGGAGTTATAGCCTACAAGTTGCAACTATCAGCTCGTTCGAGAGTGCATAATGTATTTCATGCCTCTAAACTAAAAAGCATGTTGGCCAAGCAACTATTGATGCATCTATACCTACAAGCATAGTAGAAGGCATAATAAATAGAGAACCCAAAGCCATATGGACAGGGCCACAATGAAGAGAAGAGGTAGGGTTGTCACAAAGGTTTTGGTTCAATGGAAACTTATCTACCTAAAGATGCTACATGAGAATTTTACTTTGACCTATGTAAACAATTTCCTCATTTCCATTCTTAAGGACAAGAATGTTTCTAAGCAGGGGCAATGTTAGGGGTATTGTTATAAGGGTCGTGTTATTGTAAGGGTATAAGGGTAATTGTGATTAGTTAGTTGGTACCGAAATTGGAGAGAAAGTTAGTTGTTTTGGTTGAATTGTATAAGTAACTTGTAGAGCAAGTTACTAGATTATTTATTGACATTTTCTACAAAATACATTCTTCTTCTTGTAATTCTTGATTCAATCAATAAGATAGTTCACATCCTTCTTCTTCTTCTTCTTATTTCTAAGAATTTATACTTCTTATTCATGGAATTGTCGAATTCGTGATAGAATTCATCAATTCACCTACATCCATATCACAATTTGGGTCAAAGGGTTAAAGTCCAATTCAATGATTAGTAACTTAAATTCAAAGTTTAAGTAATTAACGAGCATGTTACACATTTAACAAAATTAATATTTTCTAGTATCAACAAATCACTCAAACTCATTTCAATCATAACAAAACATCTTCAATCAACATCAAAGCATTCAAATCACTAACTACCATATCATTTTTAGGGATGGCAAAAAAACTCCACCTGTGGAAATACCCGTAACGGATACACACAATAATAACTTATGGGTGAGAATGAGTTTTGTGATACCCACCTTGTGCATGTTAAAGAATTGTGTAAGAAAAGAGAAGAAAGTGAAGAAGAGTAAGGTAGAAGAATGGAAGAATTCAAGTAATGTATGTTCATATACTTCAAAGGATCACAAGCTAATATACTAATTTCCATAACAAGATTAACTAACTTTAACTACTTGCTATATCTAGAAACTACAAACTAACTCAACTAACTCTAATGATTATACTTATTAAGACCCCCTCTTAATCAAAGAGTTATCCTTTTACAAGATATAGCGACAAGCAACTACACAATCTTATCACCAAAGTTATGTACATTCAACATATCTCTAAACCTCTTAAACTTGTCAATCTTGAGAGCCTTTGTCAACACATCATCTTTTTGCAAATCTGTTGAACAATGAACCATCTTAACCCTTCCCTTTCCAACTTGATCTCTTAGAAAGTGGAACATTGTCTCAATATGTTTACTCCTTCCATGGCTAACAGGGTTCTTTGCTAAGTTTATGGGCGATTGATTGTCCACCCTTAGCTCGAAATCTTCAAACTCTTCATACCTCAATTATGTCATTAAGTGTATCAGCCATAGACCTTGGCATGTGGCGTTGCAAGCTGCAATGTATTCTGCTTCACAAGTTGAGAGAGCCACTACATCTTGCTTCCGTGAATTCCATGACACAGGTGCACCAAAGATGGTAAATATATACCCTGAGGTGCTTCTTTTATCCTCTTTATCTCCACACCAATCAGAATCTGAAAAACCAACAAATCATGATTCACTCTTCTAGTTCTGCTTTGGAAACAGAACACTATAGTTTGAGGTTCCCTTTAAGTATTTGAGGATCCTCTTTGCTGCTACCAAGTGTGATTGAGTAGGGCTTGCCATGTACATGCTTATCACCCCTACTCCATAGGTTATTTCGGGTCTGCTATGGCAGATGAATCTAAGACATCCAACCATTTGTCTATAGAGGGTTGCATCTGCAAGCATTTTAGGCTCTGCTTCACTTGGTTTCTGATTTTCTTCTACTGGCACTGATGCAGGCTTGCAATTCATCATTTTAAATCTTTCTAGTACATCAGTAATATACTTTCTCTGGTGCATTATGATTCCTCTTGATGTCTTGAGGAACTCTATGCCAAGGAAGTATGTTAGCTCTCCTAGATCAGTCATCTCAAATTCTGATTTGAGTTCTCTTTTTAGCTTCAAAATCTCAGCCTCGTTGCTTCATGTAATCACCAAGTCATCTACATAAAGGCAAATTAGAGTTAGTTCACCTGTGCCAGTCAGATTGACATAAACACCATGTTCTACTTTGCATTTGATGAAGCCAATGGATGTTAAGAATGAATCAATTCTCTTGTTCCAAGCTTTTGGAGGTTGCTTCAATCCATACAGTGCCTTTTTCAATCTCAGCACATTTGTTCTATCTGCTGATGTCTCGAATCCAGATGGTTGAGTAATGTATACCTCTTCCTCTAGAGGTCCATTGAGAAAGGCACTCTTGACATCTAGTTGCCATTGTTTCCAACCATTCCAGCTAGCTAAGGCCACAATTAGTCTAACTGTTTCAAACCTGGCAACTGGTGCAAAGACTTCATCATAGTCATAGCCTTTCTTTTGCATGAAACCCTTTGCTAGAAGCCTTGCTTTATACTTAGAAATGCTTCCATCTAGTCTCAGTTTGACTTTGTATACCCATTTCACAGCAATAGGCTTCTTGCCAGCATGTAATTCTACTTCTTCCCATGTGTCATTCCTTTTGATAGATTTGAGTTCTTCATTCATTGCATCACACCAAACGTCTTCTTGGACTGCCTCATTGAAGGTGATTGACTCAACCTCACCTAGGAGTGCTAGGTGAACTAGATCTCCCTCATCTGTGATCACATCATCTGAGAACATCTCAAACTCACTGAGCCTTAGTGGTAGATGCCTTGTTCTGGTTGGTCTGCACTAAGCATCCCTGATCACTTGATTATGTGAGTCAGATTCCAAGACTTCTGCAGCTTCATGATCTTCTTGCAGAGGAAACAGGGTGGGTGATTTGTTGTGCTCAACTATCCTTAGAGATTCATTCCAAGAACTTAACTCATCAAAATGGACATCTCTGCTGAAGTTTATTTGTTTGGTGATAGGATTCAGGAGTTTGTTTGACCCTGTTGAGTGGTATCCAACAAGAATCATTAATTCACTCTTATCATCCAATTTCTTCCTCAAATGGTCAGGAATATGTTTATAGCACACTGATCCAAAAACTCTTAGATGTCCTATTGATTGTTTCTTTCCAGTCCAAACCTCTTCTGGAACTTGATTGATCAATGCTTGAGTTGGACATCTATTCAGAACATATATTGATGTCATCACAGCTTCACCCCAAAGATTAAGTGGTAGACTTCTGCATTTAAGCATGCATCTCACCATATTCATGATAGTTCTGTTTCTCCTCTCAACTACACCATTGTGTTGTGGTATGTAGGGAGCAGTAACCTCATGAATTATGCCATGTGCTTCACAGAAAGATTCAAGCTCTCTTGAGGTGAATTCACCACCTCCATCAGTTCTATGGATCTTTAGTTGTTTCCCTGATTGCTTTTCTGCTAGAGCTTTGAACTTCTTCAGGTTCTCAAACACTTCACTTTTGGCATTGATGAGATAAGTCCACATTTTCCTACTGAAAACATCAACAAAAGACACAGTATTTGTTTCCACCTAGTGAGGGGACCTCAAAAGGCCCACACACATCAGAATACACAATATGTAGTATATCTAAGGCTCTTGTTTGAGTATGCTTACCAAATGTAGACCTGGTTTGTTTGCTAATCAAGCAACTATCACATGCTGAGTTTTGAGGCTTGATTTCTGGCAACCCAATGACCAAATCTTTGGTGCTCAACAGTTTGAGATCTTTGTAATTGAGATGACCATATCTCAAATGCCAGAGCATAGATTCATTTGGGGCTGCTTCTGCATTGAGGCACTCAGAGTCTCCAATTCCAAGCTGAATTTGAAAAGTTCTGTTGCTTGATATAGGGGCTTGTAGGATTCTTCTCTTCATGTTGTCTAGGACTTCCATAATTCCATTGCTTAGTCTCATAGTGAAGCCTTTTTCATGTAGTTGTCCTAGACTTATGAGGTTTGTCCTCATTTCAGGAACAAGCAATACATATGTGATGTAGGCTCTCTTTCCATTCTCCATCTTGAGAGGAATATCTCCCATTCCTTCAGTAATCACCACTCTGTTATCTGCAAATTTGACCTTGCTTCTCTTGCTTGGATCAAGATGCACAAGCCAGTCTTTATGCCCAGTCATGTGATTAGAGCAACCAGAGTCCAAGTACCAAGTGTTACTTCTTCTTGTTGTGCAATCTGTTGTCATCATAAACTGCACAACTTCCTCATCAGATTCATCAATCTCTTATTTGGCAAGGTGTGCTTCTGAATCTTGCCTTCTTTGATTCTGGTTCTTGCTAGGAGCTAGGCACTCATTTGAGTAGTGCCTGAATTTATCACAGTTGAAGCATCTGACCCTTTTCTTGTCAAACCTCTTCTTCAATCCTTTAAACTGTTTGTAGCCATTTCTTTTTTATTGTTCTGGTTGCTCAACCTTGTTCATATAGCATTTTCTCGAGTTGCTCTTATGTTCAACATACTTTTGTTGATTCTTGGTTGAGTTCCTAACAAGAAATGCTCCCTTATTTGTAGTTTGTGCCTGTAGAGCTTGATGTGAGGATTTATCTGCTATCCTCTCATTAAGCCTCTGCTCATGAGCTTCAAGTGCTCCTCAACCTTCATTTTCTCCACTCTTCCTGATTCTTCTATGGCTATCACTACATTATCAAACCTTGGAGTTACTGACCTTAGCACCTTTTCTACAATGATTGTATCCTCCATCTTCTCACCACATGCTTTCATAGCATTGATGTGTGTGATCAATCTTGTGAAAAAGTAAACAATTCCTTCATCTTCTTCCATATGCATGAGTTCATACTGTCTTCTCAAGGTTTGTAGACGAAATTTCTTTAACTGAGTTGCTCCTGCATAGTGTTTTTCTAGCACATCCCATGCTTCCTTTGTTGTTGCAGATCCTACAATCTTTTCAAAGTGGGCATTGTCTACAGCTTGATGAAGGAGACATATTGCTTTGTAGTCTCGTTTCTTGTTCTGTTTGTGTGCATTCCTTTGAGCTTCGGTGGCTCCTTCTTCCAAGAATGGCAGCCCCTCTTCCACGATGTCAGCAACATCTTGATAGTCAAGTATTGCCTTCATTTGTATGCATCATCTGCTCCAATTTTTGCCGTCTAACACAGGAAGAGTTGTGACATAATTCCCTATTGTTTGAGCCATTTCTTATTGCAACGGAAAGCTTTGTTGATCTTCTTAAGGCTCTTGATGCCAAATGTTAGAGAATTGTGTAAGAAAAGAGAAGAAAGTGAAGAAGAGTAAGGTAGAGAATGGAAGAATTCAAGTAATGTATGTTCATATACTTCAAAGGATCACAAGCTAATATACTATTTTCCATAACAAGATTAACTAACTTTAACTACTTGCTATATCTAGAAACTACAAACTAACTCAACTAACTCTAATGATTATACTTATTAACAGTGCGTACCTCAAATTAATAAATTTAGTTTTTAATATATATTATAGTTTTTTATTATTATTTTAAGATTATAGATTATATACTTTATTAGTATTTCATAATAAATTGCATTTATTTGACTATGATCATAAATTTATCAAATAAATATCATATTATTCATATAATAATTATTTTTACCTATTGATTATTCCAAATTATATGGCTACATGTGCTCATCCACACCCATTGTCATGCCTAATCATTTTAGCTCATAAAACTTGGGTTGATAATAAGAATAGTATAACTAGTTCTTACCCATGCTTATATGTGGATACTAATGCAAGTAACAAGTACCCACTGCTCTCCAACAAATTTAAGGTTTGTTATATATTTATATATTTTGTAATATTCAATATATAAATAAATAATTATTCAATCAATAATAACATATTAAATAATAATAAAATGTATTATATAATCTAAAATAAAATATATATATATACAATACTTATTAAAAAACTATAAATATACAAGTATTAAGGAGATCAACCATAAGATACATCTTCCATAATTTATTGCAAAAATTATTAAATCAACCATAAGATACATCTTCCATCTTCCATAATTTATTGCAAAAATTATTAATTTTAATATCTTTGCAAAAAGAAACCATAATTTTAGAAGTCTAAAATAAAAATGAGATTAAGTCAAATAGGGGTGAGCAAGACCCGACCCATAAACCCGTCTCCATCTGATAACTTAGGGACACGTCTGACTCGTCCAAATAAATAAAAAAAGACAGAGTACACGTCTGACCCGATTAAAAGGGATAAACTCATTGTCAAAAGGACGAGTTCAAGTCTATGTCTAAGTCACCCGACTCATCCCTTATAGTTATATATCAAAAATTGTTGAATAAATATATATTAAGTCCATTATGTTCATCCCACATAACTCAAATATATATAAGTCCACACAACATATCTATATCACTTATCAAATGATCCATATTCATTACCTTTTTTCATTGTCTAATTCTCCTGGATAGTGAAGAGACCGTTGTGATGAGAGTGAATGACATTACAACGCTTAAGAGTTTGTTTAAATTGACACTTAGATAGTTTAAAGTGTTCTAATGTCTTCTATAATTTTTAATTACGAGATTGTCACAATTTTTATTTTGAAGGAAGCAATTTACGGTTTGTAATTTATATACTGATGTGTGTGAGATGCAGGTTTTACTTGAGTTTATATAAAAATATAAAAATTGTGATAATTTTGATTGTAGCATACTTAAATATTTGAGAAATCAACATTTATCATTTTTCAACCTGGACCTGTCCCACCCCTAGTGTCCCGCATAGTTTTCAATAATTTCCCAATTATCATGAAAATGCAATAAAATCCACCACATAACCAAAACTTGCAGCCGGCGCCAATTTCATCTTCTTGGATAAGGTTACTACACCAACAACAACCTCCTCCTCTTCTTCCTCCCAAAATCAAACTCATCAATCAAATATAATAATAAGTAACATACTCATAAACCCTAACATTTCATTATTTTTTAATGTCTACCCTTCAAGCTTCTCTTCTTTTCCTCCCTTTTTCTTTCCCCTCTAATTCCCAACTCCGTCTTCCTCGCCACTCCACATTTTCACTCCCTCCCCTTTCTTTCAACCCCTTTTCCCTCTACTTTTCCAATCTCCATCTGACGCGCCTCCGTCCACGCGTCCCCTCCACTCGCTTCAATTCCCTCCCCCAACCTAATCCCAATCCATCACAACCCGAAGACGATAGCACCGTTGACACGAGGAATGTTGAATTAACCGAAGAAATCGAGGGTTCGGGTTCGGTTTCGGATTCGAGGTTTGAAGGGATTAGTGTTGAAGAAGATTCTGAGACTGTGCTGCTGCAGAGTGGTGTTGAGGAATTGGATTTGGCGGCAGCGGCGAAGACGACGGAGAGTGAAGGAAATGGTGCGGATTTGGTTGAGAAGAAGAGAGATGGGTTTGATAGGTTACCTATAGTGGTGTTCTTTGTTGGGTTATGGGTAAGGTGGAGGGAAAATGTGAAGAAGGTTTTCTCCGAATTCTTGGGTTTGTGGCCGTTTTGGCGTCAGGAGAAGCGGTTGGCGCGGTTGATTGTGGAGGCAGACGCGAATCCTCTCGATGCTGCGAAACAGAGTGCTCTATTTGTTGAGCTTAATAAGCACAGGTATGGTGTTGATTATTGAAAGTCAGAATGATTCGTTTTGTAATTGTACCTGATATAGGCGAAATGATTAGGGAAGATTCTTATAATTGCTTTGCGAATGAACATGATATATGATATAGCAGATGTAGGTGACCCAACTAGTGAGAATAAGGTTTGGTTGTTGTTGTATATATCTTTCTTTAATGAGTGCTGAAGAATAGAATACACTATTCTTGGATTTTGTTGATTTTTATTTTCAAGTTTTAAGATTATGCACTTTGTTATTTTGTTTTACTTGATTGTCTCAAAAGACAAATTTGTGAGTGACAAGGAACTCAGTTCCCTCCCTTTAAGCAAGGTTTTGAGTTGAAGTTATGTGAATGAAAAAATAGACATTGGGGTTCATAGTGACTTCCATATATCTAGAATCGTAGAAGTAGAATCATTGAAAGACAATTCTTTCAGTTTAGTTGAAAATCATGAATTGGTTCTTGTGTACCAATTTGTGGTTCTTTGGCGAATTAGTTCCCTACAAAGAACGAACCAGGTTTTCACCTATATTTAAAGTTAAAGAAAGAACAAAAAAAAAGAAGAGTAATTGTTGATGTGCACTTACCTACATGAATGAGTTACAACAAAGAAGAATTTTTTATCTTAAGATATTTCTTCTATGGTGAAGCAAAAGTTGATTCAAACCTATAAAGAAACAACACCAGAAATGGCCATGCCGGGAGCTATAATAACCTAACTGGGTATACCTTAACGTACCGGTATTTAATAGGGTAATGTACCGCGTATTATGTACCCATACCAAAGAATACCACATATTAGGTGACTATGAGAAGAATAGAAGAAAATTTATATATTGTATTTGGAAAAAGGAATTTAAGTTTTTGAAGAGTGTATAGCACATAAAATACTTGATAGTAGGCAAAACTGGTGGTTTTGGATAAATTCTGCTTGTTGCGGAATGGGGTTGTGCTTGATTCTTTGACCTGGAGGTTGTGTTGAAGTTTCTCAATAGTTTCTTTCTCTTTTCGACTTATATATGTATAATTTATCATGTTCTATTTAGTCCCGAGGCTGTCATCAAGCGATTTGAGCAAAGGGATTGTGCTGTAGACAGTAGTGGAGTTGCAGAATATCTTCGAGCTCTTGTGGTCACTAATGCTATTGCTGAATATCTTCCAGATGAGGAATCAGGAAAACCTTCTGGCCTTCCTACGCTGGTACACTTCGAATCATTCATATTCTTGTTCTATTGTTTTGCAATTTTCACAGTATGTATTACCGAATATTCATATGGCTTCATTTTTCCTTGGTGGAGGAGTTGTAAAACTGCGTTAGGCATCCTTTTTGGTTTGTACCTATTGGTTTTATTTATATTATTAGGTCCAAAAGCTGAATATAGATTTGGATTTTTGTTGCAATAGGAAAATGCTATCTGTGATTGTTTTAAATTTTAAGCAAACTGCTTCACCGTTGTCTGTTTCGTAGTCACTATGAATTCCATTGTCTTCTGAAAGGCCGTCTTCCATTGATTATTGACATTTGTATCAATTCCTGTGTTTGATAATTGATTTTATTGTGGATCAATATTGTCTTTCCTGATTTCCTTCCTATTACCACCCTAGTCTTATAGTGCAAAGTTGACATGATTGGTTTTGTTAATTTTGTATACTCTGTTTTCCGGATTAAAGAACTTGGAAACCTTCTTTCTTACATATAAAATTTGAAGGCAACATGTCTCCGCCTAGATTTCTGGATGTGAATTATTTGACTTACCTTTTACTGAAAATCCATTATAAAATTTGGAATGAAGCTCAAAAGATTATTCTTCTTGCCCTCCTATTATTTTTAGCCTCATTTTATGTTTATGTATAATTATTTTAATTCTCTTCTTGGTTTGGTGCTCGTGTTTCTCTTAAAAAAGTTCATTCTTAAACTTTTTTGTCTCTGACCTTTCTTGTGATGCTAATAACAGCCTCATTAGATATTTTTATTTTTTAGTTTACTTGTATTTTATCATGGGTCACTGATAGTAAATATATTTTTTCAGTTCCAAGAGTTGAAGCAGCGTGCATCAGGTAACTCAGATGAGACTTTTCTTAGCCCTGGAATATCTGAGAAGCAGCCATTACATGTGGTTATGGTAATCATTATTGTAAAAGACATTATCTATGCCTTATGCTTTTAGTGATCAGCATTGTAAATAAAACTGACCAACTTTCTTTTGAATGCCAGATTATTTTTATTTTGTTTGTACTTACTACTTGCAATCTCATGAAGCTGTTTCCTTCTTTAGGTTGAACCAAAGGTATCAAACAAATCACGTTTTGCACAAGAGCTTATCTCAACTATTTTGTTTACTGTTGCTGTGGGATTGGTCTGGTATGAACCTTTAGTTTCTCTGTTATTTGTATATTGATAGCATGAACTCTTCTTTTGTTGAATAATTGTGTAATTGTATTACGACTTTATATCCTTGAAGGTTTATGGGTGCTGCTGCTCTTCAGAAATATATAGGAAGCTTGGGTGGCATAGGAACTTCAGGTGTTGGCTCAAGTTCTTCCTATAGCCCAAAGGAGCTAAATAAGGAAGTGACGCCAGAAAAGGTTAACCTGTTTTCTAAACTATGATCTGTATTACAAAATATGAAAATACCTAATTCTGTATTTCCAGAAAATGCACGCTACGTTTTACTGGATCGGCCGATCATGGTTTACATTTTACTGGATCAGCCTATCATGGTTTACATTTTACTGGATCGGCCCATCTGCCATTGTGACCACTGTCTTGTGTGGCATCTCCCCTTTTCTGGTTGTTCTCTTCACAGAGCCCTTTGACAAGGCTCTTCCAACCACACCCAACCGCCCCCATCTCTGTTCGACTCCTCCCAATTGCTGTTTGGCTCTATGATGGGCACTCTTTGACTACCTTGGTGCTCTGATTCTTTTTCATCAAGATGATTGTGATTGACACTTAATTATTTTTTTTATCGAAACAAAGGTCCTGAACCTACAACCAAAGATAGAATCAATAACCATCTTTAAATATAAAAAAAATGTGATACTAAAAACCCAAGATGCCTTTAGAAAGTCCAGATGTAAAACGCTCTGTTTCTCTCTCCTTTTCTTGAACAAAGAGGCCTAACCCTAAAGTAAAAATAAAAAACCATGTCTAAAAAATTTCTAAGTTCAAATTGTTATATAAACTCATTATGTAAGAAATTCACTCATTTATATATTCTTCAACAATTTTACATATATTGCTTCATGGCCATGGCATCAACTCAACCACAACCACCAGCTCCATGGAACACCTCAGTGTAGCTGCTATCTTGCTATAGCATCTTTGGGGTCGGCTGCTACGCATTGCAATCCACTAAAAATGAAGGCATAGATCTATTAAAAGTTCGAGCTGCTAAAAATGAAGGCATGAGAACTTTTTTAATCAAAATAAAGTAATCCTTTCTGATCATCATATTCATACAATGTTGATGTTAGTATACTGCAAATACATGCAATTTTGTGGACTGATTGACAATGAAGTTGGGAATTTTCTCCAGCCCCAAAATTTATGAAATTAAACCTAATACAATCAAGTGATCATTTAGAATTTCCGTATTTGTTGCAAGGGAAGTACTGCATGTAGAATATATATAAAAAATCAGAAATTCTGCCACCCCATGTATAATTGTTTAAAGCTCCCTGTCTCTCCCTGCAGAATGTTAAAACATTTAAGGATGTGAAGGGTTGTGATGATGCAAAGCAAGAACTTGAGGAAGTTGTCGAGTACCTAAAAAATCCAACTAAGTTTACACGCCTTGGAGGGAAGTTGCCAAAGGTTTGAAGAAGTTATTTTTCTTCTTGCTGCCTTTATTATGCCTTTTTCTTCTTTTTTTGCCTGAAAGCTTTGTTACGTTTATACTTTACATGTATAAGCTTCTCATTTATTAGTAGGTAGACCTAAGTTTCCACCCCTCTTTATAAGCTGATAATATATTTAGGGATTCCTAGTAAGCAGTCCTAAATATCCCTCCATATTCAAGTTGTGTTGTTCATAGTAACAGACATGTTAGGTTTTGGTCATTATGAAATTATAGATTCTCTTTTGCTGCATCGTATGCTGATAAGCTTGCTTGTCTTATTATAAGGTATTATGGTTTCTAGCGTGCATAGGTTGTTATATTATATTTGTTTATTTTGTTCCTCAAGTGTGCCTAATATGTTCCTTTTCTCAGGGGATTCTCTTGACAGGAGCACCTGGAACAGGAAAAACTCTGCTAGCTAAGGTCAGTTAGATTTTGTATATTAGACATATTTTTGCACCTTCTAAAATGTTATTGTCTTCAATGGTTAGAAGCTTTTGGTCTGCTTCTCGTGCTTTTCGGATTCATTATCTTTCTTGTTGTGCCACAGTGCCACTCCTATATGTTTTTCGCAAGTCCTTTGCTATAATACATATCTGGACATTGGTTCTTGTCTCCCACTTTGATATTTTTGCACTCTTTGCGTAATTTCTTACTTCTGACGTGTAACTAAAATCCTACTTTATTGTCATCAGCATTAATATATTGAAATTCATAAATATTATGGTCTGATAGTTTTTGCTTTATCTTGGACCTTGAAGGCTATTGCTGGAGAAGCTGGTGTTCCATTTTTCTATCGGGCAGGATCTGAGTTTGAGGAGATGTATGTCTTATGCTTTTTACATTTTCAATAGCTTAAATTTTGAGCTTTGTGCCGGCATTATATAGTATTCCTGTCAACATGATTTTGCTTGCCATTATTTTTAAAAGGGTATTTCAAGTTTTTTTGGGTATTAGCAAAAAACTTAAACCTAGGGTATTTTGTTCACTTAACTCTCTCTGCCTTTCTCATTTGACTCTCTCTCTCTCTGCCTTCTCATTCTACTCTCTCTGCTTTCTCGTTCAACACTCTCTCTGCTTTCTCGTTCAACACTCTCTCTGCTTTCTCGTTCGACACTCTCTCTGCTTACTCGTTCAACACTCTCTCTGCTTTCTTATTCAACACTCTCTCTGCTTTCTCATTCGAACCACTTACTCATTCTCTCCTCCACTTATCTCAAATTTCTGGCGACTCTAGAATTGATGCCACCACCCACACCGGCGACACTCAATCTCGTTGGCAACCACTCACACTGAGACAAAGTCTCAAAATTTCCCCATCTTTTTTCATCTGCTTACGGGTGATGACTTGATTCTCCTACTCCACTATTCATTCATTTCTTCTTGATTCTACTTCATTAGTTCACTATTGATTTTCATTAACCTCACTCATTCTCTTCACTGTTTTACCGAGACTTAAATTCAAAATTCACAATGAAGATGGACGTATAGAGGATAGACACCGAAACAACCAATTCCTCCATCTCGGATCAAAACATTTCCCACTCAACACTTTGTCCTAGAAACCCCAATTAACACGAACATTGGCTTTCCAAAATCCAACGTGAAAACCAAACTGTGCTTCTTTCTATTTCTGATGTCACCCACCACCTCATTAGCAATAAGAGATGCATCTTAAATCTGTCTGCCGAGTACATAAACTTCGGTTATCAAAAAGGGAAAATAGCTTGTGCATTGACATTTTAAGTAAGGGTTTTTTAGATTGTCAGCTCATCATTCACCACTCATGTGTAAATGATTATTTACTATTAAATAAAACTAAATATGAATGGTGGATGATGCACTGCTATTAAACTCTATCAGAAATGGTATCAGAGAGGACATCACTTAGTCTAGAAGAAAGAACCTTCAAGATGATCTTATAAACACTTGAGACCAAACTAATAGGGCAGCAATCCTTAATTAACTTTAACGGATATGTCCTTCTTAGCCACCGAAGGCATAAAAGTGGAATTCATATTGAAACCTATTTTACCATTAAGATGGAACTTCACAAACACTCTAAGCAGATTCTTCTTAATGGTATCCGAACAATTTTAAAAGAAAACGATGGGAAACCCATCAGAACCTGGAGCTTTATCCTTCCTTAGATTGTAAACCGTCTTACCATATTAGAATAATTGGGCCTAACTCCACCCAAAAGCTATCTCAAAAGGTGGGATTTTGCAAGTCATTATAAATGACCCTTGGCTCATATGTCCAACTGATGTGGGACTTTGGTAGTTAACAAATATTAACATTAAAAAATTTCTGCCAGATGTATGGGGCACACCGACTCTCTTCCATGGTAAATTTGATGGTGAATTGTTTTGATGTGATCTCATAACAAATATAGAAAATTGAACTCTGTCCCTCAAGGTTGTCGTAAGTTGCAACAGTTCATGGATGGTGGTGTCTTTTATGCATTAACTTATGTATACTGTAGACATCTGTTGCTCCATTAACGCATATTGGCATATGTTAGTTGTTAAGCAAGGTCACTTTCATATTTTCATGCTCAGGTTTGTTGGTGTTGGTGCTCGACGTGTAAGATCCTTATTTCAAGCAGCGAAGAAGAAGGTTTGTTACCTTTTGTTGGTAGCCTTAGAAATTGTCCATTATTCTGGTTGACTCTACCACTGATCCCTTATTTGTTTATGATTGTGGAACACACTTTTTTTGCCTTCATCTTGTAGGCTCCTTGTATCATTTTCATTGATGAAATTGATGCTGTTGGATCCACAAGGAAACAGTGGGAGGGCCACACAAAGAAGACATTGCATCAACTACTTGTTGAAATGGATGGGTTTGAGCAGAATGAGGTATCTTGAAACAGTTTGTAGTGTAATTAGTTCCTCTGTGCTTTTCCAAATTTGTTAACCATTTTTTTCTTATAGGGAATAATATTAATGGCTGCAACCAACTTGCCTGATATTCTTGATCCAGCTTTAACGAGGCCTGGCAGATTTGATCGGCATGTAAGTCCCCC
>NC_032010.1:6201031-6236795 GCF_001865875.1 Lupinus angustifolius | reverse complement strand
CCTCCAATAGAAGAATTTATGAAGAGAAGGAAAAGCAGTAGAAACAAACTGAAAAAGAGACACATGAAAGTAAAAACCTCAATTAAAAAATGTTTTCCAGTTTCGTTGTTGTTGAGAGTTACAGGCTTTAGGTTATGAAGAGAGAAATCAGAAAACTGCTGTTAATGTGAACTGAGAAATAATTCACTCTTCCATGACCTAGTACACCTCATATTATTACCTAGGTGTACAGGTCCAAGCGCATTATCACTAAGACTAGAAGCCTTAATACCTTTTAATATAATTGATAGAACCATGAGCTTAAACCCACATGGTAGGCAAAAAGACAGCTTGCATGGAAGATAAATTGTCAGAGTAATAACCGGCATTTTGCTCATACAACAAACCTGCAAAAGCAGAATGCTGGCGAAGGATCTTACTGTCTTAGCCTAAACCTCTCAAATGGAAGGAGCAAAAATGGTTTATGGAGGCTGGACAAACCCAATGTTTGCTATTTATTTCCAATAATATTTGTTCTTTTATCCAAAATTCAATCATCTACCAAGCAAGCTAGAATAAATAGTACTGTAAACAAATGCAAAAGTTGCAACCATTATAATTTTTTCCTTCCTTGGATCATATACTATTTTGAAGTTGTTAGCATTACTATTTTTCTTCTATCCAATAAATTTTTTATCCAAAATTAAAACATATACTAAGCATACCTTAGAATAAATAGCATTGCAAACAAATGCTAAAGTAGCTAGATTATAATTTTTTCCCTTCTTTGGGTCATATACTATTTTGAAGGTTGTTAGTATGATTATTTTACTTCTATGTCGATATGGATTTATTCAAAAAAAATTATGTTCTTTAAGATATTACTATATATGGAGTTATTTGTTAAAGTATATCAAATTAGTGTGCTAAGTGTTTAAGGTAAATTGCACATAGATGATGAGAAAACTAATAAATTTCAACTTTCAGATTGTTGTACCAAATCCAGATGTACGTGGTAGGCAAGAAATATTGGAGCTCTATCTGCAAGATAAGCCTGTGGCTGATGATGTAGATATTACAGCAATAGCTCGTGGTACCCCAGGATTCAATGGCGCAGGTGAATTATTATTTAAATATATTTGACATGTAATTCTTTTTTATTAATCTGAATCTTACCTGTTGAAGTTTCTTGTGAATGATGTCTGTCATTATTTATTTCCCCAAACTAGATCTGGCAAACCTTGTAAACGTTGCTGCCATTAAAGCTGCGGTTGAAGGCGCAGATAAATTAACAGCTGCGCAGTTGGAGTTTGCAAAAGACAGAATAGTCATGGGTACAGAGCGGAAAACTATGTTTATATCAGAAGATTCAAAAAAGGTATGTAACTGTGTTTATGCTAGGAAGTCAGGTGTACATCAACTTATGGACTATGGCATATGTGACTCATGTACATCATAGGTTAATTACATTTGTTAGAAAGTAAGTCTCATATCGTCCACCCCATTCTTCCAGGCGTGGTTTAAATACCTCTTGGGCTAATCCTCTCATTTTCTATTAGTTTTGAGATGGAATCTTAACATGGTATAGAGGATGACCCTCTCGATGGGTTACCCACAAATGTCCAGTCCTACATGTGATGAGTGTTTTAAGATAAGTCTCACATCAGATGGGAATATGGCTATGTTAGTGTTTCTAAAGACTTGTATCCCTCCCCCATGAGCTAGCTTTTGGGGTCAAGTTTGGCCAACTTGCAAAATTTAATATGGTAACCCATCACCTGAGCTGACATGCTTCGGTGGAGGGATGCATGCTGAGATATCATTCCTACATTGCCTGCCTCATGGTTCTAGGTGTGGTTTAAATACGTGTTGAGCTACTCCTCTCATTGTCAACTGGTTTTGAGATGGAACCTTGACATGATATCAAAGTCAAAGCTCAACTTAACTCCTGTTTTCATGGGCCAAAAGATGCCCTTTCTTCATGGATCAAAGGTAACCCATCACCTGGTCTAGAAAGCTTTTGTAGATGGGACATGTTGAGATGTAAGTCCTACATCGTGTATCTCATTCTTCTGGGCGAGGTTTAAATACCTGTTGGGCTACTCTTTTGCAAATTGGTTGAGACGAAACGACATTATTGTCTTCTCAAAATTCTTGAACCTGAAATTCCTGTGCTATTTTGTTTAAATTATCAGTTTTTGCCTGTTGTGAGATTGCCATCAGCACTGAAAATTACTGAAATTAAAAATTCTGACAACTATGTCATTCCATTTGTTGTACAATGTAATGGTCTGCTGTAAAAACATCAACCTTTTATGTTATGAAAATAAAAGGCATGGATGACAACAAATAGTTATTTGCTCAACTAGTTGTTACCTGCTTGTGAGTTCAATATGGATTGAACCGTTGTTTCTTTCCTTAGAATCTACCAGTATCATTTATCAATAAAAGAACCCAATATCATATCCTGAACCATTTTTCTAGAGTAGCATTCTGACCTGATGGCTCAAAGTCAAAACCAGACATTATACCATTTTTCGTTAGCTTCTTCAGTCTACTGTTTATTTAGTGATATCAGCATGCTGATATTATGAAATGCTCAGTCTGAAATGATAAATATGAGGGTTTATATTTGATAGTCAAGTTAGCAAAATATTTATCTATGAACTTATAACCTTTTGATTACTTATTAATTTATTGACATGTGCTCATATATGTTATTGTTGCTTTTGAAATTTTCAGCTTACTGCTTATCATGAGAGCGGTCATGCAATTGTTGCCCTTAACACTGAGGGTGCACATCCAATTCACAAGGCAACAATCATGCCACGTGGATCTGCTTTGGGAATGGTCACTCAGCTTCCGTCAAATGATGAGACATCAATCAGCAAGAAACAGTTGTTAGCTCGTCTTGATGTTTGTATGGGAGGACGAGTTGCAGAAGAGCTTATCTTTGGTCAGGATTATGTTACAACTGGAGCAAGTAGTGATCTTAGCACGGCTACTGAGCTTGCCCAATATATGGTAATTTTCTGCCCCCATTTAGTGTCAAATGCAATCTTGGCCTGTCTTGAACTAGGGATTATTTTATTTATAGTCTTTATTTGGCTACAGAAAAGTTCAAAGTTGTGTGCTTGTATAGTTCTGGTCACCTGTTAGAATGTTGTGAAGAAGTAATGGCAAAGGAATCAGAACATTCCTCTAACCAAAATTAGTAATTAAAAGCTTTTTCTGGGACAAGACATTTTTCAGTGTCGTTAGTTTTCGTGCAAAAATAAATTAGAACATTCTATTATGTTAGTGAACATAGTAGAGCTTCTAGCAACTGAAAAGGGACATGGAAATGAGGACAGAAGGCAATCATACACCCCGGAAAACATGGAAACCTACTTAACTCGAAACACCTTGAGACACTCTCAATTGAAGTCTAAACGGACCTGGATGGCTTCTATAAAGGATTTTAAGTGCCTCTGTGGAAGAACTGCGTCGGGACAAGGTCATGCGATCCCTCACGTGCCGACGTGTGTGGTTTGTGGTGGTAGCTTCTAGTACCACGTGGAGGCACGTGAAAGTGATTATAGTGGTGTGACATTGGATTCTGGGTTGACTGGGTACTGGAATTCAGATATGAGACTTCGGGTTACATCAGAGTTTCGGCAGAATATAAAGTTCAGAAGGACATGTTCTTGCTCTAGATTACAAGTGAAAATGGTAGGTCATACATGCCATAAGTCACATACTCTAGGTATACTGGATTTGTCACAGGGAGCTAAAGCATTGGGTCATTCAAGTTAGGCGGATGAAATGGGAAAATGCATCAGGTGTTATTTGTGATTGAGAGATGCCTCTCAAGCTTATAGAAACATTTTACTGGAAGTTATAAGATTTGGTGTTTTATGCCACTGAGTGTTGATTAAAGAGCTAACAAGAGCATAAGCTAAGTGTTGAAGAGATGAGGGTGTTGTGGATGAATGTACATATAAGCAAACTTAAGAAATAATGCATAGAGAGAAAGTAAGGGCAATACTTGTTCACGAAAAGATGGTAGATTCTTACCTAAGATGGTTTGACCATCTCAGCAAAAGGTCAATAGCTGAAACCACTAATAAGGATTTAATCTAAATTGCCTTTTTGAAACCTGGTTTATGATGTAAACGTAGGAGAAATGAGAGAAGAAGAAATGAGAGAAGAAGAAAGAATACTGAACTTTTGAGAGAAAGTGTAACTGCTCTTACTTTGCAGTTACAGATTTTGTTATTATAAAACTGAGTTTGTTACAAGAAAGAGTGCCACTATTAATAGTGAGCACATGTAGCAGAAATAATAAAAGAAAGAATTACAAGCCCAAGCCCAAACCAAACTATGGCAATTAACAAAACTAACACACTGTTATTATATGACAACATAATTGTGTTGTTTAATAAATGTACATGACCCCACGTAGTGGGAAAAAGGTTGTTGTTGTCAGCAAGAGCTTTTGCTTGAATTTTGCCTTTATCATTTCATTTCAAAATGCGCATGTAACTCATTGCTTAAAATTGTGTTTTTTCCTGTCTTTGTACAAGGTATCAAGTTGTGGGATGAGTGATGCAATCGGGCCAGTTCATATAAAGGACCGACCAAGTTCTGAAATGCAGTCACGTATTGATGCAGAGGCAAGTATTATGAATCTATATCCTTCATAACATTTTGATGATGAAAGTAAAACATCATGTTTGAATTATTTGATTTTCCCTTTTAAGAAATGTTATTTTATAAAAAAATGAAAATGATGATTGGATTTGAAGTTGTTTTTCAGGTTGTGAGACTCCTTAGAGATGCATATGATCGTGTGAAAGCCCTTCTGAAGAAGGTTTGACAAATTAAATTATTGTCTATATAATATTTATTTTCCTTTTGTAGAACCTTTCTCATTATTGGGGAGGTTTGCAGGTGAATTTTATCTTAAATAAATAAGGAATATATTTCATTGAGAGAAGAAATAACTAGTTTTGTAGGACAAGGAGTCCCTTTGACATCAAGGAAAAACACAACTAAACAGAAAAATGTAAACATCAATAGTTTGAAGCTGCTCAATCCCATCTGTTTGGGTGTGGGTGAACTATTCACCCTTAAAGCTTCATGTTTTTTATATTTGGTTGTCACTTTTTGCACTTTCTAGGTTATCTATAATATTTTTATTTTCATTTTATCTATGAAGATATTATTTAAATTGATGGCTAATAATTAGTGGTCCTCCTATGATATGTCCCAATCATGGGTAGGACTTTCTGGACATTTCTAGGAAAGGATGCCTTTGATAATGACAGAGTGTCCTTGTTTTCTTCCCAAAAAAGTTGAAAAGGGTGGCTGCCTTATGGTTGTAGCCTTGTAGGTACTAGGTATACATGCATATTATGTAGCATGGTTACATTGGTAAGGATGCAAATGAGTTTTGTTCATTAATTTTTTAAAGTAGTTAAAACGTTGAGTTTTTATATAAAATTTGAAGCAAGCCATGGTAGAGCTGATCAGCACTGCCGCGTCCAAACATTAGCTGCTATACCACGTTGGTGAAGTCAATGTCACATAATCCTCATATTGCCTATATCCCACATCGCAAACAGGCCAATACATATTACGCAAAGTATTCCTCAATCCTCATCACCTTCTGATCCTACCTTTTAATCCCCACCCAACATAACTAGTTCTACCCTCTCTAACATGAACCTTCTTTGGTGGCAATTTTGCTTCTGATGGTGATGGCAAAGTAGATTTTGAAGACATAATTCTTTTTAGCATAAGTAAATTGAACACCAAGTTCCTTCGCTTCAAATTATTCTAATTACCAAGCCGCATTGTGGCAGGGTGGCCAACAATTTCGTCATTAAACATCTCTGTTTCTAGAAACCTGGAACCATTTAAAGCATAATTTTTCCACTAGTCTCTTATATCTGCCTTGATCTGGATAAAGCTCACCCTGATCTGGTAATAATAGCTTAACGTCTGGAACCATAGGAGTATTGACTGGTTTATAATCTAGCATCCTAGTTTCTTCCAAAATGTCAAGAAAATACTTTCTCTGGGAGATAGGCAGATAGCTATACCATTCTTTGACTGTCACTTCAATTCCAAAGTTATTTTGCAACTTGCCCAGATATATTAGTGCTTTATCCTACACTTGAGAAGTTTAATCTTAGTTGTTTTTTAGTTTGTACCCCAGTAGATATTAGTGTATAAGATTAACGCAGGTTATTTAGCTCTATAGTTAAGTCTGCCTCCAGTGCCTCGTAATAGTTGTATCTGATTAGTGAAGCATCGAGTGGACAAGAATACATTTATTCTTACTGTGGAAGTTCATCGAACAAACAGGTTCCAAATGGATTTTAGTTTTAGTATTTAACCCATGAAAAAAGAATTTGTGGCCCATTTGTAGAATGAGATTCAGGCTTTTACTTTGAGGCTGAGTATAGTTTACTCACTAGTAAATCAGAACCAACTTTAACTTGGTTTGTACTTCCCAAATTTCATATCTTAATATCCATTTTATTATCTCTGGATTACACATATTTGGTTTATTATCAATTTCCTGTTGTATGAGCATAGCTATTTCTTTAAGGTTGATTCACAAAAGATACCTTCAATTATGCTATGTTTGGGATCTGCTACTGTTTGACATCTGAAAATTAATAACCGTAACTTTTGTCATTTTTTCAGCATGAGAAGGCATTGCATGCGCTGGCAAATGCATTACTAGAGTATGAGACGCTTAATGCGGAAGAAATCAGGCGAACACTTCTCCCATACCGGGAAGGAAGACTGCCAGAGCAGCAGGAACAAGAAGAAGCAGAAGGGGAGCTTGTGCTGGTGTAATCTTGCTCCAACCCTTGTCTGTTATATGCTAACTATCGGGGAAGCTTTGTACAGTATACTGTATACCTAGAAGCCCTACAAGTGTATTTCTCAAATCCAGTTTCTGCAGTTCCCCTCCTTTGTGCATGCTATTCTTGTCATAAGTTGCTTATAGGAAGTTATACACTTTTGGGTATCTCTGAAGCAACTAATCCTTCTCACAATTGCAAAGGTCAGCTATTGCAGTATTGATGCTCTTGGTGAGAGCAATATTTTCTAGGAGTTATGTAATTTGTAAACATATATGTTCATTGGATAAGTTGAAAATTGTGTTCAGGAGTCTATGGATTCATCATTTTTCATGGAGCATTAATGTATCCCAACTCCATGTTCCTGGAAACTTGGCTCAATTGTTGATGTTTCTTCTGCATTTTGAATGGATAAGTCTTTTATAATGAGCTAGAAAATGGTAAATCTGTGTGATGTTAAATGGCATGATTGCAATCACAAAAACCTGGTGACAATTGCTTATGAAATGTTTCTGGACTCAACAAGACTGAGAAGTGTAGGTTTCAAGAGTCAAATGGTTAAGAATATTTGTTCATATAAATCTAACTAAAAATGACCTATTTTCACAGTTATTGTGCCCAATATTAAAATTAGGTCTTCACCAACATGGGTGGCATTCATTTTGCAACTGATTCTACAATAATATAATCGAGAAGGTAAAGTTTTAGTCCAATATAAATGAAAATACTTCAATCAATGTGCCATGCCCAGAGGAAGTTGGTGTAATTTTTAATGTTTACCTCTAAAAGTTAACAACCATCACCATCAGGGGTAGAAATTAGTTGTTCAGGGTGTTGTGGTACTATAGCATCCCTGAGTTATAGTGAAATTACACAAATCACCTATCATTTTTCTACACCTACACATACCTCCTCATTTTTTATACTTTAATGATGTAAAAATCATATCGTACCGACGGGTTCGACCGGAAAACCGGCAAACCGCACCTATAACTGATACGGTACAGATGTTGAACCGGCTAAGTATCAAAACTGGTCAAGACCGGTAAACCAGCTGATATCTGACTAAACCGGCAGATTTATACACATTTTTTTTAAAAAAACTTAAAAACTTAAAAACTCGTTACAATATGACCCATATTTCCAACCCTTCTTCGACACTTCAAGGCACTCTTAGATTACAACTTTTGGTTCATAACATTCATGTGTAATATCAGTAACATTTGCATAATCTTGGAGTATTGTCTGAAGATAAGGTTTGGTGCAAAAATATAATCTCGATATGAGACAACTTTGACTCTTTGGTGTTAAATGTTAAAACTCCAAATGTATTTGTTTTGTAAGTGAATTGTGAACTTGTGTCATTTATTTATATTTTGCGGTTGTTAAGTGATACTTTTGGATTGATATATGCTTTGTAATTTAGACTTTAAATTTGTTAAAGACTTAAAGTTGTTTATTTATGTGAACTTTGGGTAGATTATGAATATGGATTATAAATTTGAGTATTTACCTCTTTGATTTTTTTTGTTATAGGTTTATATATATATAAATATAAGCAAGTATGTCCGGTTTAACCAACACGCGGTTTAATTACTGAACCATCGGTTGAACCACTGTACTACTAGGACCACTAGGAGAGGTTTGTATAAGTGTAAAAAAATAAAGGGTGATTTGTATAATTATACTAAAATTCAGGAAGTGTCAGTGTAATTAACTCTATTATATATTTGAATATCAGAGTTTCCTATATATCATTGTTATACCACTGAAATTGTTTTTTTTTTCATTCTGTCTCAATGATAAGTTATTCATTTTAAATGATTGTCATGTAAACGATAATATCAACTAAGCCTAATGCTTAGGTATAATTGATTGTTTCACTTCTATACATAACAAATTTGTTGAGATTGTGAATCATTTTTTCTTATTAGTGATATTTCAAACTTGTTTAGAAGGTGAAATTTAATCTTTTTTTTTTGTGATTTCAAATTTTTGGTGTACCCAAAGGTTCACTTGTTTGCTACTACTTCTTTTTGTGAGATTTTGATCTCATTTCTTGCTCTTCTTCTTAAGTTGCCAAAATATATCAATAATAGAAGGATAAATGTTACATTGAATGGGAGATAAAGTAATTATTGGTTGTACTCAATATTTGATAGTTGAACTAAGGAATTTACATTCCTATCCCTATCGAATTTTGAGGATGAAATTTCATTTTGACCACAAGATGAGTCAAAATGAGTAACTTTTAGCCTACAAACTTCAGTGTCTATAAAATATATTTATAAGGAATTTGCATGTCACCAAATACATTGCTTGCTTCAGAGTTCTATTTTCCCTTTGTTACATTATAGATTCATGTATTTATCCTATTTGTCTGTTTGTGAGTGTGAATTTTATATTTATGTGCTTCCTTTGAATCGGAACGTGTTAGTTTAGTGAATGTATTTTCTGAATCTCCCTTTTGAAGAGGTGCCAAAACACATTCAATTTTTTTTAGAATGTAATTATTTTATAAAAAAAATTAGCATGTACATATTGTATATTCATCTCAAATAATATGAAAAGTGGGTTGACAACACATGAGTTTTCATCAACACACTAGTCAAAGTTAAAAGTTATACATAAACAATGACTGGCACATGAATTTTAGGCACATATACATAAATATGGAGCATAAAGAATATAATATCTAACAATGGTGTGTAGACAAAGAAATCCCTCTTCCAAAGTAGAGGATGCTTTGGGTGGTGTTGGTGTTACTTTGGAGGAATTATTGAATGTTTGTCATATGATTAGAAATTAACTCTATATTATATTGATTTGTATTTACAGTATACTATATTTTATTTAACTTAATTATACTCGTTGTTATTTTTTGTTTAAGAAATTACATTTTATCTCCTATATAGATGTAGTTAGTATAATGTATGTATATAATTATAGAGGTGATATGTGTAGGTTTAAAAAAGGTAGAATAATTTATATAATTTTACTAAAACTCAAAGAATATATATTTACTCTTTTAAAAACTGTACGGTTACAATATATAAATGTTAATCTCATAAATAAAATCAGCTCTTCTTACTGTGACATATATACTAATGCAATGATACTTAAGCAAGCATTTCTGGTCCATTATAGAGAGTATAGTGTTGTAACTGGGCATTTTTTTTCATTTGGGGAGGAACAACCGAAAATATTATGCAATTCAAATAAAAATAAAATATGAAATTTAAGTAAACAAGTCAAAAAGGAAAAGGAGATGGTTGAATAAAAATAATTCTTTTACAAAGTTTCTATTTATTGTAGAGGTTATGGCAATATGAATGTTCTATTATGTTCATTTAACAAATTAAAAAGATTATACAATATATATGCTAAGTAGGTCAACCATATTTCATCGCTACAAATATATCTTATTTAAAAAAACACCAACTGTGTAAAAATTTATACATACTCAATATATTATTTATTATTCATTTATATTATTTTTTTAAGAATCGATGGTAATTAGCATAAATAGTGAATGATGTAGTGAGAGTGTATAAAACTCATTAAGTATTAATACATACATTTTATTCTCTTAAAAGAAGAAGACATATTTGAATATTTCCCTTAAACTATTTATGTATGTCAAATAAAATAATCTAATTTTGTTATGCTGAAGGGAATTCTCTGATTCCTTTAAGTAGAGAAACCAGATATTTGTAGAGAAACCAGATATTTGGAATATATTACTAATGCAATTATTCCTAATTATATCTTAGTTATCACTTCCTCTTTATGGATTGTAACATTTTCACCTTTTTTTCATTGAATTTATTTTCAGCTTAACATTTTAACAATCAGAATCATACAGGGCCACAGGTTTTACAAATGTAGTGTAAAATCTACCCATAAGGTTGAGCAAAAATAAATAAATTCAAAAGCATACTAGATGAGAAAGAACAAATATAGAGCGATAAAGTAGTTACATGAATTGAGCAATATCATAATTCTCTATCCTAAATCACGTAACAATAACATTTAAGTCCATGACATAAAAAAGTAAAATTGATAAGCAAAAGTGAAGCCAGTGCAATCATCTGTATTTTCCTGAGCCAGAAATATTCAGAATATCTAAAGAAACATGTGTGACTCTGATAAGCACTTGAATATCATTCATTGAAACCTTCATTACCAACATCTCCAAGAGAAGAAACATGGATAGTCCCCAACCCCTTTGTTTAGCTAAGTGATTTTGATATCTTCAATGATTTAAGCTCATCTATCAACTGCTTCAAGTTGTTGTAAGATGAACCACCCTCCTCTATAGTTCTCTTAGCAGCATCACCAAGTTTTCTTGCTCTAATCCTTATTTCTTTGCTCTCTTCTCCACTTCCCATCAACAGCTTCACTGTGTCAGCAATATCTTCCTTTCTTACCACTTCATTGTCACCACTTTTGGTCCAAAACTTGTTTCCTTTAACCCCTATTGAGACTCCAACTTTCAAGACATCAACAAGCAACTTCTCATTGTAAAATTGCTCTGCAAACATAGGCCATGTTATCATCGGCAAACCAGCACTAGAGCTTTCGAGTATGGTGTTCCAACCACAGTGAGTTACAACTCCTCCTACTGCAGGATGGTTCAATATGAGTACCTGTGGTGCCCAGTTCCATATGATATAACCCTTACTGCTTTCTTTCATCCTTTCCAAGAACCCTTCTGGCAAACTATCTCCATCATCGTCTTCATTCATATTCCTAACGACCCAGATGAAATTATGGCCAGAATTTTCGAGCCCGTGGGCAATTTCTAGAAGCTGAGAATGAGGGAGCCTAGTTAGGCTTCCAAAACTTACATATAGTACAGACTCATTTTGCTTAGAGTCGAGCCAATTTAACAACTCTGGCTCTTCAGCAATGTGATCATCCTTCTGATCCCTTTTAGCTCTTTCTTTATCATCCCTGTTAACAGAAGTTGAAACCGGTCCTATGCTCCAAGATTTGACCCCTACTATGCTCCTGTATAGTTGCTCATAATCACTTTCAAGTTCATGAAAGCTATTGCAAAGTGTTCCATAGCTTCTGATCTCTGATTCTATTATTGCTTCACATACTGCATTCAAATAGTCTGTCATCATATTCTTAGTCTTCAACCGTTCTTCTATCTGCGCAGTAGTCATCTCTATGTTATGTGGAAGGCCAGGAATTGAAAACTTGTGGGTATCAGAGTCTAAACTCTCATGAGGCTTATGTTTCTGGATACACCTAAAGGCACAGGTAGAGAAGTAGCTTGTGCTGTAAAAGTAAAGCCTCGGAATGCCTAGTTTAGCTGCAGATTCCACTGTCCAGGGATAAAATTGATCTGTAACTAGACAATCTGGATTCAATTGTGGAAGCAACTGCTCAACTTGATCTTGGGGGATTAGCATTCCATCACCAATTTTACCCAACATATCAGAGGAAACACCAGATTTGATGTTTTCAACCTCGTCATGGAAACAAATTTGAGCCGAAGGCAATTGAAGCACATGAGTTCTGATTGAGTATCCGGAATCATAGTCACTATCTATGTGTTTTTGGAAATTGAAAGCATTAGCTTGGGTTGTGATAATTGTGACATTGACACCATGTTTGGCAAATAGTCTTGCTGTGTCTACCATGGGCTTACTGTGGCCAGGTAATAAATATGGAAGAAAAATGACATTCAGTTTCTGAGATTGGGACTCCATCTGCATCACAAGTTAACAGTGACATAAGTGAAGGACTTACTGAATAAGGACTTTGTATTCATTTATTTGCTGAACTGTAGCTTAATTTATATGCATAGGTTTATCAAAATAGAAATTATATGCATGTATTTTTTTCAAAAAAAAAACAATGCATTTAGTTTTTCTTCTCCTGACAGTTGAGTATGTACCATGCACAATGTGCGGCATTTTTTGTGTGACAGTTGAGTATCTACTGTCCAATAGTTTGAATTAGTGAGTAGATCTAAACCATTGAATATCCACAAAATTGATGGTCAGGATAAGGAATAAGTTTAAAAAACTTCTTGGAGTAAGTGAATCCTCACTCTTAATATATTACCCTTATTTATTTTCTTTGTATAAAATTATGGTTCAAGATGATAATACATGTTAGAAACTAACATTGGCAATTTAGGTCATCCTTCTTGTGCTCGCTTAATGTCCACCTAATTAGTGTGTGTGGGGACGAACATGGCCGTTAGTAAAAAAGACAAAATATTTGTTAGGAGTCTCATATTGAGTAGAATAGTAAATTCAATATGGTACTTAAATCACGAGGCTTTCTCACCTAATAGATTAGTCTTTTGGGTTAGGCTCTCCTCATGTGTTTAAGTCCTAACAATATCATACATTGTCTATTCTAAATATAGGTAGGGTGGGTTGCTAGTCACCCACAATAACATTTAAAAAAAAGAAATAAAGAAAATCCAAAAACACTCAAGCAAATAAAAAATTACATAAAATTAAAATACAGTTAAATCCAAAACAACACTCCAAGCATGTCAAAGAAGACATGGTGAAGTATAGTATCCACAACCCAGACTGCAACCTAGAAACATAATAATATTTAATAAAACAGAACCAAGTAATATGCAGCAGAGTTGAGCCAACAACTCATAACTTGGTATCATAAAGCTTCTAAAAAACAGCTATACATAGGGTAGCCTTGTATCAAACAATAGGTATATTAAATCCAATCATTAGAAATCCAAAACAATGTTCAACCACATCAAATACACTACTAGAATTCACTTTGTCTTCTTGTTTTACACAGGTAACACCAATTTACAATAGTAATGATGATAGATGATGCTATACTGCTATATATTTCTCCATCCAAATAATATAATTTATAACTAATAGTCGTTGAAAAAATAGGAAGCATTGCTGCAAAAGGAACAGAAAGACAACCAATCAAGCATATGAGTAAATTGAGATAATTCTAGAATTTATGGTCTGCAGTAAATTGAAAAGTCAAGCAAATATTTTTTTTAGTACTAGTAAGGTAGCAAGGGTATCTCTGACATTATGGTAAAAAACTAATCTTTTGGTTATTAGATCTAGTAGAGTCTTACATCACTATACCAACATTTCAAGTCAAGCAAATATTAATAAATGTAATTAATTTTAATAAATGTAATTAATTTTAATAAAATTCAGAAAATTAATATATGGTTTTCTATTTAAAATTTTAAAGTATACTCATAAATTTCATCATTTATTACATTATTTTGAAAATTAATCATGTAATACTCTCTTCAAAATATAAGTCAGCGTATATTTTTCAATCAATTTTTTATTCTTTTTAAGTTGATAGTTAATCTAAAAGAGATGGACTATTTATTACTTATAGTTTTATACCCTTGACATGAAAATTATAATTACACAGGTAAGAACAACACAAACTAACGTATTGGTAATGTAAGGTAAGATCAAAATATCAAAAATTCAATCTAGTTGAACAATACTTATTGAGAAAGACAGTCACGAATCGGAAATGGAGGATACTAGTACCCAAAAAAGGTTCAAAACAACACCAGAAAATATAAAAGTAAGAAATCTTAAATAAATAAATAAAAATTGGTTTGAAAGATCAAAACTAAAAATTCCAAATTTGTAGAACATACATACGCATGTAAATTGAAGATGTACCTGAAATGATGAACCCAATGAAGCAATCTAGTTGAAAGAGAAAAATGAAGAGAGTGAGAGAAGAAAAGAGAGGAAATGAATAAACGTGTGAGGTGTGTTGCATTTACTCAAAGCTCGGGTTACATATACTAAAATGGGTCTGGGTGATTCAGACATATGAGTTATAATTTTTTTGAAATGTCTGACGTGGGAACGAAAATCGTACTCATTTCAAATTTATTCAATTAAAAAATAAATAAAATATAAGGATTAGATTTAACCCAAAAAAATTGTCCAATCATAATGAATATCTATATATAATATATTATAGGATCTGAGATCTGCTAAGGTACTAGACCCTCGTGGAATGTGAAGAAAAGAAAAGATTCTTGAACATTTGAAATTATTTAGTTGGAAAATAGTTAAAAATCTGGATCTTAATAAACATAGACTAAATTATATGAATTTTCTTTGAGTTTTAATGAAATTATATAAGTTATTCTATTTTTTTTATACTAACGTAAATCATCTCTAACTTTTATATATGTATATTACATGGATTAGTTATGAATATTAGATGACAATATCATGTCATTATCACATGTCATATTAGGGGAAAAGAGCATGTTCACATAATCTACTTTTTGTCTATGAAACATTTTATAATGGCCATTCACCTGGGAATAGAGATTTGGGAAGCCAACAGTTCCAACAGTTGTTTCTTACTTTGCACCACACTTGCTTGATAGTATGTTGCTCTTGTCCTCAACTCATTTAATCATGAGTCATTTTTCAATTTGTTGACATGTAAAATTTCATGCTATCCCAAAATGTATACTATTTTATGTATTTTTTTTCATTTTTATTGGTTAAAAAAAATAAAGTTAATATATATTTAATTCTAGTTTTAATTTTCTAATTAATAAAAAATAAGAGGTACGTTTGAGCGGTACAAATCTTAATATAGAATATATACTTCTCTAATAAATGGGATCAAAAGACATTAGTTTGATTTGATCTATAATAAAAAAATTAATAATAAACAAACACACAAAGGGAGGTATGTGGTGGGTTTAAAGAAAATAAAAGTTGTGTTTTTTTTGAAGTTGAGGATATTTTAGTATTTTTACTCTTTCATTTTAACTCGTTGTTAATCATGTTATATTAAATGGAGGTATGTATAAATATAGAAAGTATTTTCATTAAAACTTAGGAAATATCCATATAATTTACTTTAAACTTTTCTATATCCCAATATATGAAAGATCTAGACTCACTTTTTAATAATAGAAACAATTTTCATATGAGTTTAAAGTCTATATACCAATTTTGGTTTGAGTATAAAATTTAGAGTAAATTACACAGACACCTCTGAGTTTTAGTCAAATTACATAAACCGCCCCTTACTTTTCTATACATATACAAACCTCTCCTATTTTTTAACTTTCATTACATTGACCACCCCTGCATAAGAAATAAGTCTAATCTTTTAACCAAAAAATGTGATAAACGCAATTAAGTTAAACAAAACAACATATATTATGGAGACACGTCCAAATAATATATGAGTCAATATTTCTTTATTATTTTTGGTTCGTTACACTATATTGTAAGAGCAATTTAAACAATATTTCTTTAGAACTGTTGATGCATTTTGTAACAAAAAATAATAAAGATATATTGATTTGTATATTATTTAGATTTGTCTACACAATATATCATCATTTGTTTAACTTAATTGCATTTATCACATTTTTGTTTAAAATATTACACTTATTTCTTATGCAGTGGTGGTCAATGTAATGAAAGTTTAAAAATAGGAGAGGTTTGTGTAAATGTAGAAAAGTGAGGGGTGGTTTGTGTAATTTCACTAAAACTCAGGGGGTGTCAGTGTAATTTACTCTAAAATTTATCTACCAAATTTCATCTGAAGGTAAAATTTATGCACAATCCATATAAAAATTTATGGAAAATTTATGTGGATAGTGTAGTCAAACTACACTATCACAAGTTTAGTATATGTTTCAAAATATTTACGGAAGTAGTGTATTTTTAGGGAAGTCGTGGATGGGGTCCACGACTTTGGGAAGTCGTGGATACCATCCACGACTTCCCTGACATATTCTCTCTCTACGGAAGTCGTGTACCCTAAAGACGACTTCCATTGTATATTAATAACAAAACAGCTATGTAGCATAATGGCTCTTGATTTTTATGAGAACCTAGAGGTCCATGGTTCAACACCCACCTATTGTTTTTTTTTTTATTTATAATTTTGACATATATTATTTCTACAAGTACTATGATACATTATGAGTATATTGCATTATATTCATTACCAAATTTTATACATTTTTATTCATTGCCTAATTGTTTAAAACAATATAAAATAAAAATGTACAAAATTCAGTAATGAATATAATGCAATTTAACCATAATGTATGATAGTCCTTTTATAAATAATATATGTCAAAGTTATAAAATAAAAAATAAAAAAAAGCAATAGGTGGGTGTTGAACCATGGACCTCTAGGTTCTTATAAAAATCAAGAACCACTATGCTACATAGCTGTCTTGTTATTAATATACAATGGAAGTCGTGTTTAGGGTACACGACTTCCGTAGAGAGAGAATATGTCAGGGAAGTCGTGGATACCATCCACGACTTCCCAAAGTCGTGGACCCCATCCACGACTTCCCCCCGAAATCGTGGATACCATCCACGACTTCCCTAAAAATACACTACTTCCGTAAATATTTTGAAACATATACTAAACGTGTGATAGTGTAGTCAAACTACACTATCCACGTAAATTCTCCAAAATTTATATATATAATACAATATCAATAATTTATTTATATTACTTATATTTAAAATGTCAATAATAATTAAACATGAGTGATAAATGACACTAGTAAAAATTCTTACCATGCATATATTTTTGTCTCTTTTCATATTTCGTCCACTAAGGATGGAGGGACAGAGCTTGCGTGTGTATCCTAAAATTGCGAATATCATTGGGAAGCGTGATGAAAATAGAATTCGAAAAAATAGTGAGCCTTTGAAGAAGTTTGCAAACTTGAAATAAACAAACTTGGTGATCGGAACAGAGCTGCTTGGAATATATAAAAGCAAACAGATTTAAAAATTTATATGAAATTAGTATATTATCTCTCATTTATTTGAATTAACTTTTTTGAAGAGTTAATTATGAGTAAAAATGAATTATGGATGATGCACTAATCATGTATAAAATGTAAGTGCATTAGTTTTTTCGCAAAATCAAATAGTATAATATTTATACATTATCAACGTAAATGATTTATTAACAATTAATACATCATTCACCATTAATTTGAAATATTTTATTAACACTCAATGATGACTAAAAATGAATGATGTATAAAATTCATATATTGTCATTGTATACATTCTATAACAAAGAGTGTAATACCTATACAAGTCTAAAAATTTATACATAGTAAATATATCATCCATTATTCATTTGAAAGGCATATGGGAAAATAATTAGGGGTGGCAGCATGTGTTGTGTGGTTAGTATTTGAGAAAGGGTGAATTGTTTAGGATAGGATTTATTTACAGAGAGAAAAGGTAGTGTAAATTGGATAAATCAGATTTAAAAGTGAGTACAAGCTAATAAATCAGATTGGCACTTTTAATATGCATCTTGTTTATAGTACATAAATTTCATAAATATTATTAAGAAGAGAAGATGATGATTGAACAAGAACTTATGCTTAGTTCTTGGAAGAGAAAAACAAAGGATTGAAGATGAAGGATGAAAGCTTTTGATTGATTTGGATAATAGTTGAATTGAATCTTTTCTCTTACTTTACAAGTGAAGAATGGTGATGATTATATAGATCTTAACTATAACTAACTAACCAGAATATATCACACGTGATCTATTAAAGTAAGAAGCTAAAGAACTTATGTGCCCCTGTTTTGGTTGTATGCGCCTGCACCAAGATTATAAGTCTCGTGCCTGTGTTGTGGCCAAGCAGCCTTGGTCAGGTAGTCCCGTAGTCTCGGTCAGATGGCCCATGTGGCCCATGTAGTTGATGGGCTTGGTCCTGTCTTGGTCAGGGGACTTGGCACTGTCTCGGTCAAGCATCCTGATGGCCTTGGGCATGTCTCGGTCATATAGCTGAGGCTTGGTCCTGTCTTGGTCATGCGCCTGAGCCTTGGTGCTATTGTCGATGCGGTCATGCGTCTGAGCCTTGGTGCTATGGTTTGCTCGGTCAAAATCAGAATTGGTTTGGCCAAGTTGATCAAACATGATATTGCTTGATAAATATAATATTTATTTACTGTTAATATAAAGATTTACACATAATCATTACATTATTTACTATTCATTTGATTTTGTTTTTGAAAAATCAATACTAATTAAATATAAATTATAAATAATACAATAACAATATATAAAATTTGCTGCGGTCCATACATTTTTTCTCAATTATTTGAGATCAGTGTAGTTAATTAATAAACCTATACCATACATTTTTAAAAATTGTATTTTAAAAAAGTAGCTCTTATTTTATTTATATAGAAAAAATAGTCTATACAATAACCGTATAAATAAATATAATACACGTAAATCAAGAATAATATACTAATTACGCCAAAAAAATACACTAACATTTCACAAATATTAAACTATTTATTCTATCATTATTATTTATTGTACTTATTTTTTTAGAACTATAGAAACTTAGCCAAGAGACAAGGTCGATTTTGTGGTCAATTCACATGAAAATCTTTAAATTGAAAATTTAAGTGAGAGATAGCTGATTTTGGCTGAATAGCATTGTAATGAGCATATCCTATAAAATATAGTGTTCATTAATAACTCGATATAGTTTAATATTCTATTGAGTGGCATATAACTTAATATATTATACATCTAAAATAAAGAATACAAATTTTCTATAGCCAATATTTTATGTTATTGTTTTGTCATTAATAACAAACACTCATCTCATTCAAGATTTTGATAATTTTTTTAACTTATTTTTAAGAGTTGATTGTTTCTGGATGGTAACAAACATAATAACATATAATAGAATAATATATATAGAATATTTATGTTCTTAATTTTATGGGATATGAATATATTAAGGAGTGTAATATCTATGTATTAACAGTGTAAAAATTTATATATAATCAAATGCATAATCTATTATTCATTTGTATTACTTTTATTTAAGAGTCAATGATAATTAAAAATAGTGAAGGATGCACTAAAAGTATAAAAACTCTTAGCATAAATAATTTTCTATATTAAGTTATACGGTGTCCCAAAAGAATGTTAAACTATATTAAGTTATACATGACCACAACAAGTTTTATTCATCTTAGAAGATTTTTTGTTCTAAAATTAAAGGTAATGATAATTGTAGTGATGGATGGAGGTGCAGTGGAATTTTGGAAATTCACACACCGTGTTTCCAAACACCTAATTGAATCTATCTTAATATATAGAAACCTTAAAATGAAATTTTGAAAATATGAATATGGTTAATAAATAATAAGAATAATAATATCAAGTGTTAAGAAATATACACATACATAAGAATAGGAAGATGAGAACACTTGTTACAGTGATAAATAAAAACATTTAATGTGAACGACTAGATCTTATTGAATGATAAAAATTTAAAGAAAAGATTATTACTAATAACTAACTTTTAATCATAATCATTCATATAAAGTTATAAGATCCAAATTTATCATTTTCACAATTTTTATATGAGAAATGTTTTTACTTGAGTCACATCTATTATATATATATAAGCCTGAGGTGTCAAATGCAATTTTTCAAAATCCATCTTTAACTTCACTCTTCAATTCAAGTATAAATGTAAAATAAACTTTATACCTGGGTAGTATTGAGTAACATAGCGACCTACAAAAAACACTGTAGTAGGACAACTAAGAAAAAATATATAAGTAATTTATAGTCTGTCCATATAAATTCACAAAACAAATACTAAAATAGATCATATTAAATACACGTTTCTAATTAATAATGAGGTGACAGAAGTTTGGAGGTCATAACAAAGTTGTATCTAACGAAATTAAAGGGATAAAATATTCACTGCTACCCTCCCTGTACTATCTAGCAATTGACTTCCTAGCTTTATACATAATAAAGTCATAAACATGTCCATATATCAGCAAAACAGAGTGCCAAGAAAGGAAAAGATAAAATGCCAGAAATATAGTGCAATCATATATTTTGCCTTATGAAGAAAACCACCTCAAACTTTGAGTATATGATCTATGCACATATGACATAATATGAGTAACTAGTCTCAAAGGTTTTACAAAACCCAAATGTTGTTAATCCCTTCTATCCAATTATGACACCAAAAAGCACTATAGATTGTCTGGGTCTGACTTACAAAATCAAGAGTAACCTGTGAAAGTATATTTTCATCAATCTTGAACTAATTTCTTAAAGCCTATTTGTATCATCTCAGTGGCATTACTTCTCTATAATGTGCAGTTTTATCGACTATCATACTTTTTCCTGTTTAATATCCTAGTCTAACATTTATGGTATACTAGGTGTTGAAACATCATCTTCCTTACCAGACACATGTTTTTCAGGTAAAGTAGGCAATTTTTCTTCTTTACAATTTCCAGCACTATTCAATGCCTCATCAGCTTCTGTTATTGTCTGAAGGATGTCTGAAGGAATGGCTGCTGGATCCAATTCTTGACAACCCTTTGGAGCATTAGGAGCTTCTTGCCCTGTAAGCAAGTAGTTAGGAACCTGATGAGAGAAGCGAAACAACTCCACTTTCGGAATCTTCCTTACCTGATCCTGCTTCTGATATACTGTTCTAAAACCATCAAGCTTAACAAGTGGTGAAACTAATACACCTTCCTCGTAGTTGAAATCTTCAAGCACCTCCACCATATCATACTTCTGAATGACATAATCAGGAGTAGTTTTATTCCAATCAGGTGACCAATTTCTATAAAGAGCCCAGACTTCCCCCTTTCCAGGAAAGATGCAAACAACTCCTCTGTTGCCTTTTGTCCACCTAACCTTGTGCGAAAATGAATTTAATGAATCGTTCATTTCATGCCTGCCAGTCCAAAAATGCCCACAGGTTTTATCAAAACCAGATTCTATCCAATCTATTGGGCCCAATTCAGTGTTGCTTCGAGAGTTGAGCCAACTGATCTGCATTCTAAATGGCTTGCTGGAGATCACCTTGCGAATTCTAGCATAATATCTAGGCATTCCATCAACATCGTATACAGCCCAGACCTGGTCCTCCTCAAAGGAATCTTCAGCTCTATGCATGTCAAAATTGTGAAAATCAGGATCTGGAACATCCATTGTAATGCCGGCTTGCTTCTCCTTCACACCACCATCAGATGTGACTGGGACAGAATGATTGTCTATATGCCTCTTACCATCAATACTGGAACCATCATGCTTCTCCGAGCCAGTTGTTTTGTTATCAACGGGGCCTTTTTGTCTCTTATTTCCTTTGTCCTTGTTTCTAACCATAGCTTCAGACGTTGATCTCCATTCTTGAACTTTCTTGCAAATTTCAGTTTGTGCCTTATGAATCAACATGTTTCGTGCTTCATGTTTTCTCATTTTCTTCTTAGGTTTATCAACATTATTAAAAGAAGAAATGCCTGAAGAAGCATTGGATGCTGAGTTTTGAGAAACTGCCCATGTTCTTCCTGGATTAGCAGAGTTATTCTTTCCAGCACTCTGTCGAGAATTCTGATTATGTTGCCGAGAAGACCAATTAGATGACTTAACAACATCCGGAGGCGGACTAATCTCTATAGCCACAAATGGTTCCTTACAGTTGGGACATTTAAGCACATCGTTCAAATAAATTCTGAAATATTCAAATTGTGTCCTGCACTCCTTACAGACTGACCAAAAGGTACCAGCATTTTCATGTGGGGGAACAGAGGATGAAGGTACCTGAGCATCATTGTTTCCAGTTCTCACATTTGGAGTTGCATTCTTGTTAAGATTACAAAAATCATTTGAACTGGGTGCTTCAGATTGGGAGCCAAAGTGGTTGGGAGCATTATGCTGAAATCCTTTCGAACTCCTATTCTGGTTATATGCTAGCCTCTTGGACTTATCTGATAGCAAACTCCATGCCTCTAAAAGCAGCTTAAATGCACCTTCTGCACCTAAAGACTTGTTTTTGTCAGGGTGAAGAGCCAGAGCCAGCTTCTTATATTGATTCCTAACTGCTTGATCATCAGCAAAAGGGTCAACACCAAGTATACCATACCAGTCCATTTCTCCATTTATTTTATCCTCAGCAGCGATATAAACCTCAAGAGTTGTCAAAAACTGGGAAACACCTTCCAGTGCAGGATACAAATTCAGAGCCTTGAGAGCAAACATTTTCGCATCGGTAAACTCTCTTTCAGAAAATTTCCTCTCTGCTATTTCTTTGGCCCTAACAGCTTCATCTTTGTTGCACTCCATAATTTTCCAGCTGTCTCAACACTTAATATGTTGCTTCCACGCGTAGTTAAGAGGGGAAAAATTTAAGCATGGGCAATGAGTTTTATAACATGTCACCTTTGCTTGAAGAACCTTCAATCATGCACCTATCCCAAATGAGAGAAAAATGAGACATGGTTGTGCACCTATCCCAAATACTTCAGGTGGTTGAGCAACAATTATAGAAAACCAACATCTCAAAATTGTATCAGATATACAAAACTAGTAATGACAAACCGTGGTGTGCAATTCAACATTTTTAACCTTCTAGGATAAGGCCCAAGTCAGGTTTTTGATCATCTAAGGTTACTTGTGAATGCTATATAGGCTTTCCAAAACCAAAAAATGTATATGGCAACAATGGCATTTCCACAACAAGGTCATTCTAACAATTGAGGATCTATAGAATTTCTCGATATAAGAAATGCATTATCTATGCAAATAAAAAATGGGTGCTCTGATGCAATAGTCTCCCACCTAATGGAGATGAGAGGGTAAATGTGCAAAGTCTTACTCTATAAGTGGAGAAGCTGCTTCAAGGATTTGAACTCGTTGCAAACAATTTTACTATTACTAGAAGCTCACATTCACATTTCTAAGTTTTAACCGTAAGCAAATGATCTATTTTAATAATGTAGGTATTCAGATGAGTTTTCCTCAAAGAATATGCATTGCTTGTGCAGATGAACTACGATAGACATCATGTGAAGAAACTGGAAATAATTATTACAATTTTTCTCTCTGAAGTCTGAATAGCTTGACAAGTAAATCACTGTCCATCAGTCACCGAAAATAAAGAGAAAAGGAAAGTTTTCAAAGAATTATTGAACACTCAGTGGATATAAACAAAATGGCCAAGATTTATTATATTGAAGAAGAAAAAAACATAAACAATATTATATATGAGGGTGAGCCTTGGCACTAAGAAGAATTCTAGCAACACACACTTAATATTTTCTTTATTATTAGCTGAATTTTATGCTAACTCATCTAAATCACAGTTCCATTCTCTATTTAGTGGATTCTGCATCAGCTTCACTGCATAATAGTGTGTTAAAGGCACAAGTAACATCCTATAAATTGTAAAGTCAACTCATAACAGTCACAGGTTTTATCCTTTGGGCTTTGGGGACAATAACAATACTGTTTCAAGATATTTCATTTCAATCGCCAGCATCAATTAATCAAAAATGAAAATTATAAACTTTGAATAAAAATTTACACGAGGCTCTCGCCTAGTGTGATCTGGGAGGATAGATGTATGCAGTCTTACCCTCAAAGGCGAAGAGATTATTCCTAGAATTTGAGCACATGAGTTGGGGTTACAAGGCAAGTGACCTTACCGTTATGTGGAATCTCACCCTCCAAGATACCAACTTTTCTTTATTATTAGCTGAATACTATGGTAGATGCACACAGCCTTACTATCGCAAAGGAAGTTGTTTCCATGGCAATCAACCGAAGCTCACACTCAAAAATACCAACTTCGAATATTGAAAAAATAAACTTAATAATAAAACCATAGAATTCAAACCTTCCCATCAATACAAAACAGCATGAAATTCGGAAACCTTGAAAAGATGCAAAAGAAGCTTAACGAACAATGCACCAACCGTCAATGTTCTAAAATCAACCCGTTTTCTTTTCAGAAAAAGAATTCAGAGTAAAAGAAGTCCTTCATGGATGTACATGGCCATGCATATTCAAATACCACGTAACCGTCGAAATTCAAGATTTAAAACTCAGCAATTTAGTGCATTTATATTAAAACCCTAGAATTTTAATGCATTTCCAAATCTAACAAACAATTTAGCAGCAAAAGAATACAAGATTCTTGTGCAGTAACAATAGTAACTAGTAAGTAATGAAATAGTTAAATTACCAAGTTGGAGAGAAAATCTTGTGACGTTTAAGGAAGTTGAATTTGAAAAGAACAGCACCAATTCACTATCTACAATGACCAAATCTGTCAGAAACAAATAGACAGAATCTAAATTGCTCCAAGATTATTGCGAAAATGAGAGGTTTTTTGTTATTTTCTCAACTACTTCTTTTAGTTTTAACATAAAAGCTCTTTTTTTTTTCTAATCATGGTTAGGCCAATAACTTAACTAGGGTTAACCTTCAAACTCATGGTTTTATAGTTAAGGTTAGTTTAACTGTCTAACATATTAAGATCATGGTTAACTTTTAAATTCATGGTTTTTATACTATGGTTAGTTGCATTGAATACTAATTTTAATTGGTAAAAATAAATTTAAATTAGTTAGTTCACATATCAAATAACTTAATACTTTTGATTAATACCTTTCTAATAATATTTTCTTCATGAATCAAAATTAGTGACACATTGTTTTGTTAAAGCATCAATTTGTATGATATCATTTGTATTTATTAAGATAAGACACTCAAACATAATAATAATAATATCACATGCACTTGGATGAAAATTATCTATATCAATATGGTATCCTCAACCTTGTTTTGCTCAATAAAAAAGTGATACGTTATTTAAATTTTTTATCTCAGTATACTAGTAAAAAGTATACATTCCTATGTGACTTTTCTTTCCATGTCACTTTTTCATTGAGTTGGACAGAGTTAGAATTGGAGACACCAAACTTAGACAAGTGATTCACATCTTGCAAAGGGACCTCATTTGATTATGCTACCAATTGTGGGGTACATATTGGTTGTTTCATAGTTTATATCGTTGTATGTACTATTAATTGTGAATGATCAGAAAAATAGTTAATTATTAATTTTTTAACTTAAATATAATTTTTCAATCTATCACAAACTAATGGTACATGTAGTCACAAAATAACCCAATTGTGAGTATGTCATTTTTTAGCACCTAGGTCTACTTAACTATTAGCTGGTGAAAATATTAAGAATAGAAGAAGCTTTAATAGGTAAATACTCTAAATTGATCATCTTGAAGGTTCTCTTATTTCACTTACACGTTGTCATCAACAAGTTCTTCCGACCACCACTAAGGACAACAATTAGGAGAGGAATGTTGGGAAACACAACAAAAGTGGTACTCATGGAAAGCTAGATCTGGTGGATGTGGAAGGAAGAGCCATATGAGGTCGAGGTCAAAAACAACTAGGGGAATATGCATCACAAAGGTAAATTAAATGACTCGCTAAAATAATGGGTATGATAAAAGAGCTTAGATTAGGAAATATAATTTAGAGTGTCATTTTTTCTCTCTAGAAAATGGCATCTTCTCATATGAAAGTCCATGCCTCTTTAGGCCATCAATGAACCTAGATCCTCCATAGAAAAAGATGGGCCATTCACACCATCATGATTTGTACTACAATATATAATAATAATATAATACAAAAATGCTATCAAAGGGGCACGAAAAAATGAGGTAAATAATCAACCATATGCATATATGAAGAAAAAAGATGCTCTACTTCCAATAGTCAAAATAAAATATTAGTGTGATGCACGAGTTTGTACCATACTAAATGGGGTCATCATGTTTTTATGTTGTCATGCATGAAAATCTGTTTCATCATTGATGCACCTCTCTGGGTACTTGGCAACTACATCCAAGAAGGAATGGGGATCCTTAGTCTTATTGAGTCAATATTCATATGGTGCACAAATTTTCAAACAATATTGGAACTATCTCCACTAATCATAAGAACAATAAGGGTATGTCACATAGGCATGTTTTTATTGGTTTGCTGGCCTATGAGGAGCTAACCTTAAATATCCCTTTTTAGGGTTTATTTACCAGTTGAAATTTGGAAAGGATAAAAGAGTAAAAAAATGCTTTAGAGTTATCTCAATTCTCATACATATATTTTATAGTTATTAAAATTTCTATTTCTCTTCTATTTCCTTCAAAATTCAACTCATAAAATATAACCCAAATATGATACCTAGTCAAATTAAAATTTCTTCTTGTTTGACCCTTTCACCATGCATATAATACATGTTAGGAAATTATCTTATTCTTAAAGCTTTTAAATTTTGTGAACTTATTTAGGTGAATTCTAATTTTTTTTTGCAGTTTCATGATAATGCACAATTCCCAATTTTTGCACACTTACAAAACAACTAGGTTCACATGAGGGTCTACTGGTCCATTAATTATTTGTTTACAATTTCACTTTCAAGTCTTTTATGAAACTTGGTTATCTAGCCTCATATTATTTTCTCAAGCTTTTTAAGCCTAAACTACATTCTAAAGTATTACCAAGAACATTATAAAAATTATATGAGCCATTAACTTTCCGAAGTATCAAACTTAAGTGCTTTATGGAAGGTGTGCATATTGCACTAAACATACACTAAGGTCGTTTAGCTTTATTCATTCAAGTAGATGTGTTAGATTTAATTCTTCTTCTTCCTTTATGTTGTTATGTATTCTTTTCTTCTAAGGGTAGTTGAGGTTTTACATCTTGGTGTAAGGGTGCTGTAGTCTTTTTCTTTCTTTTCTATTTTTAGCCATCAAGGTAGTTAAGTTAGTTATTTTAGTTTTTGATCATTTCCTTCTTTGGCAAGTAGTTGTATATAAACCCTTTGGGTTCTTTATGAAATGCATACAAATTAATTCTTTTCATTCATTTTCTTCCAAGTTCTTTCTTCTCCTTCTTCTTCGTGAATGAGTTCACGATACCAAGATGTGTCAAAATTATCCATAATCCACAATCTATGTAAATTTATCCAAATTAAATTCATCAATATTCATCTATTAGAGTTAATGAATTTAAATGGATATAATACAGTGAATAATATTGATAATAGATAGATTCAAATCCATCCATTATATCTATGGATATCCAATCCATCTTAAAAACAAAAATTCAAAAATGATTTTATTTGCTTTGGAATTTTATTTAATATTTAAGAAAGCTAAATTCAATCAAATTCATTCATGATTCTCACTCCCACTTCTAATATTTTATTAAATTGATATCAATTTCATGACATGTGTATGTTATTAATATTAAAGTTTTATTCTTAAGTACATAAAACATATAAGTATGAGAAAAAAAATATGCACCGAGAATGTATAAGTTTTATATACTATCATTGTGTCATCTACCATTTATATTTAATCATCATTGACTCTTCAAAAAACGTAATCCAGATGAATGATGTAGTAATTATATATAAATCTTTACACTCACAGTGCAGAGATATTATACTTTATAAGTATTTGTTAAAAAATTGACATGTATAACCTTAAACATCACATACTTGTAGAATATTGAAAAATATATTTTTCTATAAAATTTTAAAAAATCACTTTTTGAAAAATTTGATTTTTAAAAATGATTTTAGAAATGTTTTTCTAAGAGGTGATTTTAAAAAATATTTAGTCAGGTAGTAATTTTTAAAATATTGATTTTCTTCAATAATATTTTTAGTTCCAATAATAAAAATCAAATGGATTGGATATCCATCAATCCAAATCCATGAAAATGGAATCATGGATGTATTGGAATCCATTGAATATGGATAGAGATGACAAAATTATCCACAATCCATTCAAATCCATTCGTTAGAGCTAATGAATTTAAATAGATATAATACAATAGATAATGTTGATAATGGATGAATTCAAATCCATCAATTATATCTAATGGATATCCATAGATATATCTATTTTGATGGATATCCAATCCATCCAAAAATAAAAATAAAAAAATGATTTTCTTTGCAGTTTTTAATTTCATTTAATATTTAAGAAAACTAAAGTCAAGCAAACTCATCCATGATTCTCACTCTCACTTTTAATATTTTATGAAATTGATATTAATTATATGACATGTGTATGTAGTTAATATTAAAATTTTACTCTTAAGTACATAACATATAGATGTATAATAAAAATGTATGCACTGACCAATGTATGGGTTTTATACATTGTTACTGTAACATCCACCGTTTATATTTCATTATCATTGACTATTAAAAAAAGTAACTCAAATGAATGGTGGATTATACAGTGATTATGTACAAATCTTTATACTGACAGTGCATATGTATTACACTCTAAAAGTATTTGTTAAATAATTTACACGTAGAATCTTAAACAACACATGCTCATAGAATTTTGAAAAAAATATTTTTCTATAAAAGTTAAAAAAAATCACTTTTTTAAAATTTGATTTCTAAATGATTTTAGAAGTGTTTTTTTTAAAAGGTAATTTTAAAAAATGTTTAGTGGAAATAGTAGTTTTTAAAATAATAATTTTCTTCTATATTTTATTAATTCCAAAAAAATCAAATGGATTGAATATTCGTCCATCCAAATCCATGAAAAAAGAGTTATGGATAAATTGGATGGATTGGTATCATTGGATATGAGTGAATTGAATAACTTAAAATATAATTTAAATTAATTTATATGTATTAATGAATGACTTTCCATCCATCCATTAGTATCCAAATTCATCCATTTGTCACCCCTAGATATGAATGAATCTATTAACAATATAATAAAGGAAACTCTTTCATGCCACATGTCACTTTCTCCTTAATGCCACAATTTCAACTCCTTCATGACTTAAAGGGAACTTGTATCCTTAATGGATCCAACTTGTTGGTTGTGTGCTTGATGTATCATTTTTGCCTTTGTCCTAACCATAGGGCTTCCTAAACCTTGTATGACTTCTTGATTAACATTGGATCTTATTTGGTTCACATTAGAAAATATGATACCAATTTATAATAAATGTTTATGGTGTTGAATCGACCCGAAAAACCTAATGTTCATGTGGTAAGTTGAACACATTTTTTATACCTTAGTGTAAATCATGTCTTTTTTCCCTAGCCCAAAGTAGACATGATGTCTGAAACTGGAAAGCTGACACACCTTACAACTCATTTTTCCAACTCTGGATAAAACTAATATTCAATATCCAAAGAGCAACCTAATGAATAATTGTCTTTCAAGCAAGAATGCCCAACATTCAACATCAAGGCTTCATAGTCCTCCATTCCAAGTCTCCTTATTCAACCAAGTGGTCATTTTTTCTTCTCTTCTTTTCCTACCATAACTAAACATATTCTCTACAATTCTCATAGTTTTTTATCATTCTATTGTTCTATTATTGGTTCTCATTTCCTTAAGGTCCAAATACTAATGGATTAAAGGTTCTTCACAAAACTCTAAGTTATTCCAAGAAATTATTTTTCCTTTAAACATTATTACAAAATATAAGGAAGAAGTTTTTAGACTTCAATTTTCAGTATGGTTAAGGGTAATGATCTTGGTGAGTCAACCACAAGATTCTTTTTGCAAGTTTACAAAGAAACAACATTGAAAGTTTTGCCCCATTTCTTTTTAAATAGGTTCATCTAACACCATTTTAATGGTGAACCAAAATTGTTTTTCCTCTTTGATTAAGGTATTGTTCCGCAATGCAAGCTTGTAGCTCGTAACTTTTTGGTCTTGTGAATAAATTAATAGAGTCATTCCATAAACCTAAATTGGATGAAATATGTAACTTTTAAGAAATGAGTTTGTAGGTTTGAAAACTAGTTTTTAGAAAGCTACTTCATATAGTTTTTCAAAAATCATAAAAACCTTCACTAATTCATTTGTGAGTTTTACACTTTTAAATTTTACATAATCACATTAATTAAACCACACTAAAATATCTACTAATAATTGTAAATTAATTATAGATGACTAAATTAATAGTAATTGGAAATAACTACCAGTAACTTTACTAAATTGTGTAGAAGATTAATTAAATGATTTTAAAAGAAATAATAATTTTACCAAAATTCTAACATTTATTAAATTATAAAATTAATACTAATTTTACCAAATTACTAATATTTATTTAATTATATACATATCTAATTGCTCCAATTAAAATTTATAATTTAATTAATAAAAAAAACTAAACAAAGAATACATAAATTGTATATGTCCTTTTTAGGAATTTAAGAATTTCAGTTAGTTTTACCGAACATCTATAATTTGATAAGTTACCTACATAGTCATAAGCTTCTAATTATCTTTACAACTACAAACTCACAACTACAAACTACAAGCTAGTTTTATCGAATAACACCTAAAGTGTCACATTGGGTAAACATTGGGATGTTTAAAAGATATTGAAGTAAAATTGAATATGTTTAGAAACTTTGGTGAATTTGGCCCTCAGTTAGTTTGTGAAATTTTGGTCATTCTAAAATGTGTTCTTGACGAGATGTTGTTTATCATGATTAAATGTTCACCATGTGTTGTTAAATATGTTCTTGACGTTTGGAGTTTGTATCTTTATAATGTTCTCCAAAATTGACCTGGTCCTTGAATTATACCATACTTGTATTACTGAAATTGTTTGGTTGGTTTGCCTTTAAGTGACATGAATCTTAAGCTTTGGATTGTGATAATTATGGTTGAATTGTGGACATTTAAGCACGTGGTGGAATAATGTGGTTATTGTCCAAGTATTAATTAAATGGGGTTGAGATCGGTTTTTGTTGAGTAATTAGAATTAATGAGCATCGTAGGAAGAATAAGTTACTTCCTAAAAAGTTTGAGTGAAATGAGTGGAAATCTCATATTGTGAGACTTCTTCAAAAAATGGCTAAACAATTGTTTTGAGTTTTTTAAGGATTAGTAAGTGAAGTGGTGGCCCTAGACGAGGCTGCGAAGAATCACACCATCTAAGATTCAGATTATTCCTCCAATCGGGGTTGTATATGCTTGATGAAGGATCATAATTTTGTTGCTGTTGTTGAGGTCTGTTGTTGTAAATATTTGTTGCGTAGGCCTCACGATGGTCACCAGCTTTGCGCTCCAAGAGAAAATGACAAACATCAGCATAATGGTCAGTTGCGGTGCAAATGCCACAAACTCGTGCTACAAGTGGAGGTTTCTGCTGATTCATGGCAAGTTGATTGACCAAGGTAGTAATGGAGTCAATTTTTTTCTCAAGTTTATCTTGCCTCACTGAATCTGTCCTAACATCATGGACACCTCTGACCACTATAGCATCACTACTTATTGTACTGAACTGTTGAGAGTTTGAAGACATCTTCTCAATCAAACCTCTAGCCTCAAAAGGGATCATATCTACAAGTACACCATCACTAGCAACATCAATGGTATTCCTCTCCATGTTGTTCAGACCCTCATAGAAATATTGCAGGTGGAGTTGTTCAGAGATATGATGATGGGGGCAGCTTGCACATAGTCTCTTGAATCTCTCCCAATATTCATATAAACCTTCTGCATGCAGTTGTCTGATTCCAGAAATATATTTTTTGATTGCAGTGGTCCTGGAGGCATCTGATTGCAGTGGTCCTGGAGGCAGGAAATAATTTTTCAAGGAAGATTCTCTTCATGTCATCCCAACTAGTAATAGACCCAAGGGCCAAGTAATACAGTCAATCTTTTGAAGCACCCTCAAGCGAATGTGGGAATGCCTTCAAACATATGTGATATACTTGGACATCACGAGACTTCATGGTGGAACATACAATGTAGAACTCCTGAAGATGCTTATGAGGATATTCACCTGCAAGTCCATAAAACTTAGGCAACAAATGGATTAGTCCAGTTTTGAGCACATATGACACATCCTTATTGGGATACTGGATGCACAAGCTTTCGTATGTGAAATCAGGTACAACCAACTCCCTTAATGTCCTCTCACATGGGATTGGAGGTGGTTCAACCATATTTTTAGAGTATGTCATAGAATTGACAGAAACAACGGAATGCATACAAACAATAGAATCAGTATCACTATCAGGTAAGTTAACACTAAGATGAAAAGACTCACTACCTAAATTTAAATTCCTAACTTGTCTAATCAAACTATGAAATGTTCTATCAATTTCAGGATTTATTGGATGCAAAGAGTTAGGATTTCCCCTAGTCATGCACTAAATGCAACACTAAGAACCATGTATGACAGTAAGTGAAATACATGTTAATTTTCAGTGATCAACCAAAACTTTGCATTAATAAAATCCTAATACCATAAGAAACATCTACAAAAACTTACAGGACAAAACTCAAAGCCTAACTAATTTAATTAAATGCAGCAAAATCAAAACAATTGGAAAAATAAACTTGTAAAGTAAAAAAGAAATAGTAAACATACTCTTTTTGGATTTTCAGAGTGGGTTCTATAAATGCAGTATGTAGAGAAAGAATCATTATATTTTTCTACCCCAAATGCATATATAATATGTCCAATTCTGATTAACGGTTCCAAAGTTATACCAAAAATAGAAAATCAAGAGTAAAACTAGTCACTACTTGTTTGTATCTCACAACCATCAACAAGGTGATTGACTATGATGCTTCCACTATTCAATATGTGATGAAAGAAGTGTGGAAATAAAGTTTCATGCAAAAATTCCAACCACAACTATATTAACCAACATACACCCGAATCAACCAACAAGCAAATAACTAAACAAGACAACAAACATCAAATAGTGAATGCTACAGACAAATTTTGAAACTCAAACAGAATGGTTATTCTAAGACACACACTACACTATACTAAGAACTTTTGACAAGAACCGATAATCCCCGACAACGGCACCAAATTTGATCGAGGTTGTACCCGATACAAATAATATAACAATAAAAAACTGTAGTACTAGGAAGTGACTCCTAGGTCGTTTCCCAAGGATTATCTTTCAAGCAAAGTTTCAAACACCTTATATACTCACACACACACAAGGGATTTTTGTTGTTGTTGGATAGTATGAACATAAATCAAATTCAGAAACAATAGTTAAATGTAATGAAACGGCTAAATCCCTTTGGTTCGTTTGTTCATAACTCAATCCTCGGTTTCAATTAATTATTTTCAGATTCCAACCATTAACTTCCGAAATTGTTGAGAACCAATTAACTAAGCGATAATCAATTCAAAGTTCCAATACTTAAGCTTCTAACTAAGCGAAATCAGCGTAAGCATGAAACGGTTAACAAATTCACACGAACTAAGCATTCATGCACTGTAGAGTAAATCAGCTAAGCGAAGATAAACTCATAAACTAGTTTCTAAGATAGAAAAAATCAACAATAAAGAAACTGAAAATGCATTAATAATAAAACCTCAAGAGATTTGATACATTACCAAAGGAATTTAGTCTACATGTTTAACCTTCCATTCGGTGGAAGATACAAACCGAAAAATGAAGAAGATGAATGAAAACCGAAAATTAAGAAGATGTGAAACCCTAGTAGAGCAAAAGAGGGGAAAACGAAATTCTGAAAATGAGTGAATGTAGAGAGTGAGAGTGGAATTTGGGTTCCCTCTTTTACAATGAGTAAAACCGAAAATTGGCCCAAAACTAAAACCAAATTTACAAATAAAAACTCCCAAAATAAAAATACAATCTTTACTTCAACACATATCCCCCACGTTCATAATGCCCAAAATGCCATTGGTGCCAAATATGATCTGAAAATGATAATAGATTTAATCATTTTAGGAATATTAGTCCAATAAAGTCTAAAACATTAAACCATGTGAAACAAAGTCCATTAGGCACCAAGAATCATCAATCATGCTAAATTAAGGTTATGAATAGTGTGTAATATATTGTTCACCAAATACCCCCACACTTAACCTGTTGCACTCGTGGGCAAAATCAAGAAATAAGGCTATGCTAACCGATATGCACCAAAGTGAGTCATGCAAGAAGATCACAAAAACTAGAAAATGAAACACCTAAGAAAGTCACATACTTCACAATGAAATGGGCAAAATCAAACACACAAGAGTAAAAGAATCAAATCAAGATATCTATGAACATCATCCAATGAATTCAAGTATGCCACGAAACCAATCAAACCAAGAGGCGAGTCACAACAATGATAGAACCTCACAAAATATGCTCTCTAAAGTGTTTACACTCATATGTCTTAAGTTGCAAGTGTTTACACTCAAAACACTTCTTGAAAACAAACACAACCATATGCTTGACAAGTCTCTAACATCAATATCAAAACACTTCCAGAACACTCGCTTGGATCGTCCTCTATCTCCGAGTCGGAGGAGAGGTTGACAACTTCAATGGAGTCCTCAATGTTAATCAACTCCATGCAGTTATCCTCTTCATATGCTGGCTCATATTCCTCTGCCGCCATCTTCTCATCTAGAACATAGGGCAAATGCTGCGAGGGAGTCACCAACCTTGCATCCGCTTGGAGGTTTGGCATCGTCCGACGGGCTGCTCTCCTCCATACTGGGCAATTCATCGCATCATCCCAAGTCTGTCGCCTCCTGGAAGGTCCTGCAACATTTGGCCCTTGAGGGGTCACAGACTAGGTCGACGGCACAGTAGGTGTCGGTCTACGAGGTGGCAGAGTAAAGGAAGCTTCCACCTCCTTGTGATGGTAGGGAAAGCGCATGAAAGATCCATCACACACCATTTCTATCTCTAAGGCACAAGGGCTTATGTAGGTGTATCTATGACCATCACTACTTCATGCCTCCTCCTGGGACATCATAAAGCGATAACTCTGAATCATGACCGAGCGATCCATCTGAACAAGACGCGAATAAAAGAAAAATAGAAAGAAAAGGGAGTAAAACATCTAATGAATATTACTCATTGACGGCGTGGAATTACACAGAATATTACATCCAGACAGACACGCATAATAACACAATATATACATCACATATAAAAAATGCACAATGATGAATGATGTTATAATCTCAGATTATGAGGATCAAAGTCCACAATCTCAATGTATGAATGTTATGCTTGTTTCA
>NC_032010.1:6200528-6200931 GCF_001865875.1 Lupinus angustifolius | reverse complement strand
GTTAATCGACTAAGTTGGCATTTAATCGGTTATCTGGGGTTCTGGACTGATTCTTTATAAACTGCGTTTTCAGAATTAATCTCATAAGTTGCATGTTGCATTTATTAGAGAGTTAGAGCATTTTACGTGTTAATTGTTGCATCTATTTGTTAAGTGCATTTGTGAGTTTAGAAAGGAGAGATTCTATGCTTTAGGATGGAGTGCATTTCATGTTATAATTTCTTATATTTTCCCTCACATGTTCATGCGTATTATTGATGCTTTTTTGTGAAGTTTTTTAGATTCTGTAACTTCTGTTTTCATACTAATACATTGTCATATTGCATGAGTTTGTATTAGGTGTGTTTTAGAGTAAAGCCTTCTTGTCATATTTGAGCTTTGTTTTAGCTTAATTTTACTCTTC
>NC_032010.1:6199123-6200428 GCF_001865875.1 Lupinus angustifolius | reverse complement strand
GTTTTCTTTGTCGGTAGGAAGGGAGTCAAACCATTGAATAGGTTTCTTTATTTTCTTGTAATTTTCTAAGTATTGTAATTGGATGATATGCACGTAAATACATTGATTCAATTATAGTGAAGGAAATCTCCCAAGTCAGCCGGGAGGCCTGGATGTAGTTTGCAGTGGACAAGCAAACGAACCATGATAAAAATTCGCGTTGCAGGATTTTTCTCTCTCTCTCTTTACTGTTTTTAATCGATTATCTAATATAGTAGAATTAATTGATACATTATGTATTTGTGTTATACTGATTGATACTCTGATAAAGTTTGTAAGCTCTGTTATTCATTTCATTATCGGTTAACTGTTGTGGAATTAATCGAATCTGTCTAAGCTTACTGTTTCCGTTTTAATCAATTAAGACTGTTACGTTAATCGATTATCCCTGTTCTGTTAATCGATTAAGTCTGTTGCATTAATCGATTATCTTCATCCTGTAATCGATTAATTAGGGGTGATTCAGCATTAAGTGTTGAGTTTCGAAAAGCGGCTATTCTAACCGCTATACCTATTCAACCCCCCCCCCTTCTAGGTGTATTGTAACCACTGATACCTAACAGTTTGCGCTGTGAGAACTGTCCGATCCAACAGAATACCTCATCCAGGAATATAAGGGACTTGTCTCACCTAGACTCACCCTCAAGACTTTGCTGACGAACCACCGCCATCGTCGTCCTTTTCAACATCTCGGGGCTTGTTCGTCTCCCGTAAATTTCCTCTCCACTACTTCATTATCCATAATGAGTATACACACTAACCGAGGTTAGCCAATTAAATCTTTTAATCATTATTTTATATGATCATCCCAACCTAAGACATCTCCCAAGGGAATGCTTCTTGTGGGACCCGATCTTACGTTAACACGTAAATAGTTAAATAACATCCCTACCACTACGAACCCTCGCTGAATCATCCTGGACGGCCACATGGCCAAGCCTCTTACACTCAGACGACCTCGCTGCATGGTATCATGTAATCCTTTTTTGGGCATCGCCCTAATCACGACATCACAGTCGGAAACCTTGCCCTAAATAGGTGCAAGAGCAAAGGTACTTGTATAAGTTTGTCAATTTTGGGAACCAGACTCAATCATCTGAGTCATAGTCTTTCCCTAGTGTAAATACACTTCACACCCAAGCTAGGGCTATTGCCTTTAACAAAGCAATTCCTTACTTTTATTACTTTCAAGAATTTCATATAGTTATATACCTTTATAACTTCTTGATGGAAAACATGCCATTAGGCTCTCGTATATATGAGAGT
>NC_032010.1:6197597-6199023 GCF_001865875.1 Lupinus angustifolius | reverse complement strand
GAGCTGTCTTGCTCAAGTGAGAAGAGCCTGAATATCATTTTAATTACTTTTCTCAAGGAAAATATTTCTCATTTATATCACATGTTTTTAAACCTTGACTTTAACAATTATCACATACATATCATTTCCATAATAATCATTCAATCATTATCATTCAAGAGTAAACATTGTATTTGAATATATAAACATAACATAAATCGGTATAAGAAATATTGTTGTACTTAATCCAAACAAACAAACAATTGATTAAGTACAAGCTTTCTTAATACCAAAGACAACTCCAAACTTGTGGGGGAGTTTGGAGGTCCGGATGCATATTCGGACACCATTGTGTCACGATGTTTTCTCCCTCATCTGAGTGTGTCGGGTCACAAGGTTCTCTGTTTGCAGGTGAGCTTACTTGATCCGATCTCCTCTCGAACTCTTCATTACGCCAAAATAACGTTAATTAGTTAACTGACGATAATTATTATACTTATGAAATAACATTTTATGCGAATATAAAATTTTCGATTTAAAATGAATTTAATTGCTTTTGTCCATCCGATTCAAGGTTGAATATCCTTGAATCATCATTTGTCATTGAAAGTCTTAAAATCAAATAACACTTTGTAAACTAAGATTTTCAATAAAACTTATACCGAAATTATGTCGTAATCCGTGGATATACACCAGGCTAGTTCCCAGGAAAGAGAGGTGGGTCGTAAAGACACCCTTAAATACCAAGTCTTTCCTTAGACATAACCTTTCTAGACATGTATTCCCACTTCATTACATTGTTCCGATAGTTTATAAATCTTATTTTTTGTAAATAAAACATTTTTACTAAAACCAACCTTTTAAAATAAGATCATTAAGCTAGACTTATCATTTTTAAAGTAAGTCAATTTAAACAAAATCAATACTCTTAAATCAATACTTTTTAAGTAAATCTTACCATTTTAAAGTAAGTTCACTTAACTAAGATTCAACATTTTTAAATCATTTTAATATCTAAGACTTCATAACACTTTAAGTTGATAAAGTCAAGACTTTTAGGTAAATCTCATTATTTCAAGTATACTACTAAAACAAATTTTCATGAACATCTTAACACCTCCTATTTTTATAGGAAAAAACCACAAATGTTAGTAAGTGTTATTTTCATAGTCATGAAAAAGAATGACTCTTAATTTAATATTTCACACTAAACATCTTTTAGTTATTCTTACCACTTTAAAGTAAGTTAACTAAAATAAATACAACAAATTTTCATGAACATCTTAACACCTCCTAATTTTTTAGGAAAAAACCTCAAGGGTTAGTAAGTGCAGTGAGTGTTAATTTCATAGTCATAAAACTAAATCTTAATGTAAGACTTTCTACTACTTTAATATCCAAAACTTCATAACACTTTAAGTTTATGAAGTCAAGACTTTAATAAATC
>NC_032010.1:6147902-6197497 GCF_001865875.1 Lupinus angustifolius | reverse complement strand
AAACAAATAACTCATCTAACCTTGTCCGAAGATATAGTTTTTCCATCTAAGAACAAGGAAGAAATTTCAAGATTTACAAATGTCAAAAACTACATAAAGGTTCATATGATTTTATTATCATCCCCTTTAGTTATGCCTTCATAAAATACTTAAAAGAAAAAATATAAAGTCTATTTTATGAATAACATAATAAAAGCTCATAACATTCTATGAAGTATGAGAAGAAGATGAAGAAGTGAAAATAAAAGACTACGTTAGTTTGTATACGAAATTTAATGTAAAAATGAGAGAATGAGGTGAGGTATTTATAGGAGAGCCTCACCCTCATCAAATCAGAAAATTTAATGCAAAGTAATTAGATTTAGACTAGTATAAATGATGTGTCTAATGGTGGTGGAGTAAGAGAATTTGTTGAGTGATTTAGGGGATTTTGTGTAAGAGAATATGTAATTTTGTTTGTTTAACAAGCAAGCTTCTTACATGAAAGTGATGTGACCTTTTCGATGACATATTCTAGATTAAACCATTTCCGAGTATTGTTGGCTAATACCCGGTCAGATAATAAAAATCTCCCGATTTCGGTTTACGGTTAGAACTTTGAAACATGGAACTCGGAGTGAAAAATAATTAGAAATGTGTTCTGGATAAACTTGGTGTCTATCTTGACTCGAAATAATATTTCGAAGCCAATGGAGCAATCAGAATTTGATTCCAAGCTACGGAACTCAAAAACACGTTATTGGGCCGAATTCGAGCGAATTTGGGCCAAACAGCAGCTCAAAAACTTTCCGTCACAGAAAATTATGAAACTTTACCACAAAATATGAAATCACAAAACAAGACTAAAACTCAACTAAGGTTTAGTCTAATTCAATACCGATTAATTTCTAAAATTAACCGTTGTTAAAATAAATAATTAATAAAAGATACACATAAAATTCACGGTGTTACATTATTACCTATTATGCAAGGTAGAGCAAATGTACCTGAGTCCTTACATTTTTCAAGAATGTGAGGAACATGTTTACCTATTAGTGCGGAAACATTTCTGCCCAAGTTGATCCTCTCATTACCTTTGAGCCTCCTCTTGTGAGTGCACAACTCATTTAGAAATTTTACATATCTTGGAATTTGTTTGATTGCATCAAGTAAAGATATGTTCACCTCTACCTTTCTAAATGTGTCGAAGATCTCCCTCTTCCATCTCCTTACTTTGAATGACTCTTGTAGGAAATGGAAGAGGAATGTAAGATAGTTGTGCAACACTTGTGGAAGGTTCACTAGCAAGAATTTGTTCACTAGTATTCTCAGTCTCTTGTAAAACCAGTTGCTTCATTTTTGATGCAGCTAGATCAACTTCAATCTGTTTGCCTAACCTAAGAGTGATGACACTCACATTCTTCGGGTTGACCACAGTTTGGGAAGGCAACTTATCAGAATTCTGAGAGTGCAATGTGTTTAATGAAGTAGCCATCTGTCCCATCTGGATGGTCAAATTCTGAATGGAGGATTCTTGTCTCTGAATGGAAGCTCTGGTCTCTTGCTACAATTGCATATTCTGCAATGTCATCTCCCTCACTAATTCTTCTAATGAAGGTTCACTAGATGCAGGAACAAGATTATTATTCACTTGTTGTTGCCTCTGTTGTTGGATTGGGGGAGACACATATGGTCTATTTTGTGCAACATTATTATTCTGAAATGGTGGCCCTGGATGAGGCTGTGAAGGATCACACCATCTAAGATTCGGATAATTCCTCAAACGGGGTTGTATCTGCTTGATGAAGGATCATAATTCTATTGCTGTTGTTGAGGTCTGTTGTTGTAAATATTTGTAGGCTAGGCCTTAGGATGGTCACCAGTTTTGGGCTCCAAGAGAAAAGGACAAACATCAGCATAATGGTCAATTGCAGTGCAAATGCCACAAACTCGTGCTGTAAGTAGAGGTTTCTGCTGATTCATGGCAAGTTGAGTGACCAAGGTAGCAAGAGAATCACTTTTTTTCTCAAGTTTATCTTGCCTCACTAAATATGTCCCAACATCATGGGCACCTTTGACCATTATAACATCACTACTTCTTGCACTGAACTGTTGAGAGTTGGAAGACATCTTCTCAATCAAACCTCGAGTCTCAAAATGGGTCATATCTCCAAGTGCACCACCACTAGCATCATCAATGATATTCCTCTCCATGTTGTTCAGACCCTCATAAAAATATTGCAGAGTTATTCAGATATTTGATGATGGGGGCAGCTTGCACATAGTCTTTTGAATCTCTCCCAATATTCATATAAACCTTCTGCATGTAGTTGTCTGATTCCAGAAATATATTTTATGATTGCAGTGGTCCTGGAGGCAAGAAATAATTTTTTAAGGAAGATTCTCTTCAGGTCATCCCAACTAGTAATAGACCCAAGGGCCAAGTAATACAATCAATCTTTTGAAGCACCCTCAAGTGAATATGGGAATGCCTTCAAACATTTGCGATCTTCTTGGACATCACGAGGCTTCATGGTGGAAGATACAATGTGGAACTACTTAAGATGCTTATGAGGACATTCACCTGCAAGTCCATGAAACTTAAGTAACAAATGGATTAGTTCCTTTTTGAGCACATATGGGACATCCTCATTGGGATACTGGATACACAAACTTTCGTATGTGAAATTAGGTGCAGTCAACTCCCTTAATGTCCTCCATGTGGGATTGGAGGTGGTTCACTCATATTTTCAGAGTATGTAACATAATTGACAAAAATAGCAGAATTGACAGAAACCGCAGAATGCACAAAAACAACAGAATTAGTATCACTATTAGGTAGATTAATACTAAGATGAAAAGACTCACCATCTAAATTTAAATTACTAACTTGTCTAACCAAACTATGAAATGTTCTATCAATTTCAGGATTTATTGGATGTAAAGAGTTAGGATTTCCCCTAGTCATGCACTAAATGCAACACTAAGAACCATGTAAGACAGTAAGTGAAATACATGTTAAATTTCAGTGATCAACCAAAATTTTGCATCAATAAAATCCTAATACCATAGGAAACATCTACAAAAAGTTTCAGGACAAAACTCAAAGCCTAACTAATTTAATTAAATGCAACAAAATCAAAACAATTGGAAAAATAAACTTGTAAAATAAAAAAGTAATAGTAAACAAACTTATTTTGGATTTTCAGGGTGTGTTCTATAGATTCATAGTGTGTAGAGAAAGAATCGTTGGATTTTTATACCCCAAATGCATAAATAATATGTACAATTCTGATTAACGGTTCCAAAGTTATGCCAAAAATAGAAAATCAAAGTAAAATTAGTTACTACTTGTTTGTATCTCACAACCAGCAACAAGGTGATTGACTATGATGCTTCCACTATTCAATATGTGATTAAAGAATTATGGAAATAAAGTTTCATGCAGAAATTCTAACCACAACTATATTAACCAACATACACCTGAATCAACCAACAAGCAAATAACTAAACAAGACAGCAAACAACAAACAGTGAATGCTACAGATAGATTTTGAAACCCCTGATTGAATGGTTATTCTAAGACACACATTATATTATATTAAGAACCTTTGACAAGAATCGATAATCCCTGGAAACAGCGTCAAATTTGATCGAGGTCGTACCCGATACAAATAATATAACAATTAAAAACTTCAGTACTAGAAAGTGACTCCTAGGTCGTTTCCTAGGGATTATCTTTCAAGCAAAGTTTGAAACACCTTATACTCACACACACGAATTTTTTGTTGTTGTTGGATATTATGAACATAAATCAAATTCAGAAACTGTAGTTAAACAATATAATAAAATAGTTAAATCCCTTTGGTTTATTTGTTTATAACTCAATCCTCGGTTTCAATTGATTATTTTCAGATTCCAACCATTAACTTCCGAATTTGTTGAGAACCAATTAAGTAAGCGATAATCAATTCAAAGTTCCAAAACCTAAGCCTCTAAGTGAAATCAACATAAGCATGAAACAGTTAACAAATTCATACGAACTAAATATTCATGCACTAGAGAGTAAATCAACTAAGCGAAGATAAACTCATAACCCAGTTTCTAAGATAGAAGAAATCAACAATAAAGAAACCGAAAATGCATTAATAACAAAACCTCAAGAGATGTGATACATTATCAAAAGAATTTAGTCTACAAGTTTAGCCTTCCATTCGGTGGAAGATACAAACCGAAAAATGAAGAAGATGAATGAAAACCGAAAATGAAGAAGATGTGAAACCCTAGTAGAGCAAAAGAAGGGAAAACGAAATTCTGAAAATGAGTGAATGTAGAGAGTGAGAATGGAATTCGGGTTCCCCTTTTACAAAGAGTAAAACCGAAAATGGGCCCTAAACAATGGGCCCAAAACTAAAACCCGAATTTACAAATAAAAACTCCCAAAATAAAAATACAATCTTCACTTCAACACATATCTTCCACTTCCATAATGCCCAAAATGTCATTGGTGCCAAACATGATCTGAAAATGATAATAGATTTAATCAGGCTAAATAATCCCAAATAAACTCATTTTGGAATATTAGTCCAATAAAGTCTAAAACATTAAACCATGTGAAACAAAGTCCATTAGGCACCAAGAATCATCAATCATGCTAAACTAAAGTTAGGAATAGTGTGTAATATATTATTCATCATATGGTGTTAGACGTGTGTAACAACCTGCTAGGCATGTGAAACAACTCGCTAGGCGTGTACAACAACATGTGCTAACCGTGTGGTAAGATCTTCATGACATTAGGCATGTGCAACAACCCACTAGGCGTGTTCAAGTGTGCTTCCTTTTTTGAAGGAGATCATTTGAATTTAAAATGCAACATTTGCTAATCGTGTGGTAATATCTTCATGGATCTTAGACGTGGGAATGTTGCCTTTTTGGGAGAGGGTCATTTGAATTCAAATTTCAAATGGCCATGTGGTAAAATCTATGGTGATAAGTGTGTGCATTGTTGCATTTTTTTAAGAAATTCATTGAATCTAGCCATATATTGTAATGTCGTGTGTTAGGTAGCTTTAATTCTAGCTTTTTCATGGAGCCAAGTTGGCCAACCACAAGACTATTTTTATCATGTCTTTCATGATGAAATAATAACTTTGAAATTGATTTGGAATTAATCCTATTAGTTGAGCTTTGTCTCCTAAGTCCTTGGTTGGACCAAGACCCTAGAACTTATTAAGAATATCATTATTCTAGTGACGTTTAGAAGGCTTATCACCCCTTGGTGTAACAACTTCATCACTTATTCTTATCAAAAATCCTTTCTTGTGATGAACTTCATTTAGCTTATCAAACAATCTTGCTTGTGGCGCCTTCATCATATTCATTTGTTGACCATTTTCTTTTATCCAACATACACCAAATATACACAAAACTATGACATCCTTAAACAATTCTATCTGCATCATTCAATAAAAATTTTAAACAAGAAAAGATCATCAACAAGCAACCACCTTGAAGAGATTGTCATCATTTTCTATTAAGTAAATAGTATGATCTTACTTTTAGTAGTTAAAACCTGTGAAGATTGCTTAGAGTATTGCACCTAGTAGTGGAAAAATATTAAAACACTATCATACAAGTGGAAAAAATATATTAAAACAGATAGGAAATTGCATCCTAAAATGGTGATAGGCCAATAATAATTAGGTATTAGGTATAGTATATTAGTGTGTAATGTGGATCCTCATCCGTACTGAAAGATCTAATACTAAATGAGATGACGACATGTGTTGTTAATTTTTTTTAATGATTTAGATTTTAAATTATTTGTAATTAATTTTTTTTTTCAAATCACCAAATTAATTTGACCTCACATTCTTATACTAGATAGTCCAGTATGGGATCCCAACTCATTACTGAGTGGGTACTGGAGCCAAGTATAACACCCTACCCTAAGTGGAAAGACAAAAAATAGTTTTTGATTGGGTTTTAGAATTGATGGGGAGAGGATGTATATTAGGGAAATATAAGAGGTTCAAATTGAAAGATTGTAATTGTAGCTAGAACCTTCGATATTTTAATCTACTCTAGCAACATCATTAACCTAACAATCTAAAATGTATGAAGGTTCTACCAGATCTATTAGATCCCCAAGGTTGAATGTTCGATTCTTGGGATTGACATTTGTTGGGAGGGACAGACACGAATCCCGAAATGGATAAATTCCTTACCCAAAAGGTGAAGAAATATCATTGGTAGTATAAAAAAATCTCCAAAATGTATAAAGTGAGTGCCTATACTTACCCAAATAATTGGTCACATTTATATTATAATTAGTGCAAATAGAGAGTAAAAAATGTAGTAACAGTTTGAGAGTTTTTTTAGACTCACACACCATTATTCATCACTCATATTTAATTATTATTAATTTTTAAGTACAAGTAATACAAATGAATGATTAATAATATATTGTTATATATTAATTTTTGCATCAACACTCTTTTCACAATTAGTGGAACAATATATGGATAGTTACTCTTCCAAGTAATTGATATTTGATAATGTGACTAGGAATGACAATGAGGTGGATCAAGGTCGGGTTTGTACTTACAAAATTCTGAACTTGAACCTAACATAGCTGAAAATGATAATATCATCTTCGAACCTGTCGGGTTTTGGGTAACCCAAACTTGACCGAAAAACCTGACAAAAATAACTAAATACAACGATGCAGTAAAATACATCTTCATTGTTGTAATACATTCATTCTAATTTGACTATAACATATACTAATTTTACAAAGTTACCACCAAACTCTAATACACTAGGTGGCTAGAAGTATGGAAATGAGCATAAATAAAAGGCAATCAAAGATGAATTTTTAAGGAGCTGAATAATATTCAATTTCTCGAAGAACCATGATTTGAGTTGCATCACTTCGTGATTCTTCTCTGACAGTTACAATATAGAACATCAATTATAAAACCATAAGAAGGCAAGGCAAACTGTGCTTATAGACAAAAAATCAAGAAATAAAATTAGAAAGTATAACAAATTGAGCTCATACTATAAACATTGTTGTTCCCAATTCCTATCTTTCAAAATCAGAAAGTATACCAAATTGGCTCACACCAATGAGTTCGTCATAGAATATCAACCACACCAAACCCAAACTTAAAAATTGGGGTCGAGTTTTACTCAAACTTGAACCCAATTACAATGAATTTTTCTTATTAAATTCAGGTTAAGTTTGCACGGGTACTTACGAATTCAATTTTCATTATCATCCCTAAATGTACCCATCACTAATTCACTATGAATTGTTAATGTGTAATCTAGATGGATGGTAACATCCATACTTCTATCTTTTTAAGAAATAAATATCTATATTTATACTATAAAAAAATGAAATATGTTATAATTCTCTATATGGTATAATTTGCACTTACTTATTTTGTATTTCTCACGCAATAAAAATATTAATAGAAGTTAGAGAAAATTACATATATTAAAAATATCAAACAATTAGTGTAATTTTTAAAAACAATTTTTAATAATATTACAATTTATTTTTATATTCTTATCACATAAATTATAATATCGTATACACCTAATACTAAAATTATAATGTAATATAATTCTCAAAAATAAAACACAATAAAACATTAAATTCTTTCGGCTAAAAGACTAGTCTTTTCGAGATAGTTATGGGTTGGCTAGAGACACATCCTTAAATCCTAACAAGATCATACCATCTATTTCTCTTTACTTCTTTCTCTTTCCTTCCTCTCCTTTTCCCTCAGTCGCTTTTGCCAAATCTCGCTCACTGTTCTCTCTCTAGGGTTTCGATTCCACATTCTAGATTCCCAAAAAGAGGTATCATCTCTACTCGATTCTTCTCCAATCCCTTAACATCTTTCGGATTCAGATCAAATCCTTACTCATTCTTTTCAATTCATCTTTTTCATCCGATCCGTTTCATCCGGATCCGACAATTCCAACATTTAACTCATGATTGCGTAGTTATTTAGGGTTATCTCTTTTAATTGGTTTTTATACCGATTGTTACAGTAGCTCACACTTCTGAAAATCTGAATGTGTTTTCATTGTTGTGTTTTTATTTATTTATTTCTAGTTTTGTTTTTTGCAGAAACCAATTTGCAAGGTTTTTCTTCATATTAATGGATTTCACGAGAATGTATTAATTGTACATTTATGTTACTTAATAATGTCTGTGATTATATTTTAGAACAATTTCCCTGGTTTGATTCGAAGTGGTGGATTTGTGAATGAGTGCATTTCCTTTTCTTTTTTCCATTATTGAGTCATATAGATTCCACAAGATCTTAAGTTGGTTGTAGATTGCCATAACCTTTACCTTTTATCTGTGCTCGGGAGTGGACCGGCTAGGCACACATAGGCGGGTTTTATATTTTTGTAACAAATGTAAAAAAGCTGTTCATTGCATGTTCCCATCTAGTGGGGTCTGGGGAGAATCTTACCTTCGCAATCAGAGATGTTATCTCCAGGATTTTACCCTATAACCTCTGTTAGGACTTAAGCACACGAGGAGAGCCCAACCCAAAGACTAATCTATTAGGTGGGAGAGCCTCATGGCTTAAGTACCACATTGAGTTTGCTATTCTACTCAATGAGGGACTCCTAACGACCTCCGGATCACAAGGCTGGCAACCTTACCGATGCACCGATGCTCAACTAGTGAGATTAAAGATTGGGTGTTGGTGTTCCTTTTTTTAGTTTAATTGTTGTTGTTGTTGTTGTGATTTGAGGATCTTTGGAATGATGTAGTTGTTATGTGTGAATTGCTAGGTTTTTCAGTTAGATGTTATGCAGCAGTTGTATAAGGTCTTTGGTTGTTCAAGCTGGAACCTACGCCAAAAGATTGGAAACCAACAGCATTGGAGGGAGGAGTCTGCAACAAGTTTCCAGAATTTCTTATTGGCGTAATCGTGAATTTAAGAAAATTATTGGGATGATGGTTGATACGGGGTCTATGTCATCAAGGGATGGACCCCTTGTTGATAATATGATGGCAGAGAAATATGATGAGGGTCGGTTTGCCAGTGGAGGATGGAAAAGGTGAAATGTGATTCTATAAATTACTTTCAATTCATATTGACATTGAAATGCATATTGTTTCTGATGACCATGGATGGAATCTTTACTTTTATGCCTTGCCTTGATACAATGGGTTTACGTTCCTGTTGGAGGTGAACATTTATATGTTTATGACTTTGGATTGAAGTATTGACTGTTGGGAAGCCTTTAACATGGTTTGTTTTAAGCTTATGGGTTTGGAAAGAATAAGTTTTGTTAGTCTTAGAGATAATTTTGGAAGAATCAGTTTTTATGTTGGAGATTGTTGTCTGGAAGTGCTGCTGGAATTGCTTTTGTTAGGGCATTGTAAGGAAATTACTCTCTACTAGTGTCAACTTACAAAAATGTTATTAACTATTTTAGTTTAGATAAGATAATAATTTTGAAAACAGGAGAGTATCTAGATTATAAATACTGCTAGAACAGCCTTTTGCTGATGTCAAAGCAAGAAGCAGCTTGGCCACTTGAAGCACTATTTGCATTTTTTTTAAAATACAGTCAAACATACTGAAGTCAGTGAATGAATAAATGTGAGAGGAAGTGTTTTTTGGTGCCTGCAATGCAATTTCAGAAAAAAATACATGATGGTTGGCCACTTGCAAAAGAAATTAGGGAGTTAAATTCATATTTCTTCTTCGAATCCTTGTACTTTTCTTAGCAGAATCCATATTTATTCATCCATACTCATATCAAATGGATATAAAATTTAGACATGGCTTGCACTGGAAGAATGACTTTAATCACTTGCTCATGAAATGAGGGACTTAAATTCATAATATTTCTTCTAATCATTGCAATTTTCCTTGTTGAATCCATCTTTATTCATCCATACTTACGTTCAAATGAATGTAAAATTTAATTAGGGCTTGCATTGGTAGAATAATCATAATGAATTATTTAATTGCTTGAGTGGCTGGATTTGGTGTTCTGATTAATGCTTTTGCATATGTATTCAATGATATTTATTTCATTCATTTTTTAATTTTCAGCGAGGATGGAAGACTTGACTGTGGATATTCGAGTTTTCAGGGTAAGAGAGTGACAATGGAAGATTTTTATGATACCAAGGCATTAAGCATTGGTGGTCGATCGATATGCTTATTTGGAATATTTGATGGTAAGATTTTCCAGTATCATTACTTGCTTGGGAGAAAGAAGTTCCTTGGTCTCAACAATCATACATGATCCACTCTTGTATATTGTGGTGATATGTCTAAATACATTTTAAAATTGGTTACAGGTCATGGAGGTTCTCGTGCTGCTGAGTATTTGAAAGACCATCTCTTTGATAATCTCATGAAGCATCCACAGTTTTTGACAGATGCCAAATTTGCTATTAGTGTGTTCACATTCTCTCATCCCTTTTCATGAATGTCTTGTACTAACCATTGTTTATTATTTGTTATTGCCATCTTTTGCGCTCAATATTGTTGAAAGTGTTTGAGTGCACATCATGATATGTTCTATTTTCTGTCCGGGTTTGATGCCAATTTGATCCACTGTTGCATATTGCGTTCTTATAAATTTTCGCACATACCAATTTGATCCCCGAAAAAGTAAGATACAAACTAGTACTCAAAGATCGTGAATGTGAGTCAAAATAGTCTCTGTCAGAGATCATAAAAATGCTATAAAGGACTAATTTGACACATTTGATATTTTTGGAACCATTTTGGGGGGTTTCAATTTTTCAGGGACCAAATTGATACACATAAAAATATTGAGGGACCAAAATAGGTCTTTACTCATGTTTTTTATATCAATCGTCTGTTTTTTTGTTGTAGCATCTATAGTAACTTCAGTAAGCTTCCAGGTGAAACATATCAACAGACTGATGCTGATTTTCTGAATGTTGAGAAGGAAACATTCCGGGATGATGGGTCCACGGCTTCAACAGCAGTTTTGGTTGATAACCATCTTTATGTAGCTAATGTTGGAGACTCTAGAACTATAATATCGAAAGCTGGCAAAGGTACTATTTAGATGATCAATTGTTTTACCATTTAATGAACTCATTTTGTTTATTAAAGGACAAGACCTGATATTATTTATAATTTCTCAGATAATTTTTTATACAAGCATATTTTATAAAATAGTTAATCAAAAATGGTTGGTCACTATTGAAATGGAATTTTTTCCAGCCGAACTTATCTGTGAGTTTAGGGGTTCGAATCTTGGAGCCACCACTTTGGGATGACCGTTAACTAACCACAACCAAGAGGTCGAGGGTTAGTCTCACAACTATGCCTGTGGGGATAGCTGTTCAACGACCCAAAATTGTTTCCATATCTTTATGATCTGATTATGGGAAAAAGCCAGTAGTGTAAATATAGGGGCATGTGGAAAATAAAGTATTTATATTAGTGTGATAACGATTTCTTAAACTAATTGTTACCTTTTTGGCAGCAATTGCTCTATCTGAGGATCATAAACCAAATAGAAGTGATGAGCGGAAGAGAATTGAGAATGCTGGGGGTGTTGTCATGTGGGCAGGTGAGATATTATATTTCACGCATGATACATTCAGGGGGATGATTCTGTTTATTTTGGGGATTTTCATCATTTTATCTTCCCTGCCTGAGTTGAGATTTGATGTATTTGTTTGACTTTGGAAGCTTGTGCAGACTCTATTAACTCCAATAGAATCTTACATGAGTATGTGGAAACATATATTTTCATTGATCCAATCCTTTCATGAAGTTTTCTTTTGCACGTCTTGAAGAACGCATAGTGGATGCTCTTTGGGCTTCTTGATTAATATACATGTCTATTAGACATGTTCCATGTGTTACTGACTGGATGACAATATATTGGAGTATGCAAGCAGTATCTGAGTTCTCAATGTATACTAAATTGGAATGAAATGCTTCATATCTTCACCTTAAAGCAAGGTCATCCATCCAAGCGATGGACTTTGATCATGAAATGGAATGATTAATTTGTGTAGGCATTCACACATGTTTATTTGCTGTTCAGGTACATGGAGGGTAGGAGGGGTGCTAGCAATGTCTCGTGCCTTCGGCAATCGCATGTTGAAGCCATTTGTTGTAGCCGAACCTGAGATCCAGGTGATCCCTGATGACCTTGTACAATCTCAAAGTTAATGGTTCTAATAATTGCTAGGGATGTGTCTCTCTAATAATTATTTCTATTACATGGATACCAAGTGTAGACATTGTTTCATTAAAGTCTCTTGCAATAACCGTTTGCTTTCCAGTTTTACAAAGGAACAATAACCCAGTTCCAATTTTGTGACATTCGTTGAGGACACATGTTGGTCTTGACCAAATTTTTTGGAGTCAAACTAATTACTCAATTTATTTATGAACCCACACATGTTTAGCGAAATCATTTAAAACAATGTCTTGAAGTTCTTGCACTTTTATTAATGCACAAGTTATATAAGTTGAGTAATTACTTAGTTTATTTATGAACCCACTATTTAGGCATTTGCTGACGATTAGGAAGCTGATTTCTTTTTATCGTAACGCTTATTAGCAATAAAAAAAGCATAACATTGTGGTAACGATTATAACATTTAGGGAAAAAGGGCAGTTGAATGCATGTGACTCAATCTTCTCTACTGGAACCCATGGCCATCTCTTTTACCAGCCTTTGCACCAAGGCTCACCCTCTACTGCTAACATTTAGAAAATAGCAAAAAAAGGGTAGCCCATTGCATGAGGTCTCACTTAGTGGAGTTTAGGGAAAGTAGATATATGCTACCTTACCCCCACAAGTGGAGAGACGGTTTCAAATGGAAAAAAGAGTTAAAGATAAAAATAGTTAAGAAATACTTTGTCTACTATCATAGTGGGGTTGATGTTGTGGGAGGGTTCCATGTTAAAGTTATAGAAAGGATCCCACATGCAACTAGTGAGAAGAGAAAAATGCCCCATTAATTCCTGCTTAAGTCATTGTGTGTGGTTGTTCAGTTCTGGGTGAGTTGAAATTAAAAGGTATAGATAGGCAAGGAAGAGACAGAAGAAATACTCAGAATAAAATTATATTGATATGGTGTATAGAAATTAGAAAATACAAAGCACTGAAACCTGTTTATACTAAGAATTAGGTCATATACTAGTGTCGTAGTAGTGCTATTAGTACAAGCTCAATATTAATACAAGACACCTTACCATAATCAAATAGAGAAACAAACTTGGAAACATAATCAGAGAGGGAACCAACTCTTAAGATTGTTTACCCAATTAGATAGCTAATTGATTTCACAATATATTTTAAGGATCAACTCTAAGACATTTGTAGTTATCCTAACAGGGCGCATACTGTAGATCACCTAAAGACCATCGACATGTAAAGTTAATCCACTGTCCCCTTTTAGTTAATGGGATGAAGTTAATGTATTATTCACTAAATGCACATTCATTGGCTAATTTCTCTAACCCAGTTGTCTTGATAGGTTTAGACTTCAGTATGGGCTTGTAAATTTAGCTTGTCTATTTATTTTCTGAGGGTCATGTGATTTTGAGATATTTGTTGAAGCGGGAAAAATTCTTCAACTTATAAGGGAGTCATGCTCCCTAGAAGATATGCTTCTGCCCAAATTGTGACCCACATTGTGTCTAGTATGAGAGCACATCTTTGTCCCACAATTTGTGCCACTCCATGTGCCATTAGTTGTGATTGATTGAGAAAAATGTATTCAAGTTAAAATTTTAATTATTAATTATTTTTCTGACCAATCACAAGTTCACAACTGATGGCACATGAAGTGATACAATTTTTGGGACCGAAAATGTGCTTATAGTGAGGCTTTGTGTTTCTTATTGTAGCGAAAAAGCGCTTAGACTATCTATTTTCACTTCATAATGCCATGTACATGGCCTTCATTTATATTTTTGGTTGAACCACTTCCGGGATGTGGGTCACCTCACCTGTTAACTGTTGTATGTTAAGGTAATAAGTCAGAATATGTTGAAAATCTAATGTATTTCCTCATTTATTTTCAGGACCAAGAAATAGATGAACAAATTGAGCTGCTTATTCTTGCCAGTGATGGACTCTGGGACGTGATACAAAATGAGGTAAGCTTTGACTTCCTTCTTAATCCTGCATCTTAATTGTAATTGCATTCACTTGTACATTCTTAAAGCCGGTAAAATAAACATGAAAAAGAATAAGCACAAGAGTGTTTGTTTCAGCTGGTGATATGTTGTTATCCTTAGCAGGGCATGTCATCAAATCCCATGTCTTCAAAAGAATAGTGTTTAGTATAAGAGAAAGTATTTTATCATAAAATAGCATATTTGTTATTCGATGGGAGGGGAATGAAAAATAATTGATATACCGGGGGTTTTGGGAATCTGGCAAGTGATTATCTGCTTGTGACCTCTAATATTTTGGCCTTATATATGCTGTGCTCCCTGAAAATTAGCTAGACATAGAGCATAGCTATTTTAGAAAATTGAGTTATAGGGTTCTTTCTTGCCATCTGAAGCTTCATTACTTTAACCGATGTTGGCTATCATATATATAACAACCAATTCTCTCATTCTTAGTGATATTATTGTACCCTCCTTGTATTCTCCAAATGCTGTGTTCATTGTTCTTAATGACATTATTTTACCCATCGGTTATCTTTTGTTCAGAGTTCAGTGTGTTTATTGATGTTTTTAACTTTCATGTACATTTGTATTCATCTGTTCAGGATGCTGTTTCTCTTGCCCGCACTGAAGAGGAGCCTGAGGCAGCTGCTCGAAAGTTAACAGAAGCTGCATTTTCTCGTGGCAGTGCCGATAACATTACATGCATTGTGGTGCGCTTCCACCATGACAAAGCCGACCCGATTAATCCTGACAAAGCAGAATCAGCTAGTGTCGAGCCTGAGTCGACAACATGAAAGCACAAAATGCATGGGTTAGATAAATTCGCGGTAAAGTGGAAGAGACATACCCAGATGAACACATGCATGATGGCTCATTCTGCATGTCACCAAGTTATTTGTTTATTCATTAGTTTTGTAATCTAAGTCACTCTTGTATTGTGAATTTGGATTCCTTTTCCCAAAACTGCATTTCAGTATTTTCCATATATATTAAGTTAACTGTTTGTAGAGGAATCGATTTGGTAATTATGTTTTCATATAATAAATGCAATGGATTATTTGGGTGATTGTGTTTCTTTGAATTGAATATTTTAGATTTCCTGAATTTTCTTTCCCAAGTCTGTTTTCTCTGAAAGTAAATCTATGTAATAAGAATCTGTGATTTCATACTATATTTTTATGATTATTTGTAGTCCTTAAATTTTATTTATTTCAAACAATTAGCTGTAATGATTCTTGGGTGGGGCTATTAGAGCATCCCTAATTATTGTCCTTAACAAAAAAAAATAGACTTCATAAATTTTGGTGCAGGTGGGAGTGATATGTTTTTGTTTGTAAATAGAGCACAATTTTTATTTCAGCAAAACTCTTAAAATAATAAAAAAAATGAACGGAAAACATATTTAACCATTAATGAAAAGGGAAAAAATTGCAACAACTCTATTTCTTCATATAAACTATTACATTTTGAGCGAGTATTGTTAAAAATAGATAACAATGTAATAGTTTTTTATTTGTTATTATATTATTTATCATTCATTTTCAATCTCACTAACTCTTATGTAAAAGTAATACAATTGAACAGTTGATGATGTACTGACCATGTATAAATTTTTATACTATTATTACATATATATTATACTCTTTATTGGAAAATATAAACTATTATAAACGGTAAATAATATGCTCACTATTTATAAATATTTACACTACCATAATATATATATTACACTATTTACTAGAAAATATAAATAATTATAAAATAAGAGTGAAACCATAGACGACTAACATTTTCCTCAGCACTCTAATATGCTTATTGTGTAAGACTTGCACTTTTTATTTTTTCTAACTTTTCTCCAAAACTATCGTTATTTAAAACTTCAATTCTAAAAATTAACTTTATGATTATTCATAATCTAATGTAAGGCATACACTTATGATTATTCATAGAACTATCTGTATGATTATTCGCAATCCCACTTTAATAATATATTTTTGACGTTAGTACCCTTGTATGTGTTACATAACTTCTGCGATATAATAAGCTTTTCGGCTAATATATTTTCCACAGCCCAAAAAAAGATTTAACAACTCTATTTTAACTATATAACAACTTTAATTTATTTATCCATATACAAATATAAAGAAATGCTCGGTGATGACTGAAAAAGTAAAGTTGGGTAAGAGTTTAACTCCTTTTTAAAATAGTATTAAAGTTAAGAACAACATCCATATTTAAAAGCTACTTGTTAAATTCCGGTTAAGCTATTTGTTTTTCCATTATGAGATGATGCCAAATATTAAGGGTAGACATGCAATGTAGAATTCATGTTATGAAGTAGCTTAGTAGCTACTGGGTACAAACATATGAGCCATCCATGGTGAAGATTCTTGGACAACCAGTAGATTTATAATCTCCAATTTATTTGTAGAAGTTAATCTTTAGAAGGTTAAAATAAGGATAGTCTCAGAAATATGCGGGAGTACCAATAGCCTCATCATAATTGTTTTGTAATTTAAAAAAATAAATAATTGTATCATCTTAACTATGGTTGCATTGATTAAAAAAAGAAGCTAAGTGTAGAAATATGATGTTCATCCATCACTCATTTCAATGCTAGGATGTTGTGTGGGACGATCATACGTTGTCCATTAATAATGTACTCTACTTTAAATTCTTATTCCCGTTTTAATTATGTCATGCTTACTCTTTTTTTTGTTTAATGTCTCTATCTTATTTCTATTGCATTATATATTATCATAACAAGTATTGAGACTATTGTATGTTATGTGACAATAATGGACTGTGGGAGGAATTAGGAGAGGAGGTAGCCCACACTAAGATAGTTGCCTTGTGAATCAAGCATCCAGATACTTATTCCCCTAAATTTCCAATGGGTATCTTCTCACTGAAGTTGTCCCAAAATTTGCACAACTTCATGTATCACTTGTTTTTTATTGCTAAGAAAAGTAAAATAGCAACAAAGTTAAATTAAATTTATATTTTCTGACTAATAAGAATAAAATGATACATGAAGTGGTACACATCTTAGAACATAAGATGTATTTCCCTATCTACTATGATACTAAAGATGCTTGTCCACCCTAGCATTCAAATGCCTAGGCCAATTCAAGAAACTCATTCTATTTCCACACGTGCCTATCTACTAACCAGACATGACTCTAGTTACTTGATATACAATATGTTGGAACTTGGTTTGTTGAAAGTCATTAGTGAAACTTTAAGGTGTGTAATCTAAAAACTCACAAGTCCCACATAGAAGAATTTTGAGAAAAATAACTTTCAAGTCCTACATTGGAGAGATGAGGAACATGGAAAAAACTCATGTTATAAATAGAGATTTTCTCCCCTCATTATAATTGACTCCAAGTTGAATGCGATTTCATTCAACTTTTTATTTCTCCCTCATATTTTTCGTCGATTCTTTCCAGAAAACTTCTCCCCCTTTCTTTCCGTGGTATTGAGAATTGGCACAAGCAGCCAAATTGTGAAAATTTCGAGAACTGGCACTGATAGTCAATATTGAGGGAAAAGAATTGACAATTATAGTCATATTATGGGCATTTGGAAAACTGACACTGGTAGTAGGTATTGAGGAAAAAGAATTGGCATTATTAGCCATATTGTGGGCATTTTGAGAACTAACATTGATAGTCAGATTGTGGAAAAAGAATTGGCATGAATAGCCATATTGTGGGTATGTTGAGAATTATCACTGATAGCCATATTGTGGTGTATGTATTTGAGATTGATTCTTACAGTGCAGTAAGAATCCGATAACAGAGATCTGAAGTATTTTATCCTAGGGACGACGGTTGATAGTCTACTTGCACAATTTGGGCAGTGCCATGAAACATCTTAAAGAGAGCGACCCGATTGTGACTAAGCCAATAAGTATTACTTTGTTTCATTTAGAATTGTTGTAAGCAATGGTAACAACAATTTTAAGACGTTTCGACTACAATGACATTCGTAGATAATATTACTAGACTGAATTTTTTTGACCTGAATAAATCATTTAGGTTTGATGGGACAAATTTCAAATGGTGGCAACATAAGATGAAATTTTTTCTCATTATGAGAAAAGTTGCTCACATTCTAATTACTTGTATCCCAGTGTTGCAGAAAAAGCTGAAAAGAGAAGAAAAGATAAACTAGCTATTGTAATACCTATCTGGAATAAAAATAATTACTTGTATAAGAATTTCATTCTGAATGGATTGTGTGATAATCTCTATCGTTACTATAGTCCATACAAGTCTGCCAAACTAATTTCATATGCACTTGGAAATAAATATGGTATTGAGGAAACTGAGACTAAAAAATATGTTGTTACTTGTTACCTCAAGTATCATATGACCGATGATAAATTAATAGAGTCTCAGTCCATTGAGGTATATAGAATTGCTCATGAAATCATTTCTGATAATATGCCCCTAAAGAGTTAAACTAACAGAGCCTATGAATGTGTATTCGTTGGGTATGTTGTAAACAACATGACGTACATGTTTTATGACTTTAACGTAAAAATGATCATTGAGTCTAAACGATGTTGATTTCAATGAAAAATAAATTCTCTTTTAAATTGAGGAATAGGGGGGGCACATCAACTAATCACATACATGTGATTAGAGATAATGATAAAAATGAAAGGTTTGAAATAGAACATAGACGAAGTAAAATAACAACAACTGCTAGAGAGTATAAACCTGATTATATTGTCTGTATATTGGAGGAGAATCCATTAACTTTTCAAGAAGTTTTGATTTCTTTGGATGCCGACTTGTGGCGAGAAGCCATAAATGATGTGATGAACTATCCAGAGTCTAACAAGAAACAAACTATTTTAGCTCAATCCATTATGGAAGTTAAGATGATAGCACTAGCAACAACTAGTGAAGAAGCAAGTTGACTGAAAAACTTACTTACAGAGATTCCCCTATGAGAAAAACTGATATCAGTTGTGTTAATCCATTGTGATAATAACGCGGCTACTGCAAAAATTGGGAACTGCTTTTATAACAGTAAGAAACGAAAAATATGTCATAAGCACAACACCATTAGAGAGTTACTCTGTACATGAGCTGTTAGAGTAAATCATGTACACCCTGAGAACAACTTAGTATATCCTTTGATGAAATGACTAGTTAGAGAGAAGGTCCATACTACTTTTAAGAGTATGAGACTATTATCCTAAGAACGATGATCACTCATGATGATAACCAACCTTACTGATTGGAGATCCCAAGAAATAAGTTCATTGAGTAAAACAGGTTATGAAGTGATATGAGAATGAACATGCTATAACATTATGAGAAACGATTCCTGCAGCATATGTAAGGATGAGTTAAACTCTTAATGAGATCTATACTCCAATTGGAGTGGAGTACCTAGGCTACATGAATACTCTTGATAGACTCATTTGTGTGAATGTGAAAGTGAGGGCTACTTCCTATGAAATTTTGGGCATAAATTTATAGAGCGTTCACTATACTGTGATAGACGTGCCTGACATTTAACGCACAGACTTTACAGAATGCACATTTGAAAAGGTTGTGTATGGTTTGATGTCGGAGATAGAGTTTAAGACCACGAGTCGCTCTAGTAAAATTTGAATCTTACTTACTATGCAAATGTTCAAGTCTCATGACACCTTTGTTTATGCACAATCTTACTGAGACCACATAAATTCTCGAAAATCGTTTTTAATTTTAAGTGGGTGATTGTTGGAACTTGGTTTGTTGAAAGTCATTAGTGAGAACCTTTGGGTGTGAAATCTAAAAACTCACAAGTTCCACATAGAAGAGTTTTAGAAAAAACAACACCATAGTCCCACATAGGAGAGATGAGGAACATGAAAAAATCTCATGTTATAAATACAAGCTTTCGACCCTAATTATAACTGATCCCAAGTTGAATTTGCTTTCATTCAACTTTTTCTTTCTCCTTCATATTTTTCATTGATGCATTTCTGACAAACTTATTCCCCTTTCTTTCTATGATATTGAGAATTGACACAAGTAGCCAAATTGTGGAAATTTCGAGAACTGACACTAGTAGTTAGTATTGAGGAAAAAGAATTGACACATATAGTCATATTGTGAACATTTTGGAACTGACATATGTAGTTAGTATTGAGAGAAATGTTTTTACACTTGTAGTCATATTATGGGCATTTCGAGAATTGACACTGGTAGTCAGATTGTGAGAATTTTTTTGGCACGAGTAGCCATATTGTGGGAATTTCGAGAATTGGCACTGATAGCCATATTGTGGTGGGTGTATTCGAGATTGGTTCTTACAGTGCAATAAGAATCTAATACTAGAGATCTAAGTTGTTTTATCCTAGGGTCGGCGTGGTTGATATTCTGCTTGCATAATTTGGACAGTGCCACAAAACCTCTTAAAGAGAGTGGCATGAGCATGACTCAGTCAATAAGTATTATTTGATGTCATTTAGAATTGTTGGAAGCAATGGTAACAACACAATATAAATACAAATTTGTGGTTCAATTGGGTATACAATTCGTCATAATTTTATGAGACATTCATAATGTCGAACCATGTATGTAATACACACGTACCGTAAATTTGATATATGATAGTATGGTAAATGAGAGAATTGCGTAATTATGATGACTATTGACCATATGTTTTTCAATCTAACACTCATGACTTAGACCTACTTCATCATTCCTCAAGACCCAATTTCATGTTGATGAGCTTTTAGGTAGGGATGGCAAAATGGGCTTGGCCCGACGGGCCAGCCCATTCAGATATGTGTTTTTAGCGGGCTAGTCTGGGGGTTTTAGCCCAAAAGCCTGTATTCAACCCATTTTGGAAGCCCGTTTTTTAGACGGGTCATGGAGGATCGGGTCGGGCTGGCCCAACGGGCCAACATTAAGATTAAAGTTCATTTGTCTATCATGTTGCTCATTGCAATTAAGATTAAACTTTTACAATTTTAACTTATGTTTGAATCCTTAAGCATATAATTTTTCTTTCTCTTTGTAAAATGAACATTTATTATCTCATTATGTACTTATTTATTATCTTCACTCTTATCCAATTATTGTACTTATTATCAGATAAAGGTGGAGTTTCAGTGACAATTAGAGGTGTTTGAATCAAATTTAAACATTTAATTAATTAAAATGGAAAATTGGAAACTCAAACAGAACTACTGATTTTGATTCCTTTTGGAAAATTAATTGAATTCGACTGAGTTTCAATTTATATTTTTAATGTAGTCGAATTCAAATTAAATTGAGTAATATATACTTTATCGTGATTGATTTATAATATAATAGTTTTGATTATTATACACTTTTTAAAACTTATGAGTTATAAGCTCTATTGTGAAGTATGAGTCTAAAAGTTTAAGACTATGATGTTTATTGTTTAGAATTGACAAGTTTTATACTAATGCACTATGTTACTATGAAATTGTTTCTTTTGTTTGTAATTTTTTGTTTTAAAAAACATTTATGAATTGTTTGAATTATTTATTTTTGTATAAAAACTTTAATGTGTGTTTTAAAAAAACAAAACGGACCAGCTTGTCCGCCGGCCTGCCAGCCCTGCCAAATATGAGTCGGGCTAGTATTTTGAGCCCTTTTAACAACAAGGGTCTGGTCGGGCCATTTTCTGACAGGCCAAAGACGGGTCAGGTCAGGCCTGGCCCGGCTGGCCCGTATTGCCACCCCTACTTTTAGGTAGGATCAGGTGCTACTAATTCTATGAGATATGGATCCCAGACCACAAGATTATATGAGGCAGTGGACATGCTAGTTACTCGGACCATGGGCCATAGTGCAGCAGATATTATGTTACCCATGGCTTACATACATGAGTAAAGCCATTTTATTTTTATGGGACAGTGTGGAATTTAGCTATGCTTTGATGGTAACCCCAATTTTGTAGTCTTTATGGATTTTATATATATTTGGGATATCGTCACATAGAGATGAGTAGAACCCGACCCTACTGCTTACCTAGATCGTACAATCACGATCAGGTCTAAATAGAATCAGGTCTCATTAGATCTGGGGTAAATTTATATTAAAAAATAAGACCCAATCAATATTTTAGACCGGGTAAGAACCAAACATGACTTGACCCGACCCGTCTCATGATCACTCACTTATCATATTTGTTTGTGTCTTTATTCAAATGTGTACAAAATAACGACACTTTTTTGGTCAAAACTATAATAGATTCTCTAAATTTTCATCATATATACATATATTATTTTATGACAAATTACATATTCATAATAATAAGTAATACTGAATATACTTTATCTAAAAAGAGTATACATTATATTTAATCAGGTCTATAGTCAATTTTGATTTTAAAGGATGGCCCGTTAGAGTCGGATTAACTTCAAGTCTATAATCAGATTCAAGTTTAAATAATAACTTGACCTACATTTAAGACCAAGTAAGATACAAGCCTTAAGCCGATCCATGTTCACCCCTGTGTCTACATATGATCCTTAAGGACTTGAGATTCATTTTATGCCACGAAAACACCATTAGATGCTTGTGTTGCTTACAGCAAATCCAACATGTTATAACACATTTATCATTTCCACTACATGAAATAATACTTTTCCTATTAAGAACAAAAACAATTTAAAGCATTTGCGTCTAGAATATCCTATTCACGTGTGAGTGATATATTTAGTTAATTCGGCCTTGCAAGTTATTTGTAAATAATTGTGATTCTAACTGTTACGAAAACCGTAAGTTTTTTTCTAAGTTTTTAAAATGTTTCCAAATTCTACTTGATAACCCTGCTTCTCATAGATTAAATTTATAACTTATTCAGCATCATTTTTTACGTATTAATTAGTTAAGTAGATTAGGGATAAGGGATGGTGTTGTTTACAAACTTTTATGTTTGCATTATAACATGTAAAACAAAGAAAAAGTAGAATGTTATATTCTAGCATTGGAGGATTTTCTCTAGGACAGGTGGGGCAGTAATATTTCAAAAAAACATTATAGAGATATTGTTTTTGGTATATTTTAAAATTTAATAACAAAACTTAAGGATAAGAATGTAACATTTATGTATTATTAATGTAAAAATTTATACACATTCACTACATCATCCATCATTCATTTAGATTAATTTTTTAAAGAGTTAATAAAGATTGAATATGAATGGTAGGTGATGAAGTGAAAAAGTATAAAATTCATACATTGTTAGTGCATATATTCTTCTCTCAAAGAATAATACTTCTACATGACTCATTGGACAATAAAATATTTAATATTTTCTTCAAAACTCTCACCCTTTATGAAGTTTCACTCTCTTTAGTATCATATGACATATTCCCCCCTAATATTGCTTTAGATAACTCTCCAACCCAAACCATTTATTTTTTCACCTTAAAAATGCCATATTTGCTCTTTATAGACCAGTTTTCTTCAATTGCTTTTTTCATGGAATATTATCATATGCCTATGAAGTCATGACATGATTACTTATGATTTGTTTGTTTCTTGCATCAAATTTTATTCATGGAGGTTGTTATTCTTTGTTAGTAAACTATTTTTTTATTTATTAATTTTAGTTGGGTTATTTCATTGCTATGTATGATATTCTTAATTTCGTTATTTCTATCTTTATATATTTTTCTCTTAAAAAATATTTATATTAATCTCAAGCATATATTATTTTGATTCTCTATTTGAAAGGATTGAAAAACTAACTTTATGCTCGATTCTTCTGAATTTAAAATACATATAATGTTTATAAGAGATAATGAATTTATGTGTGTTTAAGAATATTTGGAATTTCTTCATAGATTTGTTATGTTATATTTTTATCATGTTTCTTGGGAATTTAAACATGAAAGAATAACTCATTTTTACATTAAAAATTTATATACATTCTAATGATTTCATATGTTATTTATGTATAAATCATAATGCTGCCCCCTCTAAAATCATGGTCAAGATCCGCCACTGTATTCTAGAATCTGAATCCTTGTTCTTTTTAACTGAACAATAAACCCTTGTATCTTGATACAATGACCAAGTTATTTTCAATCAATCAGATAATAATAAAATGTTGAACGGAGAATATTAGACCAGTAAAATTGATGCACAAATCTTGAATTACATATATAATTATACATATCAGGAAAACAATGTTAATTAAACTAGACATATTTACAGGTAAGTCTAAAGACATAAACACTTATATAAAATGTTTAATTTCACTTCATAATTATAATATTAGTACACTGAACTTTTGAAGGAACAAAAGGAAAAAGAAACATGGTAGTATATAACAATTAGGAAATGCTCAAAATAAGTTCATGCCTCATAATATATAAAAAAAAAGTTCATACCTGCCATGAAAGATTGCTCCCTTGATCACTTTCACTTTCAAATTGAGCTACAACAATGTAATGGCTTCCAAGCTCAATTTGCTGAGGGAACATTTTAATATCAATCATTACCATATCTCTCATGGCATTAAGGGAGTGCCATTGCAATGGATGAGAGAACAGAGTATTCCAAATGTCCAAGATGCAGAGAAGATACTTGCATGTCTTTGCTGATCTGCATAGATTTAAGAATATTGAGGCCTTAACTAGAGGTTGTTGTTGTTCCTCTCAGCTCTATTACTATGACACTGGTGTTATCTCTGCTTCCCTTTGCCAATGCTATCTTAACCAAGAGGGCTGCGGCCTTGGCAGCACGGCTTTGATTCCCTACCCCATCGGAAACTTGCCTACTCTGGCTGTTGAGACATTTCCTTACAACCTTACACGCAAAATCGCTAGAGATGACATCCCACAAGCCATCACTTGCTAGTATAAGAAATTCGTCCTTACTGGTTCTCTTGGTCACTGTGACTTCTGGTTTCGATATTACATATGGTTGAAGGTACTGGTCTCCTGCATCAAATTAAACAATGGGAAAAGATAGATAATGGGGAGCAGTACTGTTATGAATTATGATGCAACCGAATGTTTTAAATTGCACCCAGGAATGGTAATTGCGGTTTCAGGAGTATCCATAATGATTGTAACCACATTTTCCACAGTTTTCCACAATTGCTATAGACTCACTTAACCGTAATTGCAATTTAAAACACTGATGCAACCAAATTGAAGTAATGCTGGAACAAACTGGAGCAGAAAACAAGCTACTTATTGTTTAGTATAAAAAGTAGACATTACAAATTGTTGAATGACGAAGCTTTAGGAAAAGGGAATGGATTTGAAACAATATCCAAATACAGGCAAGTATTTCTAATTCTAAATATGATAATTATACTAATCGTTTCTATATCTGCTTATAAATCACATGCTAATTCAATATTGCCATTTATTAAGAATAAATAGATCATCGATTGAAGTTTCGTATTTAAGTAGACCATTTAAGCACATAGTGATTAGAGTTGCTCCATGTAATTTGATAGATCGTGATCCCTTAATCTTTAAGTTCAATCCTAAAGATGATTAAATATATTATGCATTTAGAATTATAAAGTTTGAAGTTTTTGACTAAAACCAGACATGGGAAACAATTGTCAGGGATGTATATTAAGCATGTGAGGATTGGGACAATTGTCCATCTTCATTTGTATATTAAATAAAGAGTATAATATCTATGCATTATCAATGTAAAGATTTATACATAATCAATTATATTATCCATCATTCATTTGTATATGTCAAAAGTTTAAACTAACCTATAGATCGTGAAGTGGCAAGAACACCAAGAACACGATGTCCATTCCAGTTTATGACCCTTCCACCAGCCTCTTCTATTCGCATCAACTCATCAGGCCTGTCTGGCTGTGCACATATAAGGGAATCAGTATGCCATTATAATAAGAAAATGTGTGATAGGAAAATGTGTGGCATATTAATTATCAATACAAGTTCTGGTGTACCACTATTATAATAAGAGTAAGATACATTTTGGTGAATGAAATTTTTGTGTGTATTAATAAAATGGTCTATATAGATATCAAATGTTCAGCATTTTTATGATTAATTTTAGGACACTTTAGCTATAATTCTCCAAACAACGTTCACCATATTTGAATATTAGTTTTATTTTACCTTTATACCCAAAAATGGATATTTACTCTTATAATAAAGATCTCAAATCTCCAAACAATATTAGACACAATTGATTCTACGTAAAAAAAATGATGTTTTGATTATTAGTATATGGTCATAACACATAATCACAGTTAACATTGTAATAAAATAGCTGTGAACAAATAAAAAAATACTACTATTTACATGTCATGGAAATTGTTTATTGAAAATTGAAAGGGGTATTAATTATTATTTTTTATGTTATTTCGGATGAAAATAAAGTAGTGACGTTAGGGAGATGATGATATATCAAGAAAAAGTAAATAAATAAGGTTAAGATAATTAATATGACTGCAATATGTATTGATATTGCATTATGTACCTTCAATATGAAGATATAAATATGATGATCGGTTGACAATGCAAAAGACACTTATCATTGAGTTAGAATCCTCTTCATTAATATTGAGATAAATGATCACTTTTATACTTACACATAGGGTTAAAAATGTTATTTTATTATATCCTAAGGATAAAAATGTTAAGTCATATTACTTTTTTACTCTTGTTTTTTTTGTGTATTTGTCTCACAATTAATGGAGAGGATCCTAATCTTATCATTTGGTTCTCTCTAAAAGATGAGAGAGAGTGCAACTTAAAAAGAACTATGTGTAATCAAATGATATTCATTAAATACATTGTAATATGTTATTTATCGAAGGAAAAAAATTATGCATCGACAACACCATATGAGTTTTATTCAACTTTAATACAAACTAAAGATAATAAACATCAATAATTCTTTAGAATTTAGACTGATGATTACACTCTTTCTTAAAGGCACAAACAAATATACCTTATGATCACAAGATAAGTCCAAAGCTTCACCACCTCTTCCCATCACTGCTCTGGAATCACCGCAATTAGCCACCACAATTTCCTCCTCCGCTACAACCGCCACAATCGCCGTCGTCCCTACCGTCCTCACTGCTTCAACATCCCCTACCTCTCTATCCATTTTACCAAAACACCCTTCCATCACATCCTCCCAGTCCCATTCCACCTCATTCCCACTCCTTCTACCATACCTCTCCACTCCCTCCGCCACCAACCGGTGCAACCGCTCCCGGCACACTTCCGCCACCTGAGCTCCACCGTGACCGTCGTAAACCGCGAAGAAATCACAATTTCTTCTCTCCTTCGACACAAACCCTATCTCCACGCTCACTGCATCCTCCATCTCCTTCCTATTCCCCGTCACCGACATCGTACCGTACGATAGAACTTCATCGTTTCGCTTCAACCACCGATCCTCCTTCTCCGATGACAACGTCGATGCCATTGCCACCAAAAGCGATATCTCCACTGATTCCACAGACCTCGTTTTCATCGGAGCATGGAGCTTCGCCTCACAAGTATACTTCCTTTCCCGGATTTGTACCCTTCTCCGGCGAGAATTCTTGAACCTTGTAACTGTCTCGTTTGAAACGGCGTCGTTTCGTCGCAGAGCTGTGGCATGTGGTGAGTGTCGTTTTGAATTATTCATAGTCGTTTTTATATTTATAACGAAAAGAAAATAAGAATAGCAATCGGGAAAAAATGGCGGTAGTAGGAACTAGCGGATTTAAAGTAGTTTGATTGCGAATCTTTGAGGCATTGAATCTGGACCGTTAATTTAAAGAAGGATGTTGTAGAAGTAACATGTGTATTTATATAGAGTAGTGAGTTGGATTTTTGTGAAAGAGACGTGGACGGTTGAGATGAGAGGATGGGTACGTGGAGCTTTGATGTTGAGGTAAGTGATACGGTTGGGTAAAAGATGTGGTGGTAGTTGGATCTTCGGGTAAGCAAATGTCTGTACTCTACTGGCTCATAAATTAGATACAGTGTTTATATATTATTGTAAGAATAAAAGTTTATACATACTCGCGAAATTATTAATCATTCATTTAGTTTAAAAAAGTCAATAATAATTCAATATAATAATAGATAATATATTAATATTATATCAAAATTCAAACACTTTAATACATAATTTCTTTTCTAAAACTTAATATATATATTATCCAGTTTTATTAAGTTTAGAGTTAAACTAAGGTTCTAAAATAAAGAATGTCAATATTTAGAGTTGAATAACAACTTATATAGTCTAAATGGACTTGTACATTTAATTATATTGGAATAATAATATTTTTTGATCTAAAATAGATATTCCATTTGATTATAACAACAAATTATCAACCAGTAAGATTTTATCTTTTTAAAGGTGTTTTGATCGATTTCTTTTCCTCGTAATTTATTATTGATTTACTTTTTATATATGAGGAGAGATTCGTTTATACACAAGCACTCAATCTCAGTTATTATTTTTTGTGTATTAAATGAGTGAAACTTAAATGTTATCTAAGATTCTTTTTTTTCTCTCATCACTTATTTCTCTCACCATTTAGTTTATTAAATTTAAAAAAAATCAATGATTGAGATTGAGTGTTATTAATATAACTTATGTAAATAAATCTGTCATATATATATATATATATATATTATGTGATATGGTATTGATTCTTTATTCTCTTCATCATGTTATCAAATATGAGAGCAATATCAATAAGACTTAAACATGGGAAGGGTCAAGTTAAAAATCTAGTGGGGACATTTGGTGAAAGGAAGAGAAGACAATGTCGGATAGAAAGTTGATAGAGTAGTAAATTACGTGGCGTGTGTGAGAGAGGTTGCTTTCCGCAATTTTGCTTTTGTTGAGTTATGCGAGGTAGAAGGCCACGTGTTAAATGGAGGTGGGTTGCGTCTCACATTTAGGGCCCTGCTAGTCTAAATTCCAATCCCAAGATCACAAATGTTATTATGGAAAGACGGTATAAGATTGATTGAAAAAACATAATTAACAAAAATATAATAACTAAATGTTCTTTTTAGTCATGAAATAAGTTATATAAAATTATACTTTCTGTGAGATATAAAATGTACTTTTTCTAATATTTTTTGGGTGCATTATTTATATACAGTTTGTATAAAATTTATACATAGTCAATACTTTTTTCTTAATATATACTATATATCTCTAATAAATTTTCATAAATTTTTGTCATCAATTTTCCATCATAAATTGGAGTTTTTACTTAGAAAAAGGAGTAAGAGAGTAGTATATTAATAGCAGGGAGAGTAATTTCAGCCATATTTCACACATAAGTGGAATAATACTTAAATAAATACGGTATATTTAAATAAATATAATTTGCTTTTATTTTACAAAACGTATAAAAAAAACCATAACATTCAAAAGTTTTTTAACTACATTGTAGGCATCTGTTGGATCAATTTTTAAGGTTGACAAAGAGATAAACCTTAACTGATTCATCTTAATCAGTGTTGTGAGAACCAGACTGGACCGGACGGCTCGACCGGTCTGACCGCTGACTGAACTTAAAAACGGCTTTGTATTGCAGTCTTAACTGAATGAGAGTTGAACCACTTTGAACCGGGGAAATTCCGGTCAGACCGTGTTAAACCCGATTAAACAGAATTAACCCGGGAAGTTAACCGGATGGTTCACTTAAAAATTAAAAAAATGGAACACTGCTATAATATTTTGTTTTACTATCATATAAGAAAAAAGATGAAGATGTTATTACTTCAATATAATTATTCATAATTATTAATTATATAAAGTTTTATATTTATATATAATTATATATTTATAGATACAAATTATTAATTATGTATGAATCACCCTGTCAGACCGAACAGTTTAACCGTTTAAACCGGTTTGACGTCCGACTCGGGTTTCACAACATTAATCTTAACTTTAATAATTACCGAAATCCTAAAAATAATATGATGTTATTTTGTTTGAACTACAAACTTTAAAATACTCTTAACTTTGTTAACAACTTTTGATCATGCTATTGTCAAAGCAATCCTAACACACTAGAGTAATTATTTTAACATCTATAAAATATTAAAATTCTAATACAGGTTCTAATCCATCTCCATGTCTTAGGTGCAAAATTGAGGTTTTCACAAAGTTTATCTTAAAATAAAATAACTACTGTATAAATTTGGGAAACCTTAGAATGATCATTGTATAATGTAAAATAAAGTCTCTAAAAAATTCAATTATAAGGACTAAAGTCCCTGTAAAAACCAAACTGATATTATCCCTACTCTTTCCTTGAAAAGCTAACTAGATGATAATTGTATTTTTAGGACTAATTTGACAAAGTCAAAATATTCCCTATTTCTAAATATACTTGAACCAAACCAATGACATAAAATAGCCATAGACTGAAGGACTTCTAAAAACTTATGAATGTTGAATATAAGATGGTCTCTAGTGTAATTGGAACTAGCAAGGGTGGTGCATCTTCAAAGTATGAAGACAATGCTAAACTGCATAAATCTGGTTAATGCAAGTGACCCACTCTATTTTAAAATCTTAAAAGATTAAGATGCAGAAGCCAGTAACACAGTCAATAAAATAGCACAAGGTTGGGAGATAATTTTTGCCTAATATCTATACATTGACACTATAAAATTTTATATACAGTGAGTGCAATATCTATCATTCATTTGTATTACTTTTATTTGAGAGTCAATGATAATTAAAATTACATTATTGGTGTATATATCTTTTTCTCATTTTCAAATAATGTAGTATTTATGCACTAATAATATAAAAAATTGTATACAATAAGTATATCATCTACGGTTCATTTATATTACTTTTATTTAATAGTCAATAATAATTAAAATAAATAATAAATAATACACTCTGAACAATATAAAAACACTTGCACTAAACACTTATGCTTACATATGTTTTTCTCATTTTCAAAAGAAACCTTTAATAAAACTGAAGTGATAAATGTCAAACTAAGGTAGGAGGAGACTTGGACTAACATTAAAGAATGACCTATGATAGGCTAACCAGCCCAAGAAGAGCAGATTCTACCGGACCCTATTCTAAAAGGGGTCCCCATTATAGTTGGTAGATTATATTCAGAAATAAAAATGATTAAGTTTGACATTATTATATGTCATATTTGAATTCCATTTTTTTCCAAAAAATATATAGCCCAATATATTGAGCCCATGTTTTGGCCTTTATTACTGTATTTAAGAGACTGCCGTATTTATGTGAGGATGAAAAAACCTATTACTTTACTCATTTGTTTTGCATTTATCCTTTTCTATGTTAGGAAAGTTCTTATCAACCTCTAGAGGATCTTTTGAAAACTTAAATACCATTATACTCTATTCTTTAGTGTTGGACAAGTTCCATTACTCCTTCTTGGTTTCCATCCAAATCCATATACTCTTCCTTAGCTATTGGTTGATTATGATTTGCCCTTGAACCATCTTTCACTGTGTCTTCACAATTAATCTTGACATTTCTACATCATAGGAATGATAATTTAAATTGGTTGTCATGATCATATCTTGATACATATCATACTAGATTGTTGGTACAATAGAAGAGAATAAAACAATATAATTTATTAATGGGGTTTGACCAATTGTGTTTACGTCGCCAAAAGCGTTCAACGATTAGTAAGATATTATTAGAGAATAATGATTACAAGCTCTAGCATACTCATTGACTCAAATGCATATGAGGATTTTCTAATTGATGCTTATTATTAGTGTAGTGTAAGTAAATATAAGAGACTTGAGTCCAATATATAATATTGATACTCTCTTCCATTCTAATTCTAGGCAATGTGAGACTTTATATAATAACATGTTCAAGCATCCTCAACAATATTTACCTTGACTGAAATAGACGAATATCTCACTCTATAGGAAATCTATTCAAGAATCTTTACCTTAACAAATATTCTGCTCCATCTTGCTCATTGCCTAATTCTCTTTAACAACTTCTCCACATAAGAGTCTGATCCCCTTCAGCATAAGCCTTTTTCCGAGTATGCTTGACGATGTTACCAAAAGTCTAACTCTCTAAACTTGTAGTGCAACTTCCCATATCGCCATCTAACAGAACACACTACATAAATCTCTATTGTTAGGACATCTTTCAATATTATGGAACATCTACACTAAAGCTTACAACAACCAACATCTTCAATACTCAGTTGAACTAAACCTTAGAGCTTCCAACTGGAGAAGTAAATTTTAGATAATCAAAGAAGAATATTTAGTGCCAACACTGAATTAAACCCAAAGGAACATTTCAAAGTCATCACAACAAAGGTTGTTAGGTTATGAAAAAAGACAGAGAAAAATAAAACTGAAAAGAAAAAAAAAGGTGAGGAAATAGAGGAAGTAGTAGGAGTAGAAAAATCAAAGAGAAATGAAAACTAAGAGTGAATGCTGGAATGATTTATGCAACCTCTGATAGTTCTTGACTAAGTCATGTCCAGGTAGTTCCCAAGAAAGATGGTAAGAAGGTGATTACAAATGAAAAATGAGTTGATTCCAACTCGCATAGATAATGGATGCAGGATGTGTATTGACTACAAAAAGGTTTAACAAAGTTACAAGAAAAGACCATTGACGATGAAGATAAAAAATTGTAGTGGACTCTGAGGATCAAGAGAAAAAACATTTACAGGTCCTCTAAAATCTATGTATATAAAAGGATGTCATTTATATTATGTAATGCTTATAAACTTTCAAGAGGTGCATGATGGCCATATTTTATGATTTGATAAAACAATGCATTGAGGTTTTGATGAATGACTTCTCAGTTTTTCAAAGCATCATTTAACTTGTGTTTGAAAAATTTGGTGTTGGGATATAATATATGCGCAAGAACCAATTTGTTATGTTTATCTATACTATTAATAAAGGGAAAACACAAAATAACCACCCATCATGGTGTAATTTGTGTTTTCCTATTTTGCCCTCAATATCTTCTTATTTTAAAAGTGTACTTAAAAAATTGAATATTAGACCAATTCAACAAATTCAGCCGTAAATTTAGCGCAAAAAATTATATTTGAATTTATAAAATACAAACTATACATTACAAACGAGAGGAAAGCGGGTTGACAGGCACGACAGTGCATGTCAACACGCTAGTAATAATAAAGTTAAATGTATTATTATCTTTATATCATATTTATTGTTTATCAAATAATTAATATGAAAAGTCCTTCATTAAAATTAGGGACTTATTATTATAATAGAGATTATAATAATGAGAAATAAATCTTTTATAATTTTAATGTGAATTGTTATTGATCATGAGATTAATTGAGCTTGTGACACTATTAATCCAGATAGATCAATATATGTGTAATGATCTTTATTATATAAAGATTAATAGATCTCATTTATTAAAATTACACATATAAATGATGCATATAGAGATATGACTATTGAACTGACTCAAAGGAGAATTCCTAATGGTTAATATATTACATTTGAATTGTCAATAGGATATTCTTATGAGGAAATATATATTATTTCCTTAGACTTGAGATTACCATAGTAATTAACAAGTTATTTATTATATTTTGATATCGGACACCTAATGCCTTATGATTAGTTGAATGATTATTGGGTATAATTAAATCTTTGTAGAATTAGTGATTAATCAAGAAAGAATTCATCAACTCATGGTAATGAGCTTGAGCTCTATAGAAATAAAGACCTTGGCCAAGGGGAATTGAATGAATGAATAAATGAGTTTCTTAAGTCATTCAGTACAAGTTAACTTATTAGAATTTGACAATTATACCATATTCCAGAGTTAACATAGAGTTGTAAAGATGGAATGAAATATTATATTAATCTTCTAATGGTTCTAAAGTAAAAGATATTACTTCATTTCTATTCGGTCGTTAAGGAGTGTTGCTAGATGTCAACCTTGATTAGTAAATTAATGAGTTAATTTACTACCAGTTTAGTAATGAACCTATATGGTCACACACTAACGAGTGTTCTGATTTTTGTTGGACGAGAAAATATCTAATTTCAATAGTTTAATTTTATATATTTACTTTTAAGTGGAATATTATTGTATTTTTTGCTAGCACCAAAAATACAAATAATATTATTCAGTCATCTTTAATATAATTAAGTGAGACTTAATTGTAATATTTCAAAGTTTTAAAACTGACAGTCAGTTTTGAAAATCATAAACCAAAATTTATGCTAAATTAATGGGTTGTTAATTGACATTAAATGAGTTGCTAATTAGCCCTAAACGAGTTGTTAATTGGCACTAAATGGATTGACGGGGTTTTGGTTTTATATATTACTAGCGTGTTGACATGCACTGTCGTGCCTGTCAACCCGCTTTCCTATCATTTGTAATGTATAGTTTGTATTTTATAAATTCAAATATAATTTTTTGTGCTAAATTTACGGTTGAATTTATTCAATTGGTATACTATTCAATTTTTTAAATACACTTTTAAAATAAGAAGATAATAAGGATAAAATAAGAAAATAATATTATATGGTTTTTTTGATATAAATAAAAAGATATTGATGGCAAAATAGGAAAACACAAATTACACCATGATAGGTGGTTAGTATAGATAAAACAAAACTCACGTAACACAATGAGAAGAAGAAAGAAACATGGGCTATATACAAAGAATTATATTGTTTCTTTCGATCCTTTATTTTGGTTTTGTTTGAAATATTATAATTTTATTTGAGTTGAATTTTTGCTCCACGGATCAAGTGTTGATACAACAAGGATTGATCTCAGTGTGGATACGCGTGTAGGACCTTCATACTTTTGAAGGAGAATTTTTCAAAAGTCATCGCAGTCTCTTGAGGTATTTTTACAAACATTTTTATCTACTTATTATAGTGTATGCATATTTTAACACAAATAGATGAATTATTTTCCGCTGTGCATGTTATGAACACGCTTAATAAACCTTCAGGAGCGCTGACCGGCTACCAATATATTATTAGAGAATAAAGATTACAAACCCTATAACATCCATGAGCCCACATGCCTATAGGGTGTTTCTATTTTGTGCTTATATTTGGTGCACATTATGACCAATGGATATGAGTCCAATATATAACATTGATATTCTACTCTATTCTAATTCTAAGCAATATGAGATTTCATATAATAACATATTTCAAATATCCCCAACAGTAATTAACACAAAAAGAAGGATTACAAACGACGAATAACCTTGTACACATTGATGAGAAGAGTGCAGAATGTCAGCCACGTTGAAGGCATTTGTTTCCGGAGGAATGAGGATCTAAATTCCTTGTTTCTAGAATTAAATGTAACTATTTAAACTCGATATATTCAATATGATTATTTGATTTATTTGCAATACTATTCCACTATTAAAGTTTGAACGTGTTATGAAAATTTAATGTTTGATCTAGACCTATGACAAGTCATCTAACAACATGTTAATTCTATGAATAAGATTAATTGAACTAGTCATTAAACACCCAATTTCATTACGATTGATTAATTGTTCATGTTATTAAAAATTTGTTAGTTCAACTGTTGATCTGTTTATTGAGGGATTATTAATAAATAAGAAATCATGTTTCAGAATTTATAATAACAATCATCTTTTTAATTTCATAAAATATTTGATACTTCAAGATTGAATAGTGAAATTTAATCATAGGTTCTTCACGTTCAATTAATTATCGTCAACTTTTTTATTCTTGGTTTAATATTAGTTTTCTTAAATAATATTTCAAACAAAACCATTTGTTGCCCAAATTAATTGAGTTTGCTTACAAATTTAATATTAATCAAGTCTTTGTGAATATATAATTCTTTATACTTCTTTTAATAATAGATTTGATTATTTTTCAACCAATTGGCCGGTTAACACTCACTTCAAAACAAAGATGGTGAACATATAATTGTGAATCTATAACTCTTGTGAAACTAATATGTAGATTTTCTTTCTACTTAACTTGACTAAATTTTTAGATGCAAACTTTTTTTACTTTAAAAAGATGAGGGAAAAAATAAATACCATAATTTGAATCTAATTAATCACTCACACTTTATTTAACTAAACAACATAAAAAGATGTATGCACTGACAATATATGAGTCTTATACATTATTATTGTGTCATCCACTATTCATATTTAATCATCAATGACTCTTCAAAATCTTTAAAAAAAGTAATCCAAATGAATAATAAATGATGTAATGACTATGTATAAATCTTTATACGAAACTATATATATTATGCCCATTAAACAATATAATAGACATTTGGTGTTTACGCTTTTCTTTTACTTCTTTTAGTCAAATTTCTTTCTTTTTCCTTGTCAGGTTTTAACTTTTATTATTGTTGTTATAATAAGCTCCTGTCTCTTTCTTTTTTCTTTAGTCTAATTTCTTTCCTTTTCTTTTTTCATGTCTCTCTTTCTTTTTTTATGGTTGTTTATGAGCACACCCGTCTAATTTATATAAATCAATCGAAAAGTTGTAAAATATTAATTATTGATATAATTTGATGAAATAGAATTACCACAATAAGTGATAAGTTAATGTTGAGTGATTTATCTTATTCATTATATATGTCACCTTAATTTTCAACTTGTTTATACTCAAGTACTCAACAATATTTGTTGGAACATGTAAGTGATTTAACGGTGTTGATTATAAAATTGTCTATACTACATGACATTATGCATTCATTTGATTGAAACTAATTTTTGTGTGTGTACGATTCTTGTGCATTGATAAAGTAGAATATATCAAAACTCACAAATATTAACTTATGAAAGATAATGTTGGTCTTTGGAAATACTACGCCAAAATTGATATTTAATAATGTTCATTCAACAATATTGACGTGTTTAACACGGTTAGATGTAAGACGAAAGAGAATTAACAACGTTTATTGAAGAAAACGTCGTTAAAAGTGTTATCTTTAACAACACTTATTGAAACAAACTATGTTAAAGATCATACATTCATATATTTAACAACAACATTTTTTCAATGAGCGTTGTTAAATGTATTATCTTTAACAACACTCATATTGAAGTAAACACAGTTAAATGTCATGCTTCATATATTTAACATCACTTCTTCAATAAAAGCTGTTAAATGCTTGTTTTAGTGAGCGGAAATCTTTTTAAATTAAAAAACAAAACTTCACATACAATAATACACATATCACTCAGTTTATTATTTCTCTTACTTTTCTTCCTCCCCTGAGTTACATTTTTTTTCTCTTTTGTTTTTAGTTTCTCTCTTCAAGCAAGTTATTGATTTTTGGTTTTTAGCTCATTTAGTTCTCTCTTCACTAATAGTGTGATATTTATTTGTTGTGAAGTTATGAAGCTATGGTGTTCTAGGTTTTTGGTCATGTTCACTGGTTTAGAATACAAGGTTCGAGTATAATGATAAATTTTCTTTCTCAATTGCAACTAATTTTGTATTTTTTCATAACTTTTGCAATTTGTTTAGAGATGTCATTTTTTATTTGTATTTGCCGCTTGCATTGATCATTGAGGAAGACATGAACAACACCATGTAAGGACTTGTACATTGGAGGAAAAAGAATGATCAATTTGCGTAAGATCTCATTACTCATATGTTATTTTATAATATTGAAATGTCAAAAGGTTGAATGTAGTTGGAGTTGTTGGTGATTTAACAAATCCATTGTAAATATGGTGGAGTTGGACATACTTTTCATGTGTTTGATAGAATGTCCAGAAGATATATTGTCTTATTTAGAAAGTAGACATTTAACGATGTTTATTTCAGTAAGCGCTCTTAAATGTCTATTTTCTATCTCGCTTCAAAAAACGCTGTTGAATATAACTTTATGTACTACTTCACTCACATATAAAGTACTGTTAAATGACAATTTTAAACGTTGTTGTTTTGTTATTCTGGTGTAGTGAAAATTTGACGACTATAAGGTAAGATAATAAGAGATTTTCACAGCAAAAATTACATCCATACATGTGAAATTTCAGAATCCTTGCTGGAAATCTGTTTTGTGTTGAATTTAATTAACGTTTGTTAGATGTTTTCAAGCGCCTGTGCTATGGAGACAATTTTATTGAGTAATGTTATGTGTTTGTAGACTTACCATTATCACCTTAATTCTTTCAGAGATAGAAAAAAAATACAAATGCTCAATTCTATCAGTTTGCTTATTAGTTTTTTTAGAGGAAGTTCTATATATACATAGAATATCTCTCACATTTGATTTTGCATTCATAACATTACTAAACGTTAAAAGGACATAAAAGTTAAAAATTTGTTTCTTGGGAGCGACACTTATTGGTAGGGACAGTTACACATTCCGTAAGAAATTATTTTCTTACCAAAAAGATGAGAGGATACTCTTACCAGTGTACCATAATAAATCTTCTAATCAAATCTAATAATCTATATATATAGTTGCTTCAAATTGATCCTTTATAATGTTCTTTGTATCATTGAGAGTAGACCCTGATTAAGAGTGGGATCCAAAGCTTCTCTGATTAGTCTATTTTTGAATAGACAACAAGATTTTCTTTAAAGGATTCAAGACTATGACCAGTCAATTTAATGTAAAACATATTTTAACAAAGTTTGTGCTTTAGGTTTTCAAATATCCAGCTATAGTCTCTCATCACTCTTTATCAAAAGATGAGAATATATAATGACAATTCCCCCCTTTGGGTCCTTTTACACTTGTCTTCACTTCCTTAAAGTTATGACACAAATCTTCTTTATTATTTTTTCCTTTCATTAATGCTTAATTAGATGTCTATATATGTTCAATTCAATTATGCATTTCCCCACCTCTCTCGACATTTGTACAATGTCTCCTTATGATTGTATTACAATGTAGAATTATATCTGTGTGTGCAAAAAAACTTACTAGAGCATATATGTAAATGTGATCATGTGTCATCTTTGCACACATCCAGTTCAAACCTAAGTGTGCAAGATGCAAGAAATATTAGTTCAAGTGTGCAAGAGTAGTGTCAAAGTTTCCATTATGTATAGAAATTAAGAAATTTTGACCTTTGGGGCAATGCCATATGAAAGGGAAGCTAGCCCCAGTTAACGGCATATACCATTTAAGATTATCTACATAATTTAAGAAATTATTAAATGATTTAAAATGTTAAAATAATTTGAATAAAACAATATTATTCAATGCACATTGCAAACTATATTAAATAGAAATATGGAGGAAAAAGAGAAAGTACAAATACATGTATACGAAAATAAAGTATAAATGCATATTGAAATTTTAAAAGATAAAAAAATAGAAAATTATGAAAATATTAAAACAAATATGAAAGGAAAAAATACTACCCATAAGTAGAAGATGGGACATATATCCTCACCATTTGAACAAGCTTATTATCATAAATGAAGGAATGATGTTTCTAGCTATTGTTAAAATAGTAAAGCATTGATTAGTTGGTTAATTACTTTAGTTAGGATAATTAGTTTTTCTATCCTTTATATAAAGGATTCAATGTAATTTTGTTATCAATCTATTCAATATTCAATAAATAATATTTTCTTCTTTCATCTTTCTTGATTCATCAAGAAATCTTTTTCATGCCTCCTACCATTTTAACACAATTCATTATTTCTAAGATGAAATAAGTACGAAAATAAGTAGATGAAGTTTAATTTTAATGCACTTTTCGATCGTGATTTTAAGAATAATTGTGGTAAAAGTAGATGTGATAAAATTATCCACAATTCATTTGTTAGAGCTGATAGATTTAAATAGATATAATCCAATGGATAGTGTTGATAGTGGATGAATTCAAATTCATCCATTATATTCAATAGATATTCATGGATATATCCATTTGGATAAATATCTAATCCATCCAAAAATAAAAATAAAAAAAATGATTTTATTTGCATTTTCAATTTAAACTAAATTCAAGCAAATTTATCCATGATTCTCACTTTTAATATTTTATTAAATTGATATCAATTATAGGAAACATGTATGTAGTTAATATTAAAATTTTATTCTTAAGTATATAACATATAGATGTATGATAAAAATGTATGCACTGACCAACGTATGAGTTTTATACATTGTCACTGCATCATCACAGTTTATATTTAATTATAGTTGATTTGTCAGAAAAGTCTTGGTTTTGGTGCATATACATTCTTTTCATATTCTTTATCATTTACCCCATATTATGTTTTTTTTCTTCTTTGCTACTCTATTTTCTTTACACCTCTCTCATTAAACACACAATACTTTGGTGTGTATTTTACATCATTGAAGCAGTATATTAGGATCAAAATTCAGATCCATTTTCTCTCTTTCATCCATTATGGTTGGTTTGGTTGGTTAAGCTTCTATCGAAATAGATGGTTAAGCTTTGGATGAAGTTGCTTCTGCCCTATGGTGGTTAAGCGTCAGATTGCTTCACATTCAGATTTCAAGACTGGGAGACAAAAATTCGCTCACAAGCAAGAGGAGGTATTAGAGCATATCATTTTGTTCAATACAATTATTTCAAGCTTGGAATGCTTAATACATTCCAGCTCCCCTGAGTTACATTTTTTTTCTCTTTTGTTTTTAGTTTCTCTCTTCAAGCAAGTTATTGATTTTTGGTTTTTAGCTCATTTAGTTCTCTCTTCACTAATAGTGTGATATTTATTTGTTGTGAAGTTATGAAGCTATGGTGTTCTAGGTTTTTGGTCATGTTCACTGGTTTAGAATACAAGGTTCGAGTATAATGATAAATTTTCTTTCTCAATTGCAACTAATTTTGTATTTTTTCATAACTTTTGCAATTTGTTTAGAGATGTCATTTTTTATTTGTATTTGCCGCTTGCATTGATCATTGAGGAAGACATGAACAACACCATGTAAGGACTTGTACATTGGAGGAAAAAGAATGATCAATTTGCGTAAGATCTCATTACTCATATGTTATTTTATAATATTGAAATGTCAAAAGGTTGAATGTAGTTGGAGTTGTTGGTGATTTAACAAATCCATTGTAAATATGGTGGAGTTGGACATACTTTTCATGTGTTTGATAGAATGTCCAGAAGATATATTGTCTTATTTAGAAAGTAGACATTTAACGATGTTTATTTCAGTAAGCGCTCTTAAATGTCTATTTTCTATCTCGCTTCAAAAAACGCTGTTGAATATAACTTTATGTACTACTTCACTCACATATAAAGTACTGTTAAATGACAATTTTAAACGTTGTTGTTTTGTTATTCTGGTGTAGTGAAAATTTGACGACTATAAGGTAAGATAATAAGAGATTTTCACAGCAAAAATTACATCCATACATGTGAAATTTCAGAATCCTTGCTGGAAATCTGTTTTGTGTTGAATTTAATTAACGTTTGTTAGATGTTTTCAAGCGCCTGTGCTATGGAGACAATTTTATTGAGTAATGTTATGTGTTTGTAGACTTACCATTATCACCTTAATTCTTTCAGAGATAGAAAAAAAATACAAATGCTCAATTCTATCAGTTTGCTTATTAGTTTTTTTAGAGGAAGTTCTATATATACATAGAATATCTCTCACATTTGATTTTGCATTCATAACATTACTAAACGTTAAAAGGACATAAAAGTTAAAAATTTGTTTCTTGGGAGCGACACTTATTGGTAGGGACAGTTACACATTCCGTAAGAAATTATTTTCTTACCAAAAAGATGAGAGGATACTCTTACCAGTGTACCATAATAAATCTTCTAATCAAATCTAATAATCTATATATATAGTTGCTTCAAATTGATCCTTTATAATGTTCTTTGTATCATTGAGAGTAGACCCTGATTAAGAGTGGGATCCAAAGCTTCTCTGATTAGTCTATTTTTGAATAGACAACAAGATTTTCTTTAAAGGATTCAAGACTATGACCAGTCAATTTAATGTAAAACATATTTTAACAAAGTTTGTGCTTTAGGTTTTCAAATATCCAGCTATAGTCTCTCATCACTCTTTATCAAAAGATGAGAATATATAATGACAATTCCCCCCTTTGGGTCCTTTTACACTTGTCTTCACTTCCTTAAAGTTATGACACAAATCTTCTTTATTATTTTTTCCTTTCATTAATGCTTAATTAGATGTCTATATATGTTCAATTCAATTATGCATTTCCCCACCTCTCTCGACATTTGTACAATGTCTCCTTATGATTGTATTACAATGTAGAATTATATCTATATAGATGTATATGTATATGTATATGTATATGTATATGTATATGTATATGTATATGTATATGTATATGTATATGTATATGTATATGTATATGTATATGTATATGTATATGTATATGTATATGTATATGTATATGTATATGTATATGTATATGTATATGTATATGTATATGTATATGTATATGTATATGTATATGTATATGTATATGTATATGTATATGTATATGTATATGTATATGTATATGTATATGTATATGTATATGTATATGTATATGTATATGTATATGTATATGTATATGTATATGTATATGTATATGTATATGTATATGTATATGTATATGTATATGTATATGTATATGTATATGTATATGTATATGTATATGTATATGTATATGTATATGTATATGTATATGTATATGTATATGTATATGTATATGTATATGTATATGTATATGTATATGTATATGTATATGTATATGTATATGTATATGTATATGTATATGTATATGTATATGTATATGTATATGTATATGTATATGTATATGTATATGTATATGTATATGTATATGTATATGTATATGTATATGTATATGTATATGTATATGTATATGTATATGTATATGTATATGTATATGTATATGTATATGTATATGTATATGTATATGTATATGTATATGTATATGTATATGTATATGTATATGTATATGTATATGTATATGTATATGTATATGTATATGTATATGTATATGTATATGTATATGTATATGTATATGTATATGTATATGTATATGTATATGTATATGTATATGTATATGTATATGTATATGTATATGTATATGTATATGTATATGTATATGTATATGTATATGTATATGTATATGTATATGTATATGTATATGTATATGTATATGTATATGTATATGTATATGTATATGTATATGTATATGTATATGTATATGTATATGTATATGTATATGTATATGTATATGTATATGTATATGTATATGTATATGTATATGTATATGTATATGTATATGTATATGTATATGTATATGTATATGTATATGTATATGTATATGTATATGTATATGTATATGTATATGTATATGTATATGTATATGTATATGTATATGTATATGTATATGTATATGTATATGTATATGTATATGTATATGTATATGTATATGTATATGTATATGTATATGTATATGTATATGTATATGTATATGTATATGTATATGTATATGTATATGTATATGTATATGTATATGTATATGTATATGTATATGTATATGTATATGTATATGTATATGTATATGTATATGTATATGTATATGTATATGTATATGTATATGTATATGTATATGTATATGTATATGTATATGTATATGTATATGTATATGTATATGTATATGTATATGTATATGTATATGTATATGTATATGTATATGTATATGTATATGTATATGTATATGTATATGTATATGTATATGTATATGTATATGTATATGTATATGTATATGTATATGTATATGTATATGTATATGTATATGTATATGTATATGTATATGTATATGTATATGTATATGTATATGTATATGTATATGTATATGTATATGTATATGTATATGTATATGTATATGTATATGTATATGTATATGTATATGTATATGTATATGTATATGTATATGTATATGTATATGTATATGTATATGTATATGTATATGTATATGTATATGTATATGTATATGTATATGTATATGTATATGTATATGTATATGTATATGTATATGTATATGTATATGTATATGTATATGTATATGTATATGTATATGTATATGTATATGTATATGTATATGTATATGTATATGTATATGTATATGTATATGTATATGTATATGTATATGTATATGTATATGTATATGTATATGTATATGTATATGTATATGTATATGTATATGTATATGTATATGTATATGTATATGTATATGTATATGTATATGTATATGTATATGTATATGACTATTTCATGGTATAAAAGTGTTATTTTAACAACTAAATTATGACAATTTTTAGCCTTCCTTTAAATTTTGAATGAATTTTTTGAGAGTGATGAAAGATAAAAAATAAAATGGAAGTTAGAGATGGTTTATTTTATTTTAAGAGAAATTATTATGTAAAAGCAACACTATTCATGATTAAAATGCCTAATACTTTATATTTCATAATTAAGGGGTGTGTTTGGTTTCAAGAAATGTTTTTTGCTTCTATTCCCTATTTTCATTTTTAAAAAACAATTTTTATTTTCATGTTTTCATTTCTTGAAAATATGTTTGTTATTATTATTTTCATTTTCAAAATCGTTCAATGTGAACTTCACAAATCAAGACACTTATTTTTGTAATTAATTCAACTCTAAATTTCAATCACTAAAGTTGTCAAACCAATGATTTCATATGATTTCTTTATATTTGATATTTGTATTTTCTTCAACGAATTTTATGTCAACAATGTATTGATCACTTTTAATTGCTGGACTTGGTCATTAGCTACTACAAATACGTGTGGAAAGTCATAACTAACATCATGCGAGTTGCAAGTGCTCTCCAAAATGGTTTAAGGTTAAAATAAATTAGCAACATACAAGTGTTCTATTATTTAATTAATTTTGTAATAACTTCAAGGGGCATCAATTTTTATACCAAAATCACATATTATCATACTCATCGTCGAACTATTTCAACAATATCAAAAGAAAGGCGAAAAGAAGTTATTAGGTAGAGAGTAAAGAAATAAATTATATTATAAAGATGTATAGTGATTTGTAGGTACTCATTGATTGATTTTGGTGTTTTGTTTCCGATTGAAGAGATTAATATCCTTTTATGTTTATGATTGTGTATATACTTTAAAAAATTATTAAGTGATATAAAATTTGATATAATTTAACTATAATAATTACATTTATTGCACCTTGGAAACTATATTAAAAAAGAAACAAATAAATATGTAGTGAAAAGAAGACGACTAATATATAAGGGTATACCTGAAAAGTAAAATATAAATATATATTGAGTTTCCAAAACATTAAAAGATTTGGAATAACATTGAAAAGTTAAAATATATCAAACAAATGAAGTAAAAAGTCTTCAAAAGTTAAATGAAATGTCATTGTCTCATCATCCTTGAAAATGTTGGAAATAACATTTTTTTTTAATTTTTAATATTTCCAGAAATGAAGCTCATGTTTTCTGAATTATGAAATGAAAACAACATGACAAACATGTTTTCATACTTTTTTTATGTTTTCATTGAAAGAAAATAACCAAAGCAAACACTACCTTATACAATTATTTAGTTCCATATTTAGTACTATATTTGACAACTTTTGATGTTACTTTTAGCTTTTATAAGGCATAATAATGAGATTTTGCTTAAAGTATCCACATTCATGTAATGCATATTTATTGTTTAAACGGGTCTCCCTTAATAATACAACTCAACTAATATTTTACTTCATCATATAATTATCAAAAGTTTCTTCAATGAATCTCATAACCTATTTCTCCCTTTTGTATTTTACACACGGTTATCTCCTTAATTATTTTTATTTAAAATTTTTTTGGTGCACGACCATTCTCTTACAAATGCACCATCAACCATTACAAACCACAACTAGTATTTTTTTGGTTATCCATATGAGTGTAAAAGTTCGATTTGGTTCTATTTTTTGTGCATTTCAGTGACTGAACCGAAGTTAAATATATGGTTCAGTTCCACTTAATTAACTGCAAATTTAACTATAGGAACATAATTGAATTGCTCTTGAATAGTCCGGTTTCATGATTTTTCCTATTAGTTTTTTATAAAAAAAATCTTACATCAATTGAAAGTTCAAAATATATTACAAAAGATATTGTTTATCTATAAATAATTATGAATCATATAATGATGAGTAAAAAAATTGAAACTCACAATTATTTGTTAGTAAAAAATCGAAATGATTTTTTCAATTTTGAATTTGAATTTTTTTAATGACAATTTAGTAAGTAATATATGGTTTGGTTTGGTTCCTAGTGATCTAACATATATAATACACTACAATTCCCACAAATTTGATAATTTAAGTCACAAAATTGGTTGAAGAATTTAAACAATAATAAAACATCATTTCTTAGTATCTATTTCTTTAATATGTGGTTCAGTTTGGTTCTAACAGTTCCTAAATTTCTAAAACCATTAACCAAACCGAACATATATGGTTCCTTAAAAAATAACCGAACCAAACATATATGGTTCCTTAAAAAATAACCGAACCGAAAATATATGGTTCCTTAAAAAAATAACTGAACCGGACTGCAAAACCGAACCAAACCACATTTTGCGATTCAGTTTGGTTCCATTCGTTTCACGGTTTAAACCGAAACCACTTCCACCCCTAGTTATCCACACAACTAGTATTTCACATCTTAAAAAACCTTAACAAAATTATCATATCTCATTATGCATATAACCAGTTTACATGTTATATACATTCATATCCAATTTCAAATTGTAGTCCTGCACATTATTGTGGTTGTCATGACCGCCATAACCATATTACATTGTAATTATAATTTGACATCGAATTGCAATGATATAGTTGTATCGTACTACATTTACATCACATCGAACTCCACTATATGGAATTGAAAAACACTTTTTAATCATATAAGAATTTACATCACAATAGTGCTACGACCTTAATTATAGATATGCAAATATATCCACAATCACAATTTAAAACATTATTTATATTTAACTTCATTTACATTGTGAATACCCACTTTTGTCCGACCCATAAAAATTCCTAAATTACTTTTGTTCAATCCATTGTTCAATCTATTGTTCAATCTATTGTTCAACATTTATTAGGAATAACCCCTAATGTGTATTAACCTTAGAAGCATTTTGTGAAACATTGCAAAATATGACACTAAAGTTTGTATATAGCATTACTTTGTTATATAGGCTTGTCGTATTAAGCATTATGTTAAATAATTTGATGAGCTTGTATTCAGGCCGTTAAGTTTAATCATATTAGCCATGACATTGTTTATATAGATACAATAACATTGTAGTTTTTCTTATTTGTTGTAAACACTCAAGGTTGATTGCTAATAATAAATAGGCATATTAATATTTAATTTGAAAGTGGTCAATAGAAATTAATAATAAAATAACAGAAAGGTTAAAAGTGATCCCTGAAATTGGGGGAACCACTATGTGAGAGGGGTTTGTTTCCCAGCTTTTAGGGATAGAAATTAAGTAAAAGGGGGATAGTAACAAAAAATTACCAATAAAATAGAAACAAAAAAAGAGATAGGGGGAGAAGGAGGTTCACGAAGGAAACAACATAAAAGGCAAAAAAACAAATAGAAAACGACAACACGTTAGAGAGTAAAAAAAAGGGGTACAGAACAACAGAGAAACACACAGGTTAGTATCCTTATATCTATATTCTCTATTTTGTTTTAGCATTCAAATATCCATATACATATTTTCATTGTGCAACCATCGTACTTTCTTCATGTTTAAATACTAACATATACATGTATATACTTTCATCTAAAACACTAAAAGTCATAACTGTTTGTAAGCCAAGGCAGTTTGTTTAGGTTTCTGCTATTCATATTAGTTCTCATACAACTTCATAATATATATACCAGTAACATTGATAATACTTGCATCCTGAATGTCATAAATAGAAACACACTCATATACATTCTTATGCCATTGATTTACATGTTGTAACACTAGAGATTTACTTTCCCTCTAATGAACAAACAAAAACAGCGTAAACTAAATCAAACAACATCAATTTAATACCTAAAACAGAATCAACTTCTTTCTAATAATGAAACATATATACTATAGGACCATCAAACAATAGATTAAATCAGTAATGGGATTCATCCCCTTAACCCATCAATTAAAACCACAATCAATCACCCATCAATGTCTCATTCGGTAAACCATGAACCAAAAGAAAACAATAAAAATGTCAACCTGTTCCAGTGCCCCCACCACCGCGAAATCAAGGTGTGAAGCCGGAAGTCGCGCCGTACCAGTACGTTGGCCGGAGAAGAAGAAGGAGATGAGGTGGTTAAAAGATTCACTCTCTTCCCCTCGCCATTGGGACTCGAAGATTCCATATCTATGGCCAAGTCGTGTTCGGACGTAGAAACGCAAGCTCCTATCGTCGTCAATGTCATGAACGACACCACCGTCACTGTCAAAACGAACCTCAGGCTCGGCGTGTCCCCTCACGGTCGGGTTGACCCGAGTTAACGTACCCAAAACAGCCGCCGTGAGTGGCTATGCTCTTTCCTCCGCAACCATCATTCAGATCTCGTTGATCCTCCGTCGGCGAAGAACTCTTCATCCAGTTCATGGAGTATGACGACACAATGAGGAAGAACAATCCTCTCTAACCTAATTTGCCCAAAATGCCAATCTGGTTCTAAGACCCCAATCCTCCTTATTCACGTGCATAATAATAATAATAATAATAATAATAATAATAATAATAATAATAATAATAATAATAATAATAATAATAATAATAATAATAATAATAATAATAATAATAATAATAATAATAATAATAATAATAATAATAATAATAATACTTCTATTTATTCTTTATACTCATTTACTTTTATTTGTTATATTTTGATTATTGTTTGTTTTGTTATATTAATGAAATGATTTTACCTCAACTTAAATTAATGTTTGCTTATTAATCATACAAATGTAGTATCAATGAATTTAATAACAATATATTTTAAACTAAATTTTTTGTCCCTTTTAATATATAAAAGTATTTTTTATGAGAATGTAATAATGAGATTACGACTCGTGTCATATCTTACTTCTTACTTTGAACCGAGTATCGGTCGCGGTCACTTGTACTGCTTCTATTATTAATCGAAGTAAGAAGATGGTTAATGACCAATGTTGACTCTTCATTTATTATTTTTCTCTTTAAAAATATATAAGTCATTTAAAAGTAAAACAAAAGGTTTTAAGTATTTTTGGGATTTAATAGTAGGGTTAAAACTCGTATTGTATCTTTCTTCTCACTTCGAGTCAAGAATCGGTAGCGGTCACTTGTACTGCTTCTGCTATCTATCGAAACGGAAAGAGGGTAAGCA
>NC_032010.1:6144536-6147802 GCF_001865875.1 Lupinus angustifolius | reverse complement strand
TACTTTATAAAAATAATAACAAGTTTTAATTGTTTTAGGATTCAATAGCGAGGTTACAACTCGTATTGCATCTTTCTCTTCGCTTCGAGCCGAGAACCGGTTGCAGTCACTTGTACTGCGTCTGCTATCTATCGAAGTGGGAAGAGGGTAAGCAATCAATGTTGACTCTTTGTCTATTAATTCCATTTTAATTAAATTCAAACCAATTTCTAAATGTTTTAATCAAACCAAATTAATTTTTTTAAGAACTACGTAATCTTGATTTCCCTATTGCACCCGGAGATACGTAGGAGCAATATGAACTTGTCAGACACAAATAAAAAATAAAAAATATTTTGTTTAAGCAATTTAATTTAAATAAATTAAGGGTATTCAATGTATGCAATTAGTTAGGGTACCGTTTTATTACGGGCGAACGGGGTGCTAATACCTTCCCCAATTCGTAATCGACTCCCGAACCTGGATATCAAAAATCCAAAAGCCCAATGTGATTGGGCTTTAAAGATTTTTCTACATTTTTAACCATAAAATGTAGTGGCGACTCTAAGAGGTCGCGTAACCGAAAATTGGGGCGCGACAGCTGGCGACTCCACTGGGGACATTTTTTTAAGAGAGTCCGACCCAACACCACTTTTTGCATGTTTGTTTTATACCCTCATGCCTTCTTTGTTTATGAAAACTTGTGTATGCATCTTTATTTATGTATTTATTTATTTTTCGAGTCAATTGATTATTCTTGAACGTACTCACCTATTTCTTGTGCAGCTTTTGGGGGGTGGATTTATTTTAAGGTCTATGTACTTCCTCACACACTCACTTGGTACACTTGAGTTGCACACGCCCTACAACCGGGTGTTAGAGATTAAGATTAAGACAGGGGAACATCTGCTTTGCTAGTAAGTGACCTTGTGTCACATCGGGTATTGGCATGATGACTTTGCCGGTAAGTGACCTTGTGTCACATCAAGTATTAGCATGATGAACCACCGAGATTGTTCCCATATATCATGAATTGGCCGCTTCGGGAGCTAGTCTCTTCTCGTAACTAGCTAATGATATGTGGTTTCCATTCTTTTAAGATTGGATGCAGTCTGGTGACCTTTAGAAGTCTAGAGCTTTATCGTGTCCACTTTAGTCAAGACCTAGCATTCCACCATAGGGTAGCAGCTTTCAGAAGTTCCAAAAAACCTTCTAAGTATACCTTACATAGGACACAGGAAGCAAACCTTAATCCACTTTCCACTTGCATCAATGCACATCGTGAAACATGATTTACCATCATTCCAAATTATTTTAAATATATTTGTGAATTTTTTCTAATTAAACATGATTTATAACTTACCCTCTATGGGCCAAAATACCCTCGGGACATTTTTATATCAACAAAATTGGATTGTACTTTTTTTATTTCATTATTCTATATCAAACATTTTCATTTTATCCTTCATTAAATATCATGCATAATTAAATTTTACATAACATCACAAATCATTATGTTCATGCATTCAAGTAACATTTTTTTTATCATCTTTAATAAACATATTCCTTTTCAGAAAAGAGATCCGCGATATAGTGAGACATGGAGGCTGATTCTCTTGTTATGGGTCAAAGCAGTAATTTATTGGTGAAAAATGGAATAAAAGCTGAGGTACAAGGAATAGATGTGAGCTGTTTGATAGAGTTGATCCCACAGATCCCTCAAGAAATTCAGAATGAGTTCAACAAAGAGTATAGAAGGGTGATTGATCTACTCCTTATCACTGTTGATGCAGATACACTGAAAGTTATGGGTGCCATGGTTCAGTATTGGAGTCCAAATCTGAGAGTATTTCAGTTTCCTAACTTAGATGCATCACGTACGATCGAAGAATATGAGGTTCTACTGGATATTCAGGTACGAGATAGAGAGAAAGTCTATTTGTTCATTGAGGCTCAGAATGTTATAGAAGACTTGATAGAGAGGCTCATTGGAGTACGCCCGAGTTCGACTAACATCATCAAACAGGGGATGACCTTCGGGCTCAGATGGAAATTTTTGAAGAAACATATCAGTCAAACAGCGGAGCAAGGAAAATGGGAGTTGTTCAAACCAGCATTTGCCTTGGCAGTATATGGCAGGATATTGTTCCCCTTTGTCCATGACATGATTGATCAGGCGGCCATTGATGTGTTCGCAAAGTTCAGGTCGTTTGGAGCCAACCCAGTCCCAACTATCGTGGCAGAGACCCTACTATCGTTCCAAAGGTGTCATGAAAAAGGTCATTTCAAGATCTGATGTTGTACTCAATTGTTGTATGTGTGGATGATCACCAGATTCGAACACCATCAGTATACAGATTGGAGCAGATATCCCCTCTTGAGGTTCAAAAATATTATGGTGAAACCAATGCAATTGTTGGACTGGAAAAAGTTGTTTAACGAGGTTACTCCTAGGAACTTTGGTACAAAGACTCGCTTCTATGAGAGACACTCAACAATCATGTATTCTTGCGGGGAGTACCCAAATATGGTATTAATGGGGGGGCCTCGAGGATGCATTTCCTTCACCCCAGCTCTAATACTTGGTCAGCTCAAATGGGGAATGACACCGGTACGACCCGAACAGCTACAAGGATTATCCATATGGTACAAAAGCGAGGAGGCCACCAAAGAGAAATTGGACTCAATCAGAAAAGCTCTAAAAAGGGTTGGTCTTTGTGGGCCAAACGAGTTGGGAGAACATCAGGTCTTTTACACCGATGAATATAAGCCATGGCGCAACAGAAGGCGAAATGGTCAAGCTGTCCCACCAATTGCCCAACCGCAGAAACTATCTGGTCCATCTGAGAACGCGTTGTTGAAGGAACATATCAAGCTCTTAGAGGCAAAGCTAGAAGAAGCCAGAGACACACATGACAAGGATAGTCTGGGTCTTGAAAAGCTCAACAAAATCATCACCAATATGAAGAAGGATCAAACAAGCCTTAAAAGAGACTATGCTGAAATGTGCTCTCAGTCAGGAAAGGTTCCCTAATTCGGACAGTAAAAGAGAAAGATGCAGAGATAGCTGACCATGCCGATCGGTTGAAAGTGCAAAGTCATGCCACACGCAAGGCTGAAGCCAAAGCAAAGTCTCTAGAACTTGAAATGGAGAAGATAAGACAGAGTGAAATGCAAGCATGGTCTATTGTTAAAGACTATCAGTTGATATTGGGTGAAGAACAACAGAAAGAAGATAACCTCAAAGCCAACCTCGAAGCTTCAGAGAAAGCATGCTATGATGCATT
>NC_032010.1:6142280-6144436 GCF_001865875.1 Lupinus angustifolius | reverse complement strand
TTGTGGGGGAATAGCTAGACAACTTAAAGAAATGGCGCGTAGAGGCTACAAAAGAATTTTAGAAATAAGGAATAGGAGAATAAACAATAAACGAATTGTAATCATTTGCTTGAAGTATTAATAAGAGATCTTGTTTTCGCAATTCTTTATATCTATGTGTGCAAAATGCAAAAAAAATTGACTCCCATTTACAAATAAATGTTATCTCCAAAAATGTTTAAAACGTCTTCTACTTAGATACAACATTGGTCTAAAACTATATGTTTTCTCTAATGCTTGTCATCAACTGCATGCGACTTTGTTGGGTATGCCCTCAAATCACCAAATGTAGGGCAAGACGTTTAATGCTAACAACCTCTAACAAGAGTACGAACAAAGATGGAATCGAGGTTAGAAACTTGAAGTTTCATTCTAAAATTGACGTCAACGCAAAAATGAGACAATAGGGGCACGCCTCAGGGTCGACAGAATGCGGGTCGAAATGTCTTGCTATACCAATCCTCTATACGAAAAAGAATTTAAATTTTTTTGCACGCATCATTTTTGTTCATTTAAATAAAATGAAAATTTTCTCACCCAGGTATCATATAAACATTGCTCCTAAGCATCCTTACCACACCAGACTGCAATCCAAGCTGATGGCAGACTAAGAATCCAGTAGCATTGACAACCGACTGAGCTTGCCGAAATGAAAGTGCAAATAAGTCAGATGATGAAAATCATCCAGGATATGCAAAAGGCTTCACACTCCACACAAATGGTGGGTCCCAAGAAAGTTAGTGGGGCCAACCGTCGTAAGGGTGTTATCATAAGGTATGAAGACACAACTAATGGTCAAGAGGAACAACAATTAGATGAGGAAGACGACGATGAGCAAGACGAAGATCCTACTCACGATCTTCCTCCTAAAAACAAGACCACAAGCCACCAAGCTGAAGCTAAGATAAACGGGGGTACCCCAAACGAATCCTCAAGCCAAGAGAAGGCAGAGCTGGAACTTATAAAAGAGAGACTAAGGGCCATTGAGGGCACAAGCTTCCCTGATGTAAAAAATGCATTTGAGATGTGCCTCGTACCAGATGTAGTGTTTTCACCAAAGTTTAAAACTCCTGAGTTCGAGAAATACGACGGTACTTCGTGCCCGAAAAGTCATCTACATATGTATGTTAGGAAGATGATAGCTCATCACGGAAATGACAAACTGTTGATTCACTACTTCCAAGAAAGTCTGACAGAGGCAGCCATGGGTTGGTACATCCGCTTGGAAAAGGCTCAGATTAAAACTTTCGTTGATTTATCCAATGCCTTCATGAAGCAGTATAAGTACAATGAGGACGCTGCTCCTGACAGGGCCCAGCTTCAGAGCATGACCAAGAAGCCAGAAGAAAGCTTTAAGGAGTATACGCAACGCTGGAGAGCTTTGGCATCACAAGTCATACCCAAATTGGAGGAGGAAGAACAATTGTCTATCTTCGTGGATACTTTGAAGGAGCCCTATTATGATTACTTGGTGGGAAGTGTTGCATCGAGCTTCAACACACTCATTAAGGTTGGGGAGAAAATAGAAGGACGCATAAGGAGTGGAAAGCTGGTAGTAGATCAGCCCAAATCAGGTACAGGCAAGAAGCCCAACTTTATGAAGAAGAAGGAGGAAGAAGCACTCGTGGTGTTCACTAAGCCGAAGGGATATAAGGCCCAAAACCCTAAATACCAGGCCTCATACATTACCAAACCTTCCACACAGCCCAACTACACCGCCCACAATAACAATCGCAAAAACTATAACCAAACACAACCCTACCAACCCCGTCAAAACCACAACCAAACACAGGCCTACCAAAATCAAACCCAAAACCGCAATTACCCAAATCCCGAAAGAAGAGGCCCACAATTCGATCCCATACCTATATCTTATGCAGAACTATACAATCATCTGTTAAGGGAGAGAGTGATAAACCCTATAGTAGGAACAGTGCTCGAATCACCTGGGGCTTGGTTTAATCCCAATGTTACCTGCGAGTACCACTCTGGAGTCATTGGCTACTCCATCGAACATTGTAAGGCTTTGAAGCATAAGGTGCAAAACCTAATCAATGCCAAACAACTACATTTCAAGCCTACTGTGCCAGAAGTGGACAGAAATCCATTACCTAATC
>NC_032010.1:6135379-6142180 GCF_001865875.1 Lupinus angustifolius | reverse complement strand
GAATGATAAGCCCTATAGTAGGAACAGTGCCCGAATCACCTGGGGTTTGGTTTAATCCCAATGTTACCTGCGAGTACCACTCTGGAGTCATTGGCTACTCCATCGAACATTGTAAGGCTTTGAAGCATAAGGTGCAAAACCTAATCAATGCCAAACAACTACATTTCAAGCCTACTGTGCCAGACGTGGATAGAAATCCATTACCTAATCATGGTAATCAGGGTGTGAATGTTGTAGAGGAGGCTCAAGGTAGAGCATTCATATGGGAAGCAAATGAAGTAAAAACACTCATGAGGGTAATTTTTCAAGAGATGTGTAAGCGTGGGATGGTGGAAAAGATGGTGGAAGATGAAAATCAACTGATTGTGAGTTGCATGGCGAAGTAGGTCATACCCTAGAGGAGTGTCCAGAATTTAAGATCTTGTTGCAGAAAATGTTGGATATGAGGTTGATCACAATAGAGAGGGGGCATTCGTATCAAGTTGTTAACGCTACCACTAGAAGTGAGGAAGACATGAGAAGGACTATGAGGCCATCAATTACTCGATATGAACCTGTATTGAACATTCCGGATAATGCTCAGTTACACCCACAAATAACTCGATGGGTACTAGTCATAAGTAGGATGGAGCCTGTTCTGAGGCCTGCAGCAGAAGAGAAACCACAACCTTTCCCTTACAAAACAGATAAAGCGGTACCATGGATCTATAGTGGAGGGAATTCATAGACAACTGAGCAACAGATAGAAGTCACCAATGTTGTTGGGGACAATCGGATAACTAGAAGTGGACGTGTCTATGTTCCCTCAGATGCTGAAAAGGCCTTAGCCAGAGATAAAGGAAAAAAGGAAAGTATATATCCATGTAGAAGATGAATTGGAGGCCAATCTGAATGACCTGTTGCATAATCGTGGAGATAAAGGGGAAATATCTAATGAAGAGGCTTGTGAATTTCTGAAATTCATAAAGCAGACTGAGTATAAGGCCGTGGATCAACTAAACTGCACTCCAGCCAGGATATCCATTTTGTCTCTGCTAATGAGCTCTGAACCCCACAGAAAAGTGCTAATGGAGATACTGAATCGTGCACATGTTAGTCACGACATAACCACAGACAAGCTTGGTGGCATCATCAATAACATTGTAGCTGACAATTACATATCTTTTAGCAATCAGGAAATACCTTCTGAGGGAATGGGACACACTAATCCTCTGCACATCTCTATAATGTTTCAGAATTTCCTAATTGGCAAAGTTCTTATCGATAATAGCTCATCTCTCAATGTCATGTCGAAAAGGACGTTGTCTAGGCTTCCAGTCGATGCATCGTATATGAGACCAAGCTCTATAGTGGTGAAGGCATTTGATGGATCCAACAGGGATGTCATGGGAGAAATGGAGTTGCCTATAAAAATAGGACCATGCATTTTCCAAATAGTATTCCATATCATGGACATTAATCCTAGTTACAGCTGTTTGTTGGGAAGGTCATGGATCCATGCTTCAGGAGCTGTACCTTCTACATTGCACCAACGAGTTAAGTTTATAGTGGATGGAAAACTCCTCACTATTCTTGGAGAAGAAAATATGTTGGTATCAAGATCTCTTGACACTCTGTACATTGAAGCAGCAGAGGAAGCTATTGGAACATCCTTCCAAGCACTAGAGATTGCCAACGCTTCATTTGTAGGAGGGGGGACACCTACACTACGCCCCCAACCTTCGGAGGCATCACTGATGCTGGCCAAAGTAATGCTGCAGAAGGGCTACCAACCTGGAAAAGGGCTCGGGAAGTATGGCCAAGGAAGAGAAAATATCGTCATGATACATCACACTAAAGATCGGTATGGCCTGGGATATAGACCCACTCGGGAAGATAGGGAAAGAACTGCTGAAGAGAATAAGAAAAGAAGAATGGCTCGCCTGGGGCAGTGGGAGTATGAAGCTGGAGGGATGTTCATCCCACATATTAGCAAGAACTTTGTTAGTGCAGGCTGGGAACCCAAAATGATTGCTGTTTTGGGAGATGATGATTCAGAAGGTGGGGCAAACTACATTGTTCAGTGTCCTCCAGGCACCACTCTCAACAATTGGATAGAGGAAGACGCATCTGCACAAGTGTTTTTAGAAACAATGTAATAAGATGCTAGAATCCCTTAGCCATGTCTAAAGCTATTGGGTTTATTTTCTTTCTTTTCGAATAAGGATTCATTGAATAGTACACGTTTTGAATTCAATAAAATGCATCTCTTTCTTCATATTATGTGTTTCATTCTATTCTTCATTTTTTACTTGCACAACTAAAACAAACACACACAAAAAGTAAAACCATGAAAAAATTAACTAATCACAACATCAACCTAATGCAGATCCAACTTTAACTCCAGAAATAATAATCGTGTTATGAGCCACACATACAATCATGGTCATCTAGTTAATCAGTTCGATGAGGGAGATAGTGATGAAGAATGGGAAGCATCACCTGAGTTATTAAGGATGGTTGAGCAAGAGTCCAAAGAGATTAAGCCTCATGAAGAGCCCACTGAGTTAGTAAATTTGGGGACAGAGGACGACAAAAGAGAAGTGAAAGTAGGTACATTGATGAAAGAAGAAGAACGCAAAAAGATGATTCAACTTCTGCATGAGTTCAAAGATGTGTTCGCTTGGTCGTATGTTGACATGCCCGGTCTGGATAGAAACATAGTGGAACACAAGCTTCCGTTGAATCCAGATTCACGTCCGGTTAAGCAGAAACTACGAAGGATAAAGCCAGATATTTCCTTAAGGGTGAAAGAGGAGGTGGAGAAATGGCTAGATGCTGGATTCGTGACGGTTTCTACATATCCAGGTTGGGTGGCCAATGTTGTGGTAGTACCAAAGAAAGGAGGCAAACTCAGGATCTGCGTTGACTACCGAGATTTGAACAAAGCTAGCCCAAAGGATGATTTCCCGGTACCTCATATAGATGTATTGGTTGACAGCACTACAGACCATGCTCTTTTCTCCTTCATGGATGGGTACTCAGGTTACCATCAGATCAAAATGGCTTCAGAAGATGTGGATAAAACTACTTTCATCACCCCATGGGGAACCTTTTGCTATCTAGTCATGCCTTTTGGTCTTAAGAATGCTATGGCCACATACCAAAGGGCCATGGTAGCTCTTTTCCATGACATGATGCATAAGGAGGTGGAGATCTATGTAGACGACATCATATGCAAGTCCAAATCAGAGGGGGAACACATGGAGAATTTAAGGAAGTTGTTTGAACGACTCATAAAGTATAGCCTCAAGCTAAATCCTACAAAATGTAGCTTTGGGGTTAAATCAGGGCGAGTCCTTGGTTTCATTGTAAGCCAGAAAGGAATTGAAGTAGATCCCGAGAAGGTCAGAGCAATCATTGAAATGCCAGCACCCCGAACTGAGAAGGAAGTCAGAGGTTTCTTAGGGCGTTTAAACTATATATCCAGGTTCATTTCTCAGCTAACAGCTACCTGTGAACCAATCTTCAAGCTATTAAGGAAGAGTCAGGCAGTTCGGTGGAATGACGATTGCCAGAGAGCCTTTGAAAGCATAAAGGAATATTTGACCAAACCCCCAATATTAATGCCTCCAGTAAATAAAGGAATATTTGACTAAACCCCCAATATTGATGCCTCTAGTACCTGGTCAACCTCTTCTAATGTACCTAACAGTGCTAGAGGACTCTATGGGATGTGTCTTAGCCCAACATGACGAATCAGGCAGAAAAGAGCAAGCCATATACTATCTAAGTAAGAAGTTCACTGAGTGCGAGACGAGATACGAGACGAGATACTCATTGCTAGAACGTACCTGTTGTTCGTTAGCATGGGTATCTCGCCGATTGAGGCAGTATATGTTGAGTCACACCACTTGTCTGATTTCAAAGATGGATCCTGTGAAGTATATCTTTGAGAAACCAATATTAACAGGAAGGATCGCTCGATGGCAGGTCTTATTGTCGGAATATGATATAGTATATGTGACACGGAAAGCAATCAAAGGTAGTGCCCTTGCAGATTATCTTGCTAGTCAACCCATAGAGAAGACCGAACCAATGAACCAAGAGTTCCCAGATGAGGGTATCATGAGTCTATCCTTGGGAGAACCAACAAAAGATGGTGTGTGGACATTAGTATTCGATGGGGCATCCAATGCACTCGGACACGGCATAGGGGTCGTAGTCGTATCTCCAGAAGGCGACTTCACTCCTATTATTGCCAGGTTATGTTTTGATTGCACCAACAATATAGCCGAATATGAAGCATGTGCCCTAGGTTTGCAGGAAGCATTAGAAAGAAAGGTTAAAATTCTAGAGGTCTTCGGGGACTCAGCCCTGGTCATCCATCAGCTAAAAGGAGAATAGGAGACCCGTGACAACAAACTAGTACCTTACAAGGAGTATATCCATAGAATGGCTGAGCATTTCGAACAGATCAACTTCTACCACATCCCGAGAGAGGATAACAGACTAGCCGAAGCCTTATCCACATTATCCTCAATGTTCCATATAAATGGGAAGGATCAACCTCTCATCCGAATAGAAAGCAGGGATCAACCAATCCATTGTTGTGCAATAGAAGTAGAGCAAGATGGAAAGTCATGGTATCATGACATCAAGGTCTATATACAGACAAATGAGTATCCCATTGGGGCCTCGGAGACTGACAAGAGAACCTTGAGAAGACTGGCCATGGGTTTCTTTCTAGATGGCGATATTCTTTACAAAAGGAATCATGACATGGTACTCCTTAGATGCCTAGAAGAGAAAGAAGCCGAGGTAATACTCAAAGACGTGCACGAAGGCTCGTTTGAGACCCATGCAAACGGACATGGTATGGCTAGAAAGATCTTAAGAGCAGGTTACTTTTGGATGACAATGGAGACAAACTGTTGTGCTTATGTCAGGAAGTGCCACAAATGTCAAATTTATGCAGACAACATCAATGCTCCACCAAGTCCTCTAAATGTCCTTTCAGCACCATGGCCTTTCTCCATGTGGGGAATGGATGTTATCGGACCAATAGAACCGAAGGCTTCCAATGGACATCGCTTCATCCTCGTGGCCATCGACTACTTCACAAAGTGGGTTGAGGCATGTTCATATGCCAATGTGACCAGAACAGTGGTGCTACGATTTATTAAAAAGGAGTTGGTGTGTAGATATGGGTTACCCAACAAGATCATCACGGACAATGCCACAAACCTGAACAACAAGATGATGACCGAGATGTGCAGTGAATTCAAGATCAAGCATCATACATCTTCATTGTGAAACCATCGTATTTTCTTCATGTTTAAATACTAACATATACATGTATATACTTTCATCTAAAACACTAAAAGTCATCACTGTTTGTAAGCAAAGGCAGATTGTTTAGGTTTCTGCTATTCATATTAGTTCTCATACAACTTCATAATATATATACCAGTAACATTGATAATACTTGCATCCTGAATGTCATAAATAGAAACACACTCATATACATTCTTATGCCATTGATTTACATGTTGTAACACTGGAAACTCATGAATGCTTACTTTCCCTCTAATGAACAAACAAAAACAGCGTAAACTAAATCAAACACATCAATTTAACACCTAAAGCAGAATCAACTTCTTTCCAATAATGAAACATATGTACTATAGGACCATCAAACAATAGATTAAATCAGTAATGGGATTCATCCCCTTAACCCATCAATTAAAACCACAATCAATCACCCATCAATGTCTCATTCGGTAAACCATGAACCAAAAGAAAACAATAAACATGTCAACCTGTTCCACCGCCCCCACCACCGCGAAATCAAGGTGTGAAGCCGGAAGTCGTGCCGTACGAGTATGTTGGCCGGAGAAGAAGAAGGAGACGAGGTGGTTAAAAGATTCACTCTCTTCCCCTCGCCGTGGGACCCGAAGACTCCATATCTATGGCCAAGTCGTGTTCGGACGTAGAAACGCAAGCTCCTATCGTCGTCAATGTCATGAACGACACCACCACCACTGTCAAAACGCACCTCAGGCTCGGCGTGTCCCCTCACGGTCGGGTTGACCCGAGTTCTCGTACCCATAACAGCCGTCATGAATGGGCATGCTCTTTCCTCCGCAACCATCATTCAGATCTCGTTGATCCTCCGACGGCGAAGAACTCTTCATCCAGTTCATGGAGTATGACGGCACAATGAGGAAGAACAATCCTCTCTAACCTAATTTGCCCAAAATGCCAATCTCGTTCTAAGACCCCAATCCTCCTTATTCACGTGCATAATAATAATAATAATAATAATAATAATAATATTTATTCTTTATCCTCATTTACTTTTATTTGTTATATTTTGATTATTGTTTGTTTTGTTATATTAATGAAATGATTTTACCTCAACTTAAATTAATATTTGCTTATTAATCATATAAATGTAGTATCAATGAATTTAATAACAACCAACGGGTGTTGGTTCAAGTGGTACATGCTTGATTCCCCTTAAGCAAGAACCCGGGTTCGAGTCTTGTGGATGGAAAAAATGCCTGTTCGAAGAGTTAGCCCCACTTACCTGTGGATGTGCCCGGCTCGGACAGGATTGCCTCCAGTGCGAGGATACCTGTGGGAAACCAAAAAAAAAATGAATTTAATAACAATATATTTTAAACTAAAAGTTTTGTCCCTTTTAATAAATAAAAGTAGTTTTTATCAGGATGAGGACGAGAATGAGGAGGAGGATAGCATTAGGATGAGGAAGAGGAAGAGGATGAGGATAGGATGAGGACGTGAATGAGGATGAGG
>NC_032010.1:6130323-6135279 GCF_001865875.1 Lupinus angustifolius | reverse complement strand
GGATAGGATGAGGACGTGAATGAGGATGCGGATGAGGAAGAGGATGAGGATGAGGAAAAGGATGAGGTTAGGATGACGAATGAGGATGAAGAATGAGAATGAGGATGAGGATGGGGATAGGATGAGGAGTAGAATGAGGATGAGGATAAGGAAGAGGATAGGATGAGGATAGGATGTGGATGAGAACGAGGATGAGGATAGGATAAGGATGAGGATGAGGATAAGGAAGAGGATAGGATGAGGATAGGATGTGGATGAGAACGAGGATGAGGATAGGATAAGGATGAGGATGAGGATAAGGAAGAGGATAGGATGAGGATAGGATGTGGATGAGAACGAGGATGAGGATAGGATAAGGATGAGGATGAGGATAAGGAAGAGGATAGGATGAGGATAGGATGTGGATGAGAACGAGGATGAGGATAGGATAAGGATGAGGATGAGGATAAGGAAGAGGATAGGATGAGGATAGGATGTGGATGAGAACGAGGATGAGGATAGGATAAGGATGAGGATGAGGATAAGGAAGAGGATAGGATGAGGATAGGATGTGGATGAGAACGAGGATGAGGATAGGATAAGGATGAGGATGAGGATAAGGAAGAGGATAGGATGAGGATAGGATGTGGATGAGAACGAGGATGAGGATAGGATAAGGATGAGGATGAGGATAAGGAAGAGGATAGGATGAGGATAGGATGTGGATGAGAACGAGGATGAGGATAGGATAAGGATGAGGATGAGGATAAGGAAGAGGATAGGATGAGGATAGGATGTGGATGAGAACGAGGATGAGGATAGGATAAGGATGAGGATGAGGATAAGGAAGAGGATAGGATGAGGATAGGATGTGGATGAGAACGAGGATGAGGATAGGATAAGGATGAGGATGAGGATAAGGAAGAGGATAGGATGAGGATAGGATGTGGATGAGAACGAGGATGAGGATAGGATAAGGATGAGGATGAGGATAAGGAAGAGGATAGGATGAGGATAGGATGTGGATGAGAACGAGGATGAGGATAGGATAAGGATGAGGATGAGGATAAGGAAGAGGATAGGATGAGGATAGGATGTGGATGAGAACGAGGATGAGGATAGGATAAGGATGAGGATGAGGATAAGGAAGAGGATAGGATGAGGATAGGATGTGGATGAGAACGAGGATGAGGATAGGATAAGGATGAGGATGAGGATAAGGAAGAGGATAGGATGAGGATAGGATGTGGATGAGAACGAGGATGAGGATAGGATAAGGATGAGGATGAGGATAAGGAAGAGGATAGGATGAGGATAGGATGTGGATGAGAACGAGGATGAGGATAGGATAAGGATGAGGATGAGGATAAGGAAGAGGATAGGATGAGGATAGGATGTGGATGAGAACGAGGATGAGGATAGGATAAGGATGAGGATGAGGATAAGGAAGAGGATAGGATGAGGATAGGATGTGGATGAGAACGAGGATGAGGATAGGATAAGGATGAGGATGAGGATAAGGAAGAGGATAGGATGAGGATAGGATGTGGATGAGAACGAGGATGAGGATAGGATAAGGATGAGGATGAGGATAAGGAAGAGGATAGGATGAGGATAGGATGTGGATGAGAACGAGGATGAGGATAGGATAAGGATGAGGATGAGGATAAGGAAGAGGATAGGATGAGGATAGGATGTGGATGAGAACGAGGATGAGGATAGGATAAGGATGAGGATGAGGATAAGGAAGAGGATAGGATGAGGATAGGATGTGGATGAGAACGAGGATGAGGATAGGATAAGGATGAGGATGAGGATAAGGAAGAGGATAGGATGAGGATAGGATGTGGATGAGAACGAGGATGAGGATAGGATAAGGATGAGGATGAGGATAAGGAAGAGGATAGGATGAGGATAGGATGTGGATGAGAACGAGGATGAGGATAGGATAAGGATGAGGATGAGGATAAGGAAGAGGATAGGATGAGGATAGGATGTGGATGAGAACGAGGATGAGGATAGGATAAGGATGAGGATGAGGATAAGGAAGAGGATAGGATGAGGATAGGATGTGGATGAGAACGAGGATGAGGATAGGATAAGGATGAGGATGAGGATAAGGAAGAGGATAGGATGAGGATAGGATGTGGATGAGAACGAGGATGAGGATAGGATAAGGATGAGGATGAGGATAAGGAAGAGGATAGGATGAGGATAGGATGTGGATGAGAACGAGGATGAGGATAGGATAAGGATGAGGATGAGGATAAGGAAGAGGATAGGATGAGGATAGGATGTGGATGAGAACGAGGATGAGGATAGGATAAGGATGAGGATGAGGATAAGGAAGAGGATAGGATGAGGATAGGATGTGGATGAGAACGAGGATGAGGATAGGATAAGGATGAGGATGAGGATAAGGAAGAGGATAGGATGAGGATAGGATGTGGATGAGAACGAGGATGAGGATAGGATAAGGATGAGGATGAGGATAAGGAAGAGGATAGGATGAGGATAGGATGTGGATGAGAACGAGGATGAGGATAGGATAAGGATGAGGATGAGGATAAGGAAGAGGATAGGATGAGGATAGGATGTGGATGAGAACGAGGATGAGGATAGGATAAGGATGAGGATGAGGATAAGGAAGAGGATAGGATGAGGATAGGATGTGGATGAGAACGAGGATGAGGATAGGATAAGGATGAGGATGAGGATAAGGAAGAGGATAGGATGAGGATAGGATGTGGATGAGAACGAGGATGAGGATAGGATAAGGATGAGGATGAGGATAAGGAAGAGGATAGGATGAGGATAGGATGTGGATGAGAACGAGGATGAGGATAGGATAAGGATGAGGATGAGGATAAGGAAGAGGATAGGATGAGGATAGGATGTGGATGAGAACGAGGATGAGGATAGGATAAGGATGAGGATGAGGATAAGGAAGAGGATAGGATGAGGATAGGATGTGGATGAGAACGAGGATGAGGATAGGATAAGGATGAGGATGAGGATAAGGAAGAGGATAGGATGAGGATAGGATGTGGATGAGAACGAGGATGAGGATAGGATAAGGATGAGGATGAGGATAAGGAAGAGGATAGGATGAGGATAGGATGTGGATGAGAACGAGGATGAGGATAGGATAAGGATGAGGATGAGGATAAGGAAGAGGATAGGATGAGGATAGGATGTGGATGAGAACGAGGATGAGGATAGGATAAGGATGAGGATGAGGATAAGGAAGAGGATAGGATGAGGATAGGATGTGGATGAGAACGAGGATGAGGATAGGATAAGGATGAGGATGAGGATAAGGAAGAGGATAGGATGAGGATAGGATGTGGATGAGAACGAGGATGAGGATAGGATAAGGATGAGGATGAGGATAAGGAAGAGGATAGGATGAGGATAGGATGTGGATGAGAACGAGGATGAGGATAGGATAAGGATGAGGATGAGGATAAGGAAGAGGATAGGATGAGGATAGGATGTGGATGAGAACGAGGATGAGGATAGGATAAGGATGAGGATGAGGATAAGGAAGAGGATAGGATGAGGATAGGATGTGGATGAGAACGAGGATGAGGATAGGATAAGGATGAGGATGAGGATAAGGAAGAGGATAGGATGAGGATAGGATGTGGATGAGAACGAGGATGAGGATAGGATAAGGATGAGGATGAGGATAAGGAAGAGGATAGGATGAGGATAGGATGTGGATGAGAACGAGGATGAGGATAGGATAAGGATGAGGATGAGGATAAGGAAGAGGATAGGATGAGGATAGGATGTGGATGAGAACGAGGATGAGGATAGGATAAGGATGAGGATGAGGATAAGGAAGAGGATAGGATGAGGATAGGATGTGGATGAGAACGAGGATGAGGATAGGATAAGGATGAGGATGAGGATAAGGAAGAGGATAGGATGAGGATAGGATGTGGATGAGAACGAGGATGAGGATAGGATAAGGATGAGGATGAGGATAAGGAAGAGGATAGGATGAGGATAGGATGTGGATGAGAACGAGGATGAGGATAGGATAAGGATGAGGATGAGGATAAGGAAGAGGATAGGATGAGGATAGGATGTGGATGAGAACGAGGATGAGGATAGGATAAGGATGAGGATGAGGATAAGGAAGAGGATAGGATGAGGATAGGATGTGGATGAGAACGAGGATGAGGATAGGATAAGGATGAGGATGAGGATAAGGAAGAGGATAGGATGAGGATAGGATGTGGATGAGAACGAGGATGAGGATAGGATAAGGATGAGGATGAGGATAAGGAAGAGGATAGGATGAGGATAGGATGTGGATGAGAACGAGGATGAGGATAGGATAAGGATGAGGATGAGGATAAGGAAGAGGATAGGATGAGGATAGGATGTGGATGAGAACGAGGATGAGGATAGGATGAGGACGAGAATGAGAATGAGGATGAGGATAGGATGAGGATGAGAAAGAGGATGTGGACGAGTTGAGGATAAGAGGAGGACGAGAATGAGGATGAGGATAAGGATGCGGATGAGGAAGAGGATGAGGATAGAAGGCGGATGAGAAAGAGGATAGAATGAAGAGGAGGATGCGGTCGAGAATGAGGATGTGAATGATGGCGAGGATGAGGATGAGGATGAGGATAGGATGAGGATAAGGAAGAGGACGAGGATGAGGAAGTGGATAGGATGAGGACGAGAATGAGGATGAGGATGAGGATAGGATGAGGATGAGGGTAGGATGCGGATGAGGAAGAGGATGAGGAAGAGGATAGGATGGGGATGAGGAAGAGGATGAGGATGAGGATGAGGACCGGATGAGGACGATAATTAGGATAAGGATAGGATGAGGACGAGGGTGAGGACGAGAATGAGGAAGAGGATGAGGATAAGATGGGTATGAGGAAGAGGATGAGGATGAGGACGAAAGTGAGATTAGCACGAGAATGAGGATGAGGATAGGATGAGGATGAG
>NC_032010.1:6115939-6130223 GCF_001865875.1 Lupinus angustifolius | reverse complement strand
ATTAATGAAATGATTTTACCTCAACTTAAATTAATATTTGCTTATTAATCATATAAATGTAGTATCAATGAATTTAATAACAACCAACGGGTGTTGGTTCAAGTGGTACATGCTTNACTTGTATTGTATCTTTCTTCTCACTTCGAGTCGAGAATCGGTAGCGGTCACTTGTACTGCTTCTGCTATCTATCGAAACGGAAAGAGGGTAAGCAATCAATGTTGTTCGAAGAGTTAGCCCCACTTACCTGTGGATGTGCCCGGCTCGGACAGGATTGCCTCCAGTGCGAGGATACCTGTGGGAAACCAAAAAAAAAATGAATTTAATAACAATATATTTTAAACTAAAAGTTTTGTCCCTTTTAATAAATAAAAGTAGTTTTTATGAGAATGTAATAATGAGGTTACGACTCGTGTGATATCTTACTTCTTACTTTGAACCGAGTATCGGTCGCGGTCACTTGTACTGCTTATATTATTTATCGAAGTAAGAAGATGGTTAATGACCAATGTTGACTCTTCATTTATTATTTCTCTCTTTAAAAATATATAAGTCATTTAAAAGTAAAACAAAAGGTTTTAAGTATTTTTGAGATTTAATAGTAGGGTTAAAACTTGTATTGTATCTTTCTTCTCACTTCGAGTCGAGAATCGGTAGCGGTCACTTGTACTGCTTCTGCTATCTATCGAAACGGAAAGAGGGTAAGCAATCAATGTTGATTCTTCGTCTATTAATTCCACTTCAATTAAATTCAAACAAATTTCTATGCTTTACTTTATAAAAATAATAACAAGTTTTAATTGTTTTAGGATTCAATAGCGATGTTACAACTCGTATTGCATCTTTCTCTTTGCTTCGAGCCGAGAACCGGTCACGGTCACTTGTACTGCGTCTGCTATCTTTCGAAGTGGGAAGAGGGTAAGCAATCAATGTTGACTCTTTGTCTATTAATTCCACTTTAATTAAATTCAAACCAATTTCTAAATCTTTTAATCAAACCAAATTAATTTTTTTAAGAACTACGTAGTCTTGATTTCCCTATTGCACCCGGGGATACGTAGGAGCAATATGAACTTGTCAGACACAAATAAAAAAATAAAAAATATTTTGTTTAAGCAATTTAATTTAAATAAATTAAGGGTATTCAATGTATGCAATTAGTTAGGGTACTGTTTTATTATGGGCGAACGAGGTGCTAATACCTTCCCCAATTCGAAATAGACTCCCGAACCTGGATATCAAAAATCCAAAAGCCCAATGTGATTGGGCTTTAAAGATTTTTCAACATTTTTAACCATAAAATGTAGTAGTGACTCTAAGAGGTCGCATAACCGAAAATTGGGGCACGACATACATAAATGTTGATATTTCACAAGATACATGACTAAAAAAATACTTTTCCAATATATATTTATATATTATGAGAGTAATTCAAGTGACAATTCTTATATAAAATTTTTGAGAACAATAAATTTAAGTCTTAAAATCAATCATGAATGATTAAAATTAAAAGCAAGATCATATGATCACTTAAAAAAAAGTTAAATACATGTATCTTTTAACATTATCCTTTCAAATAAGATCCAATAATTCATAATAATTATTCTCATTTCTAAAAATAACACAATGTTCTCTTATGTGAGTAACTTCCTAGATATATATATTTAGAATTTGGAGACATGTGAACATGCCTCCTACATTTGACTAAATGAGAGGAGAAAAGAAATATGAAAGAGAAGGACGGCAGAATGCCCATACTTTGAAAAAAATGTGCACCCACATAAAACTCAGACCCAAATGATGAGGCCTATGATTTCAACTCTAAATATTTTTTAATTTATATTTTAAATCTGTCAACTTATGAAATCTGTGTACCAAGTTTGTTCAGAAGAATTATCAATGACTTATATGTTCAAAACATTGGTGTATACATTTTTTTCATCTCCACTTAAATAAAGAATGTTGTCTACTTTCGAGGCTATATTTTATCTGATTTTAGTTAAAGCATTGCACTTCTTTCTACGCAGAGTTCTGAATGAAACGTGATTATTGTTCTCTTTAGAAAACTTTATGGGATTTCATATTATGGGTAAGTACTAAAGGACTCAAGGTTTATGGGACTCTATACTAATTTTTTAGGGCTCTCCATTATTAGACTCTCCAATATTGGATATGAGAAGAATTTTTCTTCTTAATTTTAATTAAAAAATAAATTTAAATTAGATCCGTTAAAACTAAATTTGTGCCATATGTCAATCCCGATCTAATATTGAAGATGATTTTTTTATTAAAAAATAACTTTAAATCATATCCATTAAAACTTGATTTATGCTACATGTTGTAATCTTCATCCGATACCGGAGAGGATTTAAATTTATAGGATGTTAGATCTTAGTCAATCTACATCACTTTCATACTTTGTTTTCAACTATCTTGATTTGTTTGAATATACATTTATTGGGGTGCTCAATAACATTATTTAATTTAAGGAATTTTGGTATTGAAAAACTAGGTTATGGACCCTTGCATACTTGTCTTTAATCAATCATAAATTTGCAAATTAATTAAACAAAATTTGAATGATTAGTTAAGAATGTTGATAGACCCTTTAGATTTAGACTACTAATAATCTCACTAAGATTAATATTTCTTGAAATATTAAAAAAATATTCTTCAAAGATTTTTTTACCCTAAACAATGTTTCCTAAGGAAAGTTGGGCAGGAAAACAATCTAAATTGTTTGAGACTGTCATTATATCATCTACTATATATAATTAATTGTCATTGACTTTTAAATATACAAATAAATAATATAATAATTATATTTATAGTAACATACAATAAGTAGATATTACTGTCTTCTGGTTCATGTGCAAGTCTTGGTCTTCGCAACCTATAAGAAGCTAATTCCTCTACAAGTTCTACAAATTGTCCCTTCTTTTTTGGACAAGTCTAATGTTTGGTTTGCACAATTCCTTTACTTAAATGTCTATTTGCACTCAAATTGTATGTTTATACAATAAAAAAAATCAATATATCTGCTGCATAAGAGGGAGCATTCTTCTAAGAATTTTGTTTTCAGATCAAAGAAATCAACGCTGGTCCATGTGATATTAATTGTTGAATGGCCAAGAAGAGGAGCTGGTTTAGTCTAGTGAAGAGGCTCTTCATATGGGACACACATTCTACACTAGAGAAGGTACATAGGACATACATCTTGTGCTTGTTTGGTTAATTTCTTTTAACTTAATTGTTACGGTTAACATTATCATGTCATTGATCCATATCATAGAGATTTGAGAAGTTTTACTTTGGTCATCAATGTTTTAGTTTTAAATTGCGGTTGTAGTCAGGATCACAGTTGTAGTTAATGTGATTGTGATTATTTTGGCCGTTGCAATGTGAATTTTTGTGTGATTTAAGCAATATTTTTTAAATTGCGGTTGTGTTGCTGCCCGATACAATCATATTATTGTGACTAGGTGTCACACTGAAATTACAATGTGATGCAGTTGTGGTGGTCACCGCAACCGCAGTATTGCAGCCCAATCTAGTAAGATTAAGAATCAGTTGCTGTTGTATTGCGACTCATTAGACAGAAACCTCTTTGCAGAAGGAGAAAAGAAGGAAATGGATATTTGGAAAAGTAAAGACCAAGACACTGCCTTCAATTAAAGCCCCACAATTAACAAAAGAAACAAGGCAAAGTGAAGTTAAGGAAGAACGCAGTAAGCAGGGTTTAACAGTGGCCATTGGTTCAGCTGCTACTGCTGCAAATGTTGCTGTTGAGGTTGTTAGGCTCCATTCTGTTTATCAATGTAAAGAAAAACAAGAAGAATTTCATCAACCTATTAACACTAGGCATGGTGCTCCTCAATTTACATATCAATGCCAGTGGGAGATAGAAGAGTTTTCAGCCATCATAATTCAAACAGCATTTAGAGGCTACCTAGTGAGTTTGTCCAAGCACTCATTTTTTATTTATATCAATTATTAGCTATGCAATAGAGTGGTTTTTGTGATCCATGAAACCACATTATACGACAACCAAACCTTTTATCTCACTGGTCGATTACATGGATCAAACAACTATATGAAACCACCTTATACATATTTAAAAATAATTATAGACAGAAAGAAAAACTATAGAATATAAATGATTTGTCTAGAGCACTGTTTTAAATTGACTTTTTGGGAGTCTTCCCACCTTCATCCAAACCACAATTTTCAGCAATTGTGGTAAATGTAACTGCAATTTAAATCACTGTTCTAGAGACATGTTTTACTATAAATAATGATGGTCTTGTTTGATTCACGTGGTTGAGGTCTATAATTATGATAAAAATGACATTATTTTCAGGGTAATTAAAGAAACACAATAGAACTAAGGATAAAGAAACAGAAGGTGGACCATTAACAACTAGTAGCTTACAACAATTCTTCAACCAATTAGTGATTTCCCAAACAATAAATTAGGAACAGAAACTATAATTTTGGGTCATAGTAGATGAAATTATGAAACTGAAGTCACATTACTAGATTCTTACACATTATACTATCTTATTTTTACTGATTGGTAAGACATTACAGGCAAGGAAAGCTTTGAAGGCATTGAAGGGAATAGTGAAACTTCAAGCTTTGATTCGAGGTAGAGCGGTAAGACGCCAAGCTATGAGTACTCTGAAGTGTTTGCAGTCCATTGTAAGTATCCAGTCACAGTTCTGTGCAAGCAGAGTCCAAATGGTTGAAGGAAGATGGAATTGTGATGCAAATGAAGAGAAGGAAGGTTCAAAAGTCAAGATAATAAGGGTATATGCATAACAACTTAGAATTGTTCATTAGCACATTGCAAAAATAAAATATCACTCTGCCAAAACCATAAATCTGCTTTTTTATAATGGAAGCTGATCGAATATATTTATGATAGAGCAGCGTCGGTCGATTCATGTAGCCGACTTCATCTAGTGGGATAAAGGTGTTGTTATCTCTTGATGCAATTACAATTTCTAACATTGTTTTGATATTTTCAAGATGGACTCATACAATGAAAAAAGGTGGGATGACAGCATTTTGTTGAAGGAAAAATTAGATGCCTCTTGCATAATCAAGAAAGAAGCAGTTCTTAAGAGACAGAAAATAAAAGAATATTCATTTAATCATAGAGTAAGTTCTTCAACTTTGGTTCAATTAATTTTTTTGGAAAATTATAACAAATTCCCATGTGTTTTGACATAATTACACTTTGTAAAATCTTGTTATATAAGTTAAACTCACCTCCATTTTATTGGAGGTCAATGTAATGTCGATACCACTCTTCTACAAAGGAGGTGACCAGTGAGTGTAATGATCACCTAAACTTTAAAGAATTTTGCAAAATTTACGAAACAAAAGCGATACTCGAAATAATTGTGCCAAAGCTCAGAAGAGGTCAATGTAATTTCTAATTTGTTATTCCTTTTTAAGCAAATGAAGGTTATTAATACTGATTTACAAAACCTCAGAGGTCAGCAGAATCAGAAAGAAGCAAAGTAAATGGAAGATGGAGGTACTGGATGGAGCAATGGGTAGACACTCAACTTTCCAAAAGTAAAGAACTTGAAGATTTAGACTCAGTTTTCAGCTCACAAACTAGAGCAAAACAACTTAAGTTGAGAAATATTGAGAGACAAAATCAGGTTGAAGGATTAGATTCTCCAAGCTGTTCTACAATTCCTACATACATGGCTGCAACAAAATCAGCACAAGCAAAAGTTAGATCAACAAGCTCCCCAAGAGCAAGGACAGGAGGGAATATGGACATGAACTCTGATAGCTATTCACCATGCAAGAAAAAGCTATCTATTGCAACTTCTATTAAAAGTGAAGTACTCAGTAGTGGTAAGATGAGCAAGTTTAGTAGTATTCAGGAAAGATCACCAAGCTTAAAGGCCCTCTCAAGGCCTATAAAATCAAGCCAGACAATGAAGGATCTCAACATTAGTTCATACTAGTATTTTATAATTTGATACGATCTAATATGGTCCGATTCAGTTGCGCTGCAACCCAGTACAGCTGTAACATTGTGATTCAGTATCATACTAAAAATACAGCGTGATACGGCCACATCAGATGATACACTCCACAATTTGAAACAATGGCTCAATGCCAAATTGGGGTCAACAGAGTTCCTTCAAATAAACTCATAGTTATTTATGCTGGCTTTGCTAGTATAATTCTTGATCTATGAGAATGTTTGGTTTGCCTCCTCAATTAACAGCCCAACCCAAATATTAGGTTTTATCAATTATGTTTTTATACGTTAGTTTGCCTCCTCAATTGTTTTCTTTTGGAGAATACTTTGCTCATACTTGTTTTATTTTGAGTACTTATTTGTGCAAGTTTTCAGAATTATGACTTCTGGGTAGTGAGGGTTATATCTATACTGTCAGATTTTCCTTTGTCCATATTTCGAGTTGGTTGGTACTGTTTTACATCACTGTGGATAAAATATCATTTGAATTCTTGAAATGTTCGATGTATTTAAGCTTAGTCATTGATCCTTTTTCACCAAAAAAAAAAAGGCCAGTTTGGTTAATGTCAAATTAATTGGCAAACTCAATTAAATTGGCTAATGGAATGTTAGTTTGAAAATTTGTTTAATCGTAATTAAATAATATCAAAGAAATTGGTGATAATGAATTGAATGCGAATAACATAGGAGTAGACTTCACCAATGTTATTAATACCGTACTGGTTATCAAACTGGTTAGGCTACTGGTATAGTGAAATATCGGTTTAACCGGTGGTTCACTATTTAAACTGCATACCGGCAAAATTAGATATAAAAATATAATATATTATCATTAATGTTGAAAAATCAATAAAAAACCAATTTTTTTTTCATTTTCATTAAAATATTAAATTTAAATAAAAACGGGCCATTATGACCGGTATGGTTCAATTGAAAACCGGCCGGTATGACCGATTTTGACCAGTTTTAACCAGTATGATTACATAACCGGTATAATTACTATACTGTATCGGTATTGAGACCAGTTCACCAATTTACTGGTTGAACCGGCTGACACGAACCGGTTTTTATAACACTGCATTTTACTATTCATTCTCTAAGTCTCTAAAATTTTATGAAATTAAGAACATAACTAGTTTTATAAACAGATAAACAAATCAAATAATCAATTCTCAATCCATTGAATAATTAATGAATCAATCATAACGCAATTGAGCGTTTAATGACTAGTTCAATTAATTTATCTTTAGAATTAATATGTTACTAAATGAGTTACTTTAGGTCTAGTTTAAACATGAAATTTTCATTACACATTCAAACTTTAAATCATAATTTGGTTGATAACGCTAAACAAACATCGAATAAGAGAGTAAATATAAAAACAATGGAATAATATTATAATTAAATTAGATAGTCATATTAGATATATCGAGTTTAAATAGTTACATCTAATCCCAACAAGAAAGGTTTATCTCCTCATCCTCGGTGGAAACCAGTGCCCGTGTGTTGGACATTCTTCCCTTCTCAACAACACGTAGAACATTGTTCGCCTTTTGCAATCATGATTTTCCTTATATTACAACCTTTTGATCCTCTAGTTATCCTAATTTCAGCTAGTGTAACAATGTGAATTTTCTGTGTATGTTTTATTATTTATTTATTTTACCAACGATTAATTTTAGAAATTAATCAATATTGATTTAGTTGAGTGTTAGTCTTGTTTTGTGAATTCTTATTTTTTGGTAAAGTTTCATAATTTTCTATGACGAAAAGTTTTTGAACTGCTGTCGTGCCCAAGTTCGCCCGATTTCGGCCCAAAAATGTGTTTTTGAGTTCCAAACTCGGAATCGAATTCCGATTACATCATTGGCTTTGAAATATTATTTCAAGTTAAGATAGACATCAAGTTCGTCCATAATGCATTTGTAAATATTTTTTACTCTGAATTTCGTGTTTCGAAGTTCTAACCGTAAACCGAAATTGGGGAATTTTTAATATCGGGCCGAGTATTAGACGATAATAATCAGGCATGGTTTAATTGCTAATTTTTTTCGAAGTGGTTAAATCACTTTCATGAGTGAAGCTTGCTTGTCAAACAAGCAAAAATACAAATCTCTTACACAAAATCTCTTAAATCACTCATCTATCTCTTACACAAAATCTCTTAAATCACTCATCTACTTCTTACACAATCCACTTTTTGAAAAACCTTTGGTCTTTCCCCTCCCCAAATCTGATTTATCTTCTTTAAGAGCTAACTCCTTGCTTGGAGAAAACACCTGGCATTTTCACATTCTTTCTTCACTTTTGAATTGCTAAGAACTTCAAGGTAGTTCTTCATTTTTTATTCTTCATCATTCAAGATCTAACCATTAGATGTTTATGAAATTTTAGTATGATGTTTATATGTATGTTAATAACATTTTCAGCAGTTGAAATTTTCAAATAATTTTCATAACTCTTTTTATGCTCAAAACTCTAAATATGTGCTTTCTTGAACTTAGAAAGTTATTTTTGAAACCATGAACTCTTTATTGTTCATGGGGCTGTTTTAGTTTTTAAAAGTATGCATTTTGTTGATTTTAGTGAAATGAGATGAGTATGAAATCAAAGGAACCTTTAAGGAGTTCTGAACCATTTAAAGTTTGAATCTTTTCACTTGTTTTTGGCTTGAGTAACCATAGCCTTGGACAAGATAGAAACACTACACCATATATGCAGTTTAGCAGCGCATATTGCAGGTATATAACAACGCTTTCGGGTGTAGTCTATGTGACCGCAATAGTATATATCCTTCTTTGACAGTGCATTCAAGAGCGTTGTTGTATGTAAACTATACAAAAACGACTCCACCATTGTGCGTTGTTAGATATGTGACCCATACAACAGCGTAGTGTAACTAGAGCTATTGTAATGTATGTATAAAACAACACACATTGTAGGAAACGCTATTGTATATGCCATATATATAACAACTCTTCCTACAATATGCGCTATTATGTATATATAATGCAACGCTGTTGTATTGATCACATATCTAACAACGCTTCATACAATGTGCAATGTTAAATTGCATATACAATAGCGCATGCATGAGCTTCTAGTAGCATGGTGTTGATGCATAAGCTATTGTATATGCAATTAATACTCTGCATATACATTGATCAACAAATATTCTCTATGTTGCATTTTACTTTGATCATCTTGTTTTTACGTATAAAATGTGAACCCATTATTAGGTAACCAATGTAGGATAAAACATGAATACCTGGACCATTGACTAACCATTTCAATCTTTCGGAAATTGAATTTGTGTTTGTGTTCAACTCCTCAACAATGTGATTTTTTAGCCACTTTATGAAACACCGATTATGCTATTTGGAAATCCAATTTTTCGATACAAAAGTCAAGAACTTCTTCAACAATATATCACTCAACAATACAACCCTCTGGTCTTGATGGTTCTTCACATAGCCTTTTATTGTCTTCATGTAACGCTCAAAATGGTACATCCATCTCATATAGGAAGGGTCACATAATTGTGTCTCTCGAATAAGATGAATGCTTAGATGGACCATTATGCCTAAAAAAGATGGTGGGAAATACATCTCAAGCTCACACAAAGTCAAAAAAATTTGTCTTTGCATAGCAGGTAATTTCTCAGGGTCAATCACTTTGCTACAAATTGCCTTGCGTTAGGTATCACTGACAGAATACACCTAGAAGAGGGGGGGGGGTTGAATAGGTGTCGCGATTCCTCCTTACCACTATTTGCACTAAAGCCCTATTTAGGAAAATTACCCAGTTAATCAATTAAAGCTATGTCTTAATCGATTAAGTCGCACAAAATTAGCAGTTGCGGAATAGCTCAATTACACAGTTAATTACAGATTATACATAAATGATATAGCAGATATAATTGAACACAAATGATCTTTATTTGGAAGTAGTACTATATTCGAAATATCAGCTACAATATGCAATTAAAAGCTACTTGAAAGAGTAAAGAGATAAGGGAAAGAAACAGCCTGCAACAAGGTTTTTATCCTGGTTCGTTTTGTGGTCCACTGCAAAACTACATCCAGTCCTCCCCTCTGATCTGGGAGATTTTATTCACTAAAATCGAGGCCAATGTATCTTACATACACACTTCCAATTACAAGATCGTGAACGCTACCTTCTTGAGTTCCCAGAACCTCTATCTTGGTTTGACCTTACCCAATCGCCCAGGAAAACCTTTCCTATGATCCAGCCCCAGCCAAGAGTATGTTCTAAACTCAAGACCTTCAAGTCTTGGTGAAGACTCTCTGATCTCTTTGGTAGCACGAAACCAAGAGACGACTTTCCTTATTACACAAACAACACAAAAAAGGAGAGTAATGTGAAGCACAAAATAACTCAAATATTACAAGAAAGAACAAGCTATAAACCCTATACAAATCTCACAATTACTATACAAATCTCACAATTACCAAGAATATGTATATGATCAGAATCATGAAGAACATGTAATTTCTACCCTTAAGAAATCTCTAAACAACAATGAAAGAATCATGCATGAACAAGATATGATGATGAATACATTTGATAATATGCAATGGATGACATGTTAATCCCTAAGCATAATACTATCTCACTCTAATCTTACATGCAATTCTTTCTGTCTATATGACATACATTGAACATGAAAATACACAACTTAGCAATTCTAATATGAATGTATGAATGCATTAAATCGTATATGAAATCTGTTGAAAATACAGTTTATATAGAAAAGCTATTTTGCACCCAATTAATTGATTATGTTGCCTGTTAATCAATTAACGGGCTGTTAAAGAGTAATTGAAATCTGTTTTTCAGTTATATGTTAAAACTGTTAAAAACTGTTTTCACGTTAATCGATTAAAGCTTCACTTAATCGATTAACTTGCATATTTTCAGTTAAGATGTTAATTGGTAAACTACCTATATGTATGCTTATCAACTATACATGTTTTACCTTTATGTTATGCCTAAAATTCACAAATAACATGAATGATTAATGCATGAACATATAATAAACTAGATGGCATGTCTCATGTAAATGATATGATAGTTTTTAGACTTTGTGAGATTTGCATCTAGGTTTACCTAACCTAGACGTAATAACTAAGACACATCTACCACTTTAGTCTAGACATGAAGCTCTTGAATATTCGATATGGTGATTTATTAAGTCGTCTTTAAGATTTCACTAAGTCCTTTGTCTTCATCAAAATATAGGCAAGCTTAAGTGCACTCTTGACACATTGCACTCTCAATCTCCACCTTTTGATGATGATAAACTCAACACCAAATTTGTTTTGATGCAAAGCTTAAAGATGATCACATAATGCATGGTTGTTGATTTCAAAGTTAAAGCGCATAGCTGGACAACAGAAGCTTGGTATTATTTACAACCTGCACGCATTAAACAACAAAATAACCTTTTTCCCCTTTTGACATTTCAAAAATATAAACTAAATGAAATTTTGGTCAAAAGTAAGAAGAGATACAAAGTGAACTCAAACTGTAATTAATCAACTAATGTTGGGAATATAATTAATTAACCAGTTGATGAAAGAATTGAACAAGTCCACAAGTTTATCAACATTTAATCGATTAAAATAACAGGTTAATCGATTAAGTCAACATAATACAGTAATATGACAGATTTAATGGCATGGAGGGTTATACATGAACCAATCAAGCATGGAATGATCAAGTATTTATATTATAGCATTCAAACAGTAGGCTAAATCAAATGTAAGATATACATATAACCAAACATGATCAAGAACCATTAAACATGCAATCATGCTATATTTGACATATATAAGCAAAATGAAACCATAATAGGAACGATTTAAGTTCAAATGGCATGCATATCAAGTCATAATATTGCAGCAATAGTAGATAGTTAGAGTTACAATGCAGAAAGCAAAGAGAAAATATGTCTCAAAATTACAAAGCAGCATAAATCCTAAAAATTAGCCACATAGAAAGACTAAACCAAGGGCAATCGAAGATCTAAGGCCTTCTAATCTTGGGATGCGGAGGAGGTCTCTATCATCAGGTACAATCAGACTACTATCACTCCGGATGAGGAATCTCAGCTTCTCAAACTCTGCACAAAACCTCGCATTCTATGCCTTAGTAGTGTTTTGGACAAAGCTCCTCATAGCCTGATAGTGGTTATCGATGTAAGCAACCTGACGGTCGTCAAATTGTTCCAAGTCAGTATGTTAGGAATCCTTCAAAGACTGATAGTTAAAATCCATCCTGTTGTTCAGCCTTTGCTCCATGGCATCCAACTGAGCTAATCCAAAGGATGATTCTTGTTGCGCAGTTCTAGATGGCTCTCCCTGAGTTTCTTCATTGGGATGATCTGTACCAGCCTGATCCTCATCGTCAGATGGCTCCAAATCCACTATAGTAAAAATACTCCTAGTATTGCCAAGTATTTCCATACTTGTAGATACCCATCTTGTGGATAAGACTTTCACCAACAAGGTGATCTTTGTCAAAAGTCTCTGTGACGGTGGTGTCAAATGCGTCAATATGCAAATAGTCAACAATTCTCGATATGAAGATACTGTAGGGCAGCAATTTGGATTGCAATGTAGAGACATTATACATGACCTTCAGAATTTCTTCACGCCAATTAACCATTATATTCTCCTTCACAACATACATAAATTTCATATCATTAACAATAGGTTGTGCATGATTAGTGTTCCTCTGAATCAAGATGTACGCAATCAAATAGTGAAGCAATCTATTCTCTATCGATAAAGAACCAGCTTTAGTCAGTTCTCCCTGGACATACAGATGAGGACCTCTCAGACATGATTTATATACCTTAGCAACATCGAAATCAACAAGTCATTCACAGTCACCTTGGCTAACACTGGTAGTGGATAAGCCACCTAGATTCATAAAAATGCTACTATCCATCTCAAACAGATTTCCCGAAATCATAGACCAATATCTACCATTCTTATAACGGAAGTTAGCGTAAAATTCCCTAATCAAAGCGGGGTACAAATTACTCATTAATTCCAAAAACATTACAGCTCCCTGAGCCGGCATACCTTGTGGAAATTCGAAATTCTGTTCCGCCATCCAGGTAAGATCAACATACTCTATGTAGGTGGGTTTCCTTCCCAGAAATTTTGACAACTGGGTCTCCTGAAGTATGAGTGAGAAGTAAGGATCTCCATGGTCGTGCCTCAAGTTCGGATTTGAAGATGAAGCATTAGGGAGCCTACGAGTGCGGCGAGCAGTTGTCTTGAACCTCTTTGAACGTCTGTTGAAAGATTTATATGAGAGAAGATTAGGTTTTCCCCCCTCAACAAATCGTCCCCGGCAGCTGCGCCAATTTGTTGAAAGTGGAAATTCCCTCAATTCAGTGTGTTTTCTTTTTATTTGATTAAGTAACTGAACTCGGTTTTATTCTTTGTTCGCCATCTCGGTTTTTTTGAAATAAATTCCAATGCCGGTATAATGGTTTCAAGAATATTCCAATTATAACTTACTTTTAATAATCATGTGAATAAGTTATTCATTCTTTGCCCCATCTCAGCTTTGTTAGAATAAATTCCAATGTTGGTACAATGGTATCGAAGAAATCCCCTATTACATAATTATTAAGTACCTTTGAATACCATATAAGTTTTGTGGAATAAATTCCAACACCGGTTTAATGGTATTCTAATGTACAAAAGTGATGAATAGTTAGTTGTTAGAAACAAATAAATAAATAAAGAACAAAATAATAATAAATTTAAGTGACCTTTATTTATTTACTCCCTTCCAGGTTCATTTATTAACAAACCAAACTTCTTCCTTGCGGAATGTTGGTATTAAAGAATAAAGAAATTGTGGAAAGTAAATAACAATAACTAAAAGTTAGTAAGTTAGTTTCATCACTTTTGTATATTAAAAGGTATTTTCAACAAATAAATTTATTGATAACACTTGAGGTGAGGTCATGGATGAATCTTTCAAGATTCAATTGTAGTATAGTATAGGGTTATATCGAACCACAAGGAATTGCCTAATAGAATGAATCGTTTGAATATGTCAATGCACAAATAATGAGTTAAACATATTTTCGTTGTTTTTGTTTTGATTTGCATATAAACAATTAACAAGAAAGATAAAGTAAATATTAACAAATTCTCGAGGAGACAAGATCATTTTGAATGATGAAAGTATTTCTCAACTTCTTATGTATTTGAACTACTTAGACAAGT
>NC_032010.1:6111121-6115839 GCF_001865875.1 Lupinus angustifolius | reverse complement strand
ATGGATTTTTGCATCTCATTTGCCTTCTCCTTTCTCCTCTTGAATTATATGAAAAACTACTCTAAAACTAGCCTAAAAACTACCTAAAATGAAAGGAAAATATGGAGGAAAGAATAGGAATAAACTAGGAAGTATTTAGAAAGAATGTACAATGTCTTAGAATTGAGAATTTCATGCCCTTATATAGGCAAAGGTGTTGGGCGCTCAGCTGCCCTGTTTGGCAGCTAAGCTGCTGACCATTGGCCCCTATGAAGAGCAACGTTGGCCCCTACTTGACCTCTATGGTGGGCTAGGTTACATGCATGGTGACACTTCCTCCTCCTTATCATAGTCTTATGTCATCCATGAGGTTATGTTCTTGGCCTTCAAGCAAAGAAAAAGTAGGATGTTCCATGAGTTGACCTAGCAATCATTTTTATGGTGGGCTAGGCGCTCAACTCACCTGGTGCCAAGCTCAGCTGCTTGCTTGAGCAGCTCAACTGACCTGGTCCCATGCTCAATTGCCTGCTTCAGCAGCTCAGCTGACCTGGTTCTATGCTCAGCTGCCTGCTTGAGCAGCTCAACTGACCTGGTCCCAGCTGGGCGTGGACCTGGCTGTCCTGGCCTGGTGCTTAGCTGACCTGGTATGGTGCTTAGCTGACCTGCCCTGGTGCTTGGCTGACCTGGCCTAGTGTTCGGCTGACCTGGCCTGGTGCTTGGCTGACCTGGCCTGGTGTTTGACTGATTTGGTTTGACCTGGTGCTTAACTGACCTAACCTGATGCTTGGTGCTTGGCTGGACAACTTTGTGCTTGATTTCTTCATGGTGAAGCAACCTTTTTTTCTTTGGTTTGTTACTTGATTTTTGTTGGTTGCTTGGCACTTTAGGGATGTTTTCTTTTAGTTAAGGTAAGCATTTGATTTTTGCAAGTTGCTTGGCCTACCTTAACTTAGGTTTCTTCAAGACGAAGTAAGCTACCTTCCTTCAAGGCTAAGTAACCAAATTAAGCACATAGCATGCCATGCTTTAACTTGATTACTTTTAGCAATTCATTTTGAGTTTTTGTCTTGAATTTTGGCTTGAATTATTGTCCATCTTTGAATTTATTCTTTAATATTCAATTTCCTACAAAACTCAAAGAAAACTTGGACAAAAATTAATAAAGAACTAATCTATTCAATCATGCAAAATTCACCTAAAAAGTGTTAATTTAAGTTGGGTTTCTACAATTTGCATAGGATAAGTGCCATAAAATGATGGTGAAAAGTGTATACTTTTTGCACTTATCAACGTCCTCTTTCCATTGATGATGAAAACCATGAGTAATGAGAGGAGAAGGAGGATAAGGGAGGGAACCTAAAGCTTAGGATTGGAGTTGGGAATGAGATTTCTTGGGAAATAGAGAAACAAATTAGATGAGATGAGGTGCACAAATGGGTAAAGATGAGGTTTAAAACTTCTATTTAGCTAAAATTTCGAGTTTGCTGCTTGCATTTGAGATTTTCATAGAGAAGGAGGAAGAGAGAGTTTGAAAAAGTGACAAAAATGCTTGTGATTCTAACATAGCAAGTTGTATACACTGCATCAGCCCAAAAATATTTAGGAACCTAGCTTTCATTTAGCATGGTTCTAGCAAGCTCCTCTAAGACTCAATTCTTCCTCTCAACAACTCCATTTTGTTGAGGGGTATGGGGGACCGAAAATTGATGCATAATACCATATTTATTATAGAATTTATCAAATAAATGGTTTTCAAATTCACCACCATGATTAGATCGAATATATACTATCTTATAATTATACTTGTTTTGGATTTGCTTGACAACATTTTTGAAAGACTTAAATGCATCGCTCTTGGATGAGAGAAATAATGTTCATGTAAATCTAGAGAAATCATCAACGATCACTAAAGCATAAAAGCTACCACCAAAACTCATAACTTGTGATGGTCCAAACAAGTCCATATGGAGAAGCTCCAAAGGTCTTGTTGTGGATATCACATTCTTTTTAGCAAAAGAGTTTTTAACTTGTTTACATCTTTGACAAGTGTCACAAGTTTCTTAAGTTTTAAAATCAAGTTTTAGCAGCCCATCAACCAAATTATTTTTAGACAATTTATCTAGATGCTTTATGTGAATATGAGCATCTTTGACAAGTGTCACAAGTTTCTCGAGTTTTGAAATCTAGTTTTGGCAGTCCATCAACCAAATTATTTTTAGACAATTTATCTAGATGCTTTATGTCAATATGAGTGACACGCCTATGCCAAAGCCAGATGTCATCCTCTTTCGATATCCGACAAACTTAACTTTATTAGATATGTTGTCACGAATAATACAACACTCAAAATCAAAAGATACACGGTTACCTTTATCGCATAGTTGGCTGATACTCAAGAGGTTGTGTTCTAGACCTTCAACATATAACACATTTTCGATCATGACCTGATTTGAGTTGCCAATTGTTCTGGTGCTAAGTATCTCCCCTTTGTTGTTGTGTCCATAAGTGACAAACCCTTTTTATTGCCAGGATAGATCTAGGAATTTTGATCTATCACTCGTCATATGTCTCGGGTATCCACTATCAAGATACCAATGTTGTCCATGTGCTCGAAGTCATACCTGCAAAACATATATCACTTGCCTTTTTCAGGTACCTAAATTATGTTGGATCCTTTTCTATTAGTAACTAGGGAGTTATCTCCCTTTTTCATCCATACATACACACCACTAGGTATACCATATTTTCTTATATAACAAGAGTAGAAAGTATGGCCATGAGTGCCACAATAAAAGCATGTAGGAACCTTTTTATAAAACACTTTCTTATTGGGCCGATTAATAGGTCTCCTATATGGTCTTTTCCTATGAATAGGGGGAAGATATCCTAGCCCAGTATGGTCACCAACATTTCTGGTTCTACTAAGCATAGTGTCTAACATGTTTTGACTCTCTGTGAGTTTTGCGAGTTTATCATTTAATCTCAAATTTTCATTTTTCAAATCATCGCAAGAATCACAGGCTGTTGGTTGACATAAATTATTATCAGAGCAATTGCATGCATTACAAGAATAGATCAAATCTGATGTTTCATTTTCCAATTTTAATTTAGCAGGATTACTCTTTTTCTATCGGAATTAATCCTAGCTAATTTCTTTAACTCATCATGCAATTTGACATACGCATCATATAAGTCCTCATAAGAGGGTGTATCATCAGATGAAGAAGATGAGGTGTCAGAATATACCTCGTCATTTACCTCTTTTGAATTTGAGCAACAAACATCATTTGTTCTGACCATCAAGCATAGCTTGGTTGTCTCCTCTTCGTCTGAGGTGCTCGATGTCGTGTCCTCCTCTGGTACATCTCATACTATGTAAGCTTTCTTTGATTTGAAGTCCCAAGGAGTGCTCTTATCTGAATCAACCTTCTTGAGATAAGTAGGACATTGGAACCTCATATGTCCTGGCTTACCACATTCATGGCAAGTGAAGCGCTCTTTACTCTTGCCTTTTCTGGTCAACTCTCGCGCTTATTTCTTCTGGAAACGTTTCAAGCCTCCTTTCTTTAGAAATTTCCTGAATTTGAGAACGAGAAGGCTCAAAGTTTCTTCGTCTATATCTGAATCAGATTCATCTTCTTCTCTCTCTTCTGTGGATTGAGATGTTGTTTCCTTGAGAGATATACTTTTCTTTTTGTGATCTGATTCTTCGTGCATGGTCAGGCATCCAAGCTCCATTTCATGCTCTTGAAGTTTTCCGAACAATGTCGCCAAAGGCATGGAGTCAAGATCCTTTGATTCCATAATAGCTGTTACTTTTGGTTGCTATCTCCTGTCAAGACAACGTAAAACTTTGTTAGTATGCTCTCCTTTGTTAAATTTTTTATCCAATGCAACCAAATGGTTAACTATATGAGTAAAGCGTTTTTGCATATCACCTGTGGATTCATTTGGTAACATACGAAATAACTCATATTCATGTGTCAGGGCATTCAGCCTGGCACGCTTGATTTCGCTAGTGCCTTCGTGAGTCACTTGTAAAGTGTCCCACATTTCTTTAGCACTTTGGCACTGTGAAAACCGAAAGAACTTATCATAGGATAGGGCCGATATGATGATATTTTTGGCACGTAGGTTATAGTGAACCTTTTTGCGTTCATCATTGGTCCATAGAATTTTCGGTTTATCTTTCGGTTCCTCGTCCACTAAATGTTGTGGAACGAAGGACCCGTTGACTACGAATTCCCAAATATCCGAGTCGATGGCCTCTATAAATATTTTCATGCGAACTTTCCAGTAGGCATATCCTTCGCCATTGAATACGGGAAAGCGGTTAATGGATGCGCCATCACCTCCAAAGGGGTTGGTGGAACCCATTTAATTTGCCTAACGGATCACGCGAATACGGTTGAGCTAACATGGCGTACTAGCTCTGATACCACTTGTTAGGTATCAGTGACAGAATACACCTAGAAAGGGGAAGGGTTGAATAAGTGTCAAGGTTCCCACTTACCGCTATTTGCACCAAAGTCCTATTCTGGAAACTTGCCCAGTTAATCGATTTAAGCTATGACTTAATCGATTAAGTCGCACAGAATAAGCAGTTTCTGACTGGCTCGATTACACAACCAATTACAGATTATACATAATTGATATAGCAGATATATTTGAACACAAATGATCTTTATTTGGCAGTAATACTATATTCAAAATATCAGTTACAATAGGCAATTAAAACT
>NC_032010.1:6054671-6111021 GCF_001865875.1 Lupinus angustifolius | reverse complement strand
TATACTGGTTCGTTTTGCGGTCCACTACAAAACTACATCCAGTCCTCCCCTCTGACCCGGGAGATTTTTCTTCACTAAAATTGAAACCAATGTGCCTTACAAACACACTTCCAATTACAAGACCTTGAATGCTCCCTTCTTGAGTTCCCAAAACCTATACCTTGGTTTGACCTTTCCCAATTGCCTAGGAAAACCTTTCCTACAATCCAGCCTCATCCAAGAGTATGCTCTGAACTCAAGACCTCCAAGTCTTGGTGAAGACTCTCTGATCTCTTTTGTGGTACAATACCAAGAGACGACTTACCTTGTTACATAAACAATACAAAGAACAAAGTAATGTGAAGCACTAAAATAGCTCAAATATAACAAGAAAGAACAAGCTAGAAACCTATACAAATCTCACAATTACTAGAAATATGTATTAGATGAAAATCATGAAGAACATGTAATTTCTACCCTTAATAGATCTCTAAACAGTAGTGAAAGAATCATGCAAGAACAAGATAGGATGAAGAACACATTTGATAATATGCAATGGATGACATGTTAATCCTAAGCATAATACTATCTCACTCTAATCTCACATGCAATTCCCTCTGCCTATATGAAATACATGAATATGAAAATACGCAACTTAGCAATTCTAATATGAATGTATAAAACCGTATATGAAATCTGTTAAAGAAATACTTTATATAGAAAAGCTATTTTCACTCAGTTAATCGATTATGTTGCCTGTTAATCGATTAACGGACTGTTAGAGAGTAACTAAAATCTGTTTTTCAGTTATCTGTTGAAACCGTTAAAAACTGTTTTCGCGTTAATCGATTAAGTAACTTTAATCGATTAACTGACATATTTTCAGTTATGATGTTAATCGGTAAACTACCTATATGTTATTGTTATCAACTATACATATTTTACCTTTATGTTATGCCTAAAATGTACAAATAACATGTATGATTAATGCATGAACATATAATAAACTAGATAGCATGTCTCATTTAAACGATATGATAGTTTTTAGACTTTGTGATATTTGCATCTAGACTCAATAACTAAGACACATCTACGACTTTAGTCTAGACATGAAGCTCTTGAATCTTTGGCATGTTGATTTGTTGAGTTGTCTTTAAGCTTTCACTAAGTGCTTTGTCTTCATCAAAACATAGGCAAGCATAAGTGCACTCTTGACATGTTTCACTTTCCCCTCCTTAAATCTGATTTCTTTTGTTTAAGAACTAACTCATGGCTTGGAGAAAACACTTGGGATTTTCACACTCTTTCTCCACTTTTGAATTTCTAAGATCTTCAAGGTAGTTCTTCATTTTTTATTCTTCGTCCTTTAATATTTAACCATTAAATATTTATGAAATTTTAGTATGATGTTTATATGTATGTTAAGAATATTTTAAACCGTTGAAATTTTCAAATAATCTTCCTAACTCTTTTTATGCTCAACACTCTAAATATGTGCTTTCTTGAACTTAGAAAGTTGTTTTTGAAACCATGTACTCTTTGTTGTTCATGGGGCTGTTTTAATGTTTGAAAGTATGCATTTTGTTGATTTTAGTGAAAGGGGGTGAGTATGAAATCAAATGAACCTTTAAGGAGTTTTGAACCATGTAAAGTTTGAATCTTTTCACTTGTTTTTGGGTTGAGTTACCATAGCCTTGGACAAGATAGAAATTATTTATTTTGCCATGTTTCTAAGTTAGATGTTTATAAGTTGGATGAGTTTTGTTGAAAAGATGGTTCAATGTTATTCATGACTATGAAACCTACACCTATTAACCTTTGTGGTTATAATTGGAGGTGTTGAAATGATCATGAAACTTGTTGAATCTACCTTAGTTAACTTGTTTTAAAGTGGTAAGTTTAATAAAAGGATGTTTTGGTTTAAAAATGCTAACTTTTATTATGTTGTTCATGACTATGAAACCAACACCTATTAAACCTTGAGGTAATCCTAAAATTTGGAGGTGTTGAAATGATCATGAAACTTGTTGAATCTACTTTAGTTAACTTACTTTAAAGTGGTAAGACTAACAAAGAATTTCTTGATTTAAAATGTTGTTTTAAGTATAAGATCAACACTATCAACACTTGTAGTTATATTAGAAAAGAAGGTGTTGAAATGACCATGGAAACTATTATACAAAATATGGAATCTACTTAAGATGACTTGCTTTAAAGTGGTAAGATCAACTTAGGAGATATTCATTTAAAATTATAGACTTTGATTAAGAAACTTAGCTCAAAGAGGTGAGTATGACCTTAAAAGTCTGCATGAAAGTATAAAGTTATGCGGTGATAAAAGTATAAACTTTATTAAAATCTTACCTTGAAAATGATGGGAATCGTGAACAAGACTTTCGAGGATAAAGGGTTGTTCAAGAATATGAATCTTGGGCCGGATGGATGAAAGTGATTGAGTTTATAAATAGGTTAAACAATGTCTTTACCTTAGGGTTATCATGTAAAAATTTAACTCGTAAATCACTAATTTGTTTTTGTGTTTAGTTTTGAAGTTTCCGAAGTCGGACAACCTACCCCTTCACACTTAAATGGAATCAATCACTCAATAACCTAAGGTGAGGGAGAATACATTGTGACATAGTTGTGTCCGAATATGACACCCGAATCTCCTAAACTACCTCAAAAGTTTGGAGTTATTTTTGTGTATTCAGAAACCCGTATTTAATCAAATATTTGTGTGCTTGGATTAAGTATGGATAATTTCTTAAGTTGTATGCCTTAGGATAGATTAAAATATCAAGTAATATGGTAGTTAACCACGTAGGAACATCACTCGAAAAAACTAAAACGCGTAGCGATCGAAAACAACAGAGATATTCGACCCAGTGGCCCAAAAGGTCGAGGGAGTGGTTCTGGCCACTGGACCACCATCGCCTGGGCGAGTCAGCCACTCCTGGGCAGGCCACTCTCGCTTGAGCGAGTGGTTCTCGCCTAGGCGAAGGCCATGAAGTGTGTTTTGCCTATTCTGGGAGGTTTTGGCGCCTGGGCGAGGATAAGATAGTGATTTTGACCAGATTTAATTGTCTAACCTCGGTTAGTGTGCATACTCATTATGGATAATGAAGTAGAGGAGAGGAAATGTATGGGAGATGAGCGAGCCCCGCGATGTTGAGAGGGACAACGATGGCGGTGATTCATCAGCAAAGTCTTGAGGGAGAGTCTAGGTGAGACGTGTCCCTTGCATTCCTGGATGAGGTATTCTATTGGATCAGACAGTTCTCACAGTGCAAACTATACGATCTCTAACAACCCTTCTTTGTAATCAGGATCAATGAGAGGGGTGCCTAAAAAGTTTTTGATACGACATCATCCTAAAATGGACAGTTCTTTTGGAACAGATCGATCATATGTCCTTGCGAGGAATACTTTGATGCGTTCAAATCGGCTTGTTATGGGACCTATACTCTCGGTTATTTACGAATAGTTGATTGGGAGGATATTAGTGTAAGGATTGATGAAATAAACATATCATTCATACATTGAGCTCGTGGATATTAATCCTCATTGTGAGTTATAACATCATTCATCATATGCATTTGTGTATGTGATATATATATATATATATATATATATATAGTGTATATTATGCGTGTCTGTCTGAATGTGATATTTTGTGTAATTCCACACCGTCAATGAAAATATTCATTAGATGTCTTATTCCCTTCACTTTATGCTTGTCTTCGGTATGCGCTCTTGTTCAGATGGACCATTCAACGAGGATCTGGAGCTACCGATTCTCGATGTCCCAAGAGGGAGCATGGAGGATTTACGGGAACCGATACACCTACACAGGCCCTTGTGCCTTGGAGCTGGAGAAGGTGTGTGATGACTCTACGATGCGCTTCTCATCCCATCATGCGGACTTGGAGGCTTCCTGTCGTATCACCTACTATGTTTGTGACTCCTCATGGACCAGCTGTTGTAGGGCCATCTACGAGGCGTAGGAGTTGGGACGATGTGATATGTTCCCCACCATTGAGGAGAGCTGCTCGGCGGACCTTGCCAGAACTTCGGGTAGATGCGAGAGCGGAGATTAGGTCGCAGAATTCGGCCTATGAATCAATGGAGGAGATGGAAGCGGGAGAGGAGATGGAGGCTGAGGAGGAGCTAGAAGCTGAAGAGGAGGATTGTGTGGATTTAATCTGCATAGAGGACTCCATCGAGGTAGTAGATCTCTCCTCTGATTCCGAGATGGAGGAGGATCCGAGCAAGTGTTCTAGCGCACCCGCAGACACTAGAGCTACCCGCTAGAAGTCATTTCCATTTCTGTTTGTACAACTTGTGAACATCACATGTGCTTATGACCTATGAAACAATTTCGCAATAGCTTATCTTTTAGCCATGCAAGACCTAGAGTTGGTGTAGCAATATGGAAAAGGTTAAGCGTGTTGATTAAGCATTAGAAAATACTTAACTATAATAATGTGAAACACCCACATTTTTCCCAAGAATATTTGTAAAAATGTTCGTAATAGGATTATATTTTATTTTACTTAAAGTAGCAATCAAATAAAACATCATTTGAATTCTTTGAATATCCAATGTCTATCAACTTAGAAACTCAAATTTTGTTTTCCACCATACACACACACATATATATATATATATATATATATATTAAATAATATTCCTTTAATAATATGTATAGCCCTATTTATTAATTAATAATTAAATAATGAGTGAATATTTTATATTTTAATACTTCTTTGACTTAAATAGATATATTTTATATATTAATTTCATAACTAATAATTATAACATATATTTAAATTTTGGTGACCCATTTAATTCTTTGTTATGAGTGATTGACTCAGAAATTCCCATGACTTGTAAAGTTTAGAATATATTCTCAAGTAAATTATACTTTTATACTTTATAGTATTATAGGAAATTTATTTAATTACTATATTGTTTTCAGGATCTTTATTAGTGAAAGTTTGAAAATCGAGATATCTACAGGGTCCATGTTTAATTCGTTAAGGCCTAAGTAACTCATAATCAATTAAGAGGATTATGAGTAAGAAAAGGGAAGGAAGTAGTGAATTTAAGAATGTAAAGTATTCTTCCACACAAAATTAAAACAAGAAGAATGAAAATGAGGAAAGGAATAACCTTTAAGAAGTCACCCAAAGGTTAAGATCATATGTGTAATCAACATATTCTAACTTTGGGAGTAAAACAGACTTTTTTCAAAGTGATCATGGTAAATGCAATTACCCATATATCAGGAACAATCTCCAAAAATAGGTTGGTTGAAGGAAATTATGGTTTTTTTGTATACTAAGAGTACCCCAAGGAAATAATATCTTTTGGACTATGTCACTACCTCTCCCAACATATGTTGCTCTCAGAAGTCAAATTCTTAACTAATTTTTCTTGAAGGTACGAGTTTTACTATACCAAAATAATTTGATCCTCGATTAGTTTCCTTTTGAGGATTTGAGTTGAATAAATTGTGGTTAGAACTTAAAAGTCGAGATATGCTACAATCTAAGAACCGAGCTAAATACTAAACAATTTGAATAAATTCCCAATATAAAAAAAGGATAACCTTAACAAAACAATAATTTGAATACAATTTAAAATATCAAATCCAATTAATATTAAGGGTCGCTTGAGGGTTAGTTCCTCATTTGATTTTATTTTTTAGGATGGGGTAGCCAGCAAAAGAAAGTCCCTTTATTGTCCTTGCCTAGTTTTGAGAACCTTTTCTTAATTTCAAAGTTAAGGGTCACCATGTTAGTTCCTCATTGTGTTGTGATTTTTGTAGGATGTTTCAGAAGTTAGTCCCTTCCTTTTCTTAAATTAAATGTCCTACAAAATCTTCTTACAATGTCATTCTACAAAAAAATTTGATATAATCCTCATACACCTTTTACACCACAAAAAAATGACATATATCACTTATAAATCATTTATTAAAAACAAAGTACCAATACATAAGCTCCTTTTAGAAATGTTGTTGAAGACTTTTTCAATTGAGGTTTTAAGCTTTTTGTTTGACTGTTAATTTGCTTTATGCCCCCAATTGAATTGGTAGAAGAGTTTAATGAATGAATGAAAGAATAAAGGATAAGAATAGATAAATGAATACTAACCACAAGTTCTTACCGGAGGGATTCACTTACTCTAAGCATCTATATCTTAGCCATCAATAATAGGAAAATTTAACGGTTTGAATTAGTGAATAGATCTAAACCATTAGATTTCTCTAGAATTGATGGCTAAGATGTGGAGTAAAGTGTATCCCCTCTCTTATTTATGTCAAGAGAAAAATATGTATGCATTGATAATGTATAAGTTTGATAGACTGTCATCGCATCATTCACCATTCATAATCATTGTCTCTTCAAAAAATACAAATGAATAATGTACTAAATATGTATAAATCTCTCTTGTCAAAGTCAATCTTAGATTTTTCACCTAATGTTCTTTGAGGAAAAATGTATCTAATGATAATATAAGAGACTCATATATTATTAATACAACATTCACTATTTATATTTAATTATTACTGACTATTTAAAAAAATAAAAATAATATGATGACTATAAATCTTAAAAATAATAATGTATACATATTACATTCATATTCTTTATCAAAGGCAACTACTATTGACTACCACTGTGTATTCATTCTTCACAAGCCACTCCACTCTTAAACAATAAAAATATTTTGTATTAAAGAAGAATCTCTAGTCTCAAGATATATTGATTGAGGATTGTTGTATTTGAATCACAAGTTTACTATACGTTTCAGAGTAGATAACAATATATTTAGTAAAATTATACAAACTACCACTCTATTTTTAACACCTATAAAAATCCCATAATTTATATACATACATTAACTAATTACCCCTACATGAGAAATAAGTATAATCTTTTAAACAAAAAAAGGTCATAAATGTAATTAAGTTAAACAAAATATGATATATTATCGAAATAAGTCTAAATAGTATACGAGACGATACCTTTTCATTATTTTTTGTTAGTTAGAATATAGAATAAGAATGAATTAAACAAGATTTTCCTAGAATTATTGATGTATTTTGTAATGAACAAAAACTAATGAAAATGTATTAACTCGTATACTATTTAGACTTATCTCCATAATATTTTATATATTTTTTAACTTAATTATACTTATCATCATTTTTTATTTAAAATATCACACTTATTTTCCACGTAGAGGTAATTAGTTAATGTATGTATATAAATTATGAGGTTTTTGTAGGTGTAAAAAATAGATGAGTGATTTATACAATTTTATTATAAACTTAAAGAGTGTTAGGGTAATTTAATCTTAAGTTTTATACTTTAAGAGTGAACAGCCAAATTAAGATTGTAAAAAAATTCTTATATATTCTCAACAAGGTAGGTACAACTTTCTTGTTCAGAGCTATCTTAAGATTTTATTACAATATATATGTTGATATTTTAGCATAGCCATCGCTTGAAGTTCTTTGTTTTTCTCTCAACTGCAACGTCCTTTAAATAATTTGTGGGACACCAAATGACCGTTTCAAAGTACCTTCTCTCTGCCCTTGTCTTGTTGTCAAATCAAACACAATCCCTGTCCTTAATATAAATTTTGAGGAACATGGATCAACTGTCCTATTCATATCTTTATCCATCCCTCTATTAAATTAGAAAATAATACTTAAAATTTATAAAAGTAAAAATTATTATTTTTATATTGTTTACTATAATTCTATTGGTCAGGATAGAGAAAAATTATTATTTTGAAACAGAGGATCTCCATCCAATTTTAAGACCCATTGGGTTCAATTATATTTGTCATATTTTATAAAATAATTAGTTGCTAAAAACATCGGATGCAAGTATAGGGTGAGTGTAAAAATTTAGTTTATATGATATCATAAGTCCAACTTAAAGTAGGACTATAACTCAAGGTAACATATTATTACTCCAGTAATATTAATGATATTATAGAGAATGAATTTAGGTTCAAATAGGAGCCATCCAAATCGCAATTATTTAGCTTGACTTCCTGAGCTCAAACTAGCTAATACTTTAAGCCACATAAAATATTAGTAATCAAATAACATAAACACTAACATCGTTATTAGGATATCTATTATAATATTATCCTCTTTCGGAAAAAAATAGTTATTTATATATTTGTTAACCAAATCTATGTTTTATTTTAAAAGTCCATTTCTTTTATGAATTACTTATTATGTATGCACTACAGTGGGACAAGCAAGAATGAGATGACCATCGAAAATACCTCATTGCTATATGGGTACTAGGTGGGTAAAAATAACTAGACTACCATGCCAATTCTATATTAAATTTATTGGTGGTAAAAAGTTTTTAAACCATAATACATAAATTTAAAAAATATCACATTATATGATATTCGTTCAATTATCTTTTGTTTTTTAATTTGATTTTTATTAGTACATTATGTGAGATGAGATAACAAATTCTATATAACCACCAGAAAGAAAATGCAGCTCTCGGGACTTTAACCAGCCTACATTGAAATAATATGTCTTGCAATGAACAATTTTTGTGAATTGATTCCACAAATAGTTCAAGGGATAATTTGCTTCATGAAAATCACCTTATGAAATATATTACTTCTCATTGCAAAGTTGGCTAAAGTTTTAAGAGGTGCATTTTGTTTCTGGTGGTTATATATAATTTGTTGTCCACCTAATGTAAATATTAATATGTTGATAAAAATCAATTTGACAACGAAAGAGAAGTGAAGGAATACTGTGAGATTTTTAAACTTCTTAATATTATTTGACAAATTTTACAACCAGTAAAATTCATTTAGAATGGCTGTGGTAGTCAAATTGTTTTTATCAACCTAGTACCCATATTTCTAGATAGTATTTTTAGTGATCAATGGACTTTTTTTTGTCCCACTATAGTGCATATATAATAGTATTTCTTAAAAAATGGCCGTCAACCTTAAAACTTAGTTTTGGTTAACAAATATATGAATAACAATCTCTTTTATATATATATATATCTGCATGATAATATTTGTTAACCAAATCTATGTTTTAGGGTACACTATTGTGATATTATTCCCTCTTTAGCCTGGTTTTGTAATATTTCCTAAAATAGTTTTCTGTTTTGTTTGTTATTAGGTTAGTTTCCTCTTTTAACTTCTTTTCTGTTTTTACAGTTAAGTTAGTTACCTTCCCTTTGTATAAATTCAGCCTTGGTTCAAGGTTTTAATAATGAGAAATAGAGATGTATTCTTCTAAATTGTAATATGGTATCAGATTACTTTTCTTCATATTTCTCTGCATAACAAAGGCATCAATCAGATTTCTCTCATTCATCCTCGTGCTCATAATGCAAAGCACAAGCCATCGACTGCTACAAATTTTTTCCTCATAACAAAGCAGTATCAACTAGTCATTTACCCTTCATATTCTTCAAGGTCCTCTGATCCAGTTCCTTCATCTTCAATCATCCTTCACCATGGCAGATTCAGGCATTCATGAATCACAAGAAAATTCTTCTTTTCCCTTTCTTAATGTTGATCCTCAAAATCCCATCAATGCCTATTACCTACACCCTGGTGAGAATCCTGGTGCAATCTTAGTGTCACCACCCTTAGAAGGTGGAAATTATCATTCATGGTGTAGAGCCATGAAAAGAGCCTTATCATCCAAAAATAAACTGAAATTTGTTGATGGATCCATAAGAGTACCCTCCCCTATTGATCCTAACTTTGATATTTGGGACAGATGCAACAACATGGTTGTGTCTTGGATCACTAGATCCCTTTCACCCAAGATTGCTGAAAGCACTGTCTACATTGACAGTGCACAAGATCTATGGAAAGATCTAAGGGAGAGGTTCTCAAAAGGCAATTATTTCAAGATGTCTAATCTGCTTCAAGAAGTTCACTCCATCAAACAAGGGGAAAGAGATGTATCAGAATACTTTACCACTTTGAAAACCATTTGGGAAGAACTAGAATCTTTAAGACCTACACCTTCTTGTACCTGTGAGATTCAATGCAGATGCAACCTTCTTAAGAGCATCAAAGACAACAGAGAATTAGAATATGTAATATGCTTTCTCAAGGGACTGAATGATCAATTCCAAACCACTAAGTCTCAAATCTTATTGATGGAACCTCTACCCTCCATTAACAAGGTTTTCTCTCTAATCACTCAGGCTGAGAATCAGTTGGACACTACTCACAACAATGAAACAAGACTCTTGTCCAATAGAAGGGATAATGAGAGTTGGAAGAACACTGCAGGAAGGGACACTGTCATGACCCAAAGAAGTCAAGATGATCATTGGAGAACCTCAAATACCAGAAATAATACCTCATATCCAAGAGGCAGAGGCAGAATGGCAGGAAGAGGATACAACCAAAGATCCTCATCCATAAGAATATGCACCTATTGCAATAAAGAGGGTCATACCATAGACACATGCTATCACAAGCATGGATTTCCACCCAACTACACCAAAATTAAAGAAAATGAAGGTGCAGTGAACAACTTGACAGAAACCAAACAATTCGAAAATGAAAATGTTAAACAACAACCTGCCCTGCAGTTTAATCCAGAACAATATGCTCTTCTCACTAACCTCCTACAACAAGCAGAGGTGAACTCAACCAACAAGGGTCAACACAATGTCAACCAGTTCAGTCACAAAAACACAGCAGAAGGCATTACTCCAATTGACGATATCAACCATGTCTCAGGTAATATCTCATCTTGGATTTTAGATAGTGGAGCTACTGATCATGTAAGTCCTTTCATCTGCAATTTTGACATATTAAGACCTATTAAGCATGTAAGAATTAAACTCCCTAATGGATCATCTCTCATTGCTAAACAATCAGGAACGGTTACATTATCTACTCAACTTACTCTGCATAATGTCCTGTTTTTACCTGATTTCCAATACAACTTAATTTCTATACATAAGCTTACAAAATCATTAAATTGCAGATTGATCTTTGATAGTTCCCATTGCCTTATTCAGGATATGATTACCATGAAGATGATTGGACATGTTGAAGCATTGCATGGTTTATATACTCTCCATACAACATCTAAGTCATCTAAACAAGCCTTGTGCAATATCAATACTGAGAATGTCACTAACAGTAAAAGTGCCAACTTTGACTTATGGCATTCCAGACTTGGTCACCCATCTAACAATGTTTTACATACTATTTCTAAACAATTCCCTTTGGTTAAATATGATTCATCTTTCATATGTGATTTCTGTTATATGGCAAAAATGGCAAAACTCCCCTTCTCAAAGAGTACTCATCATGCTGAGTCCCCCTTTGATCTTGTCCATATGGACATATGGGGACCTTTGGGTGTTCCCTCCATACATGGCCATAAATATTTCTTGACGGTTATTGATGATTTTAGTAGACATACATGGCATTTTCTAATGCAATCCAAGGCTGAAACTAGGCATCTTGTTCATAGCTTCATTAAATTTGTGCACACTCAATTCAACAAAATTATCAAAGTCCTTAGGACTGATAATGGGGCAGAATTCAATACTCCTACCCTTTATCAAGATTTGGGAATCCTGCACCAAACTAGTTGTGTTGAAACCCCTCAGCAAAATTCTATTGTTGAAAGAAAACATAGGCACTTGTTAAATATAACTAGATCAATTTTATTTCAGTCTCATTTACCTATCACTTTTTGGTCTTATGCTGTTAAACATGCCACTTTTCTTATTAATAGGTTGCCTAGCTATGTTCTGCAAAACAAATCCCCTTTTAACTTGTTATACAATACAGAGCCTGACCTCCATGCATTAAAGGTCTTTGGCAGCCTTTGTTTTGCTTGCACCCTTAGCAACCACAGGACAAAACTTGATCCTAGAGCCAAAAGATGCATATTTCTAGGATACCAAGCTGGGACCAAAGGATACTTACTCCTTGATATTCGTACAAGGACAACCTTTTTATCTAGGCATGTCACTTTCCATGATCAGGTTTTCCCATATGCCAATGCTTTCCCTGAACATACTCAACCTGACCCTAAAACCCCTACTGAGACAAGTCTTGACTTTCTCCTTTATGATGATCCAATTGCCTTACCACCAACTTGTCCTTCCCACTCTGAACCTATACCAGACAATAGTGAACCTCCTCATAACCATAACACCTCATCCACCAATGACCCTATCCTTGAGCCTCGAAGATCTGCTAGGATTAGACACCCTCCTTCATACCTACAAGATTTCCACCATAGCATTCTCAGTCATAGCACTCTTCCTTCCACACCAAGAATCAAATACCCTTTAAACACTGTCCTCTCCTATCATTCCCTATCTCCTAAGGCCTTCCATCATACCATTTCCATCACCACCACAACCGAACCAAAGACATACAAACAAGCCATCATGTCTCCTCATTGGATTGAAGCTATGCAACATGAGCTCAATGCTCTTGAACTCAATAACACTTGGTCTATTGTTGACCTTCCCCCTGATAAAGTTCCTATAGGGACTAAGTCGGTTTACAAAATCAAATTCCACTCTGATGGAACCATTGAAAGGTATAAGGCTCGTTTGGTGGCCAAAGGGTACACTCAAACTGAGGGCATAGATTTTTTTGACACCTTTGCTCCTGTTATCAAACTAACCACTGTCAGGTTAATTCTTGCTCTTGCCTCTGCTCAAAATTGGACTCTCCAACAGCTTGACATCAATAATGCTTTCCTTCATGGAGACCTTGATGAAGAGGTATACATGCTAATTCCCCCTGGAGTCATTAGTTCTCAACCAAATCAGGTTTGTAAGCTTCACAAATCCATTTATGGTTTGAAGCAAGCCAGTAGGCAATGGTATTCCAAATTATCTTCCACTTTATTTTCTCTTGGCTATACTCAATCTCAACATGATCATTCTCTTTTTGTTAAATCTGTTAATTTCAAATTTACTTTACTTCTCATTTATGTTGATGACTTGATCCTAGCTGGTACAGATCACACTGAAATCAACTCTGTCAAGACTCACCTTCATGCCTTGTTCAAAATCAAAGATTTAGGGCCTCTCAAATATTTTCTGGGACTCGAAATTTCCAGATCTGCTAAAGGCATCACCCTTTCACAAAGAAAGTATGCTCTGGACCTGCTACATGACACAGGTTTTCTTTCATCTAAGCCTCTTCCTACCCCAATGGTTAGAACTACCAAACTTCATCAACAAGATGGTTCTCCCTTCCCTGATCCTGCTCTATACAGGAGACTTGTAGGAAGACTCCTTTACCTCACCAACACCAGACCCGACTTAAGCTTTGCAGTCCAACAATTAAGCCAATTCATGGCTTCACCAACCTTCACTCATTACAGAGCTCTAACTAGAGTTCTTCGATACTTAAAATCTGCTCCTGGTCAAGGTCTGTTCTATCCTTCTTCCTCTTCTCTACAATATAAAGCCTTCTCAGATTCAGATTGGGGGGCGTGCATGGACACCAGGAAATCTATTTCTGGCTATTGTGTTTTTCTTGGCAATGCTCTTATATCATGGAAATCTAAAAAGCAACAAATAGTAGCTCGATCCTCCTCTGAAGCAGAATATAGAGCATTGGCTGCTACCTCATGTGAGATACAATGGTTAACTCATCTTATTCAATATATTCCTATTTCCTTAACCACCCCTTCTCTTCTTTACTGTGACAACTCCTCTGCTTGCCATATTGCCCTCTGCTTGCCATATTGCTTCCAACAATGTTTTTCATGAGAGAACCAAGCACATTGAGATTGATTGCCATGTTGTGAGAGAGAGATTACAAAACAAACTCTTTCATCTTCTACCTATTCAATCCTCTGAACAATATGCTGACATTTTCACCAAACCTTTAGATCCTCAACCATTTCATTACTTACTTTCCAAGCTGGGTATCATTGACATTTATTCTTCAGCTTGAAGGGGGCTATTGTGATATTATTCCCTCTTTAGCCTGGTTTTGTAATATTTCCTAAAATAGTTTTCTGTTTTGTTTGTTATTAGGTTAGTTTCCTCTTTTAGCTTCTTTTCTGTTTTTACAGTTAAGTTAGTTACCTTCCCTTTGTATAAATTCAGCCTTGGTTCAAGGTTTTAATAATGAGAAATAGAGATGTATTCTTCTAAATTGTAATAGGCATGTTGGGAAGTAAGTCCCACATCGCCTACCTCATTATCTCGGGAATGGTTTAAATACCTGTTGGGCTACTCCTCTCATTGCCAATTGGTTTTGAGATGGAACCTTAACATGGTATCAGAGCCAGAGCCCAACTTCTTTCTGGTTATTATGGGCCAAAAGATGCCCTTTAGTTATGGGTCAAAGATAACCCTTCGCCTGGTCCGGCAGACTTATGTGGAGGGAGCATGTTGGGAAGTAAGTCCCACATCGCCTACCTCATTATCTCGGGAATGGTTTAAATACCTGTTGGGCTACTCCTCTCATTGCCAATTGGTTTTGAGATGGAACCTTAACACGTCCATTTTTTTATGAATTACTTATTATAAATACATCATACTACGACAAACAGCAATCATTGCATATGAATGGGAATGAGGAAATATGATGTAATATGAGATTTAGCCAACTCTATATTGTAATGGAATGTGTTTCATGCAACAGATTTCGTGAAGCGGTTTCATAGTTCAATGAACAATTTGGTTTATGAAAAGTAGTGCATGAAATACGTTTCTTCACAATATATACAGAGTGAAAATAGTAAGATTTTTAAATTTATGTGGTATGGTGTAATATGGAATTTCATAAATAAAATTTTGAATGAGGAAATATGACTGTAAAAGGAAGAAGATGGAGGGAGTTTGAGCGAATGGAAAGGTGGTTGTGGAGATAAAATGAAAGGAAAAACTTTTGTATGCTTTCATCTTTTTCTCCATGAAATTAAACGTTTGTAAGAAGCTTAAAGAATGAGAGATTCTATATCTTATATTATATTATATTACATTTGACGTTACTACTTTGAGAAAAAATGTATATAAAGTGTAAAAAATTTATATATGTATTGATCATTTAAATTTAATCATAATTGACTTTTAAAAAATGTTAATAAATAGTAAAAAATGTATTAATTGTGTATAAGTCTTTACACCGACATAAATATTACATTGAATATTCCTTTTGATAACAACCTTTGGTTCTAGCATTGTATTATAATGAAGAATATTTAAAAAATAAAGGAATGGTTTATAATTATATTTAGTAATATTGTTTTTTTATATTTAGCATTAAAATGATTATCAAATTTATTAATCATAATATTATTTTATTAGTAGTCAAAAGTAACTTAAAAACAGAGAAGTTCTAGAAGATGAAAACCGATAAAAGATAAATACAATCACAAGTTATTATAAAAAAATCTAAAAAGTTTTAGTGTAAAATGTTTAGTGTTAACACATTTTACACATTATTATCTTTTTTAAAGTTAGGGTTTAAAAGGTATATTGTTTCTTATCTTGGTTTGAATTGAGTTTATGATGATCAAAACATAAATATAATTGTTATTTAAAATTGGATCTTTAGAATATCAAATCTGATTCAATCCGATCTACACAAAATTTGTTTGAATTGAATCAGTTCATTCAGCTTTATTGTTTTTGTTTGTTGTATTGACTCATGGACAAGTAAATTATGAAAATAACACAAAGTGAAGTTTTAATTAGTGGAATAGCTTGAAAAATTAATGGAATAATATTGTGAGTGACTCATCTTTTCTCACACTGTGATCGATGGATTTGTTAAGCTCCGTCATCTTTTAATTTGTTTATGCAAATTTATAGGGTAAGAGATCATGAATATGAGATTTAACAAAAAAGTTTAAAATATGGACATTATCAGTGAAAAGTTTTTTACATCGTCAAGACATCATTTACCATTAACTTGTACTACGTTTGAAAATAATTGATAATTAACATATAAATGATAAATAATTTGCTAATTGTGTAAAAACAATTATACTATCAATATATATTGGAACATACTCAAAATACTAATGACTTGCCAATCAAGCCACATGAACATGTGCCCAATGCTCACATCAAAACAACCAAAGGCTCATCCCATGCTCCAGCACAAGCCACTGATTCAAGCAGCTCGGTCAGAATCCTATGCGCCATAGCGCATCAGGTTGAGGCCCCTGATCGAGACAGCATGGGCATGGTGCATCAGGACAGGGCACTTGACCGAGTTAGCACGGCGCATCAGGACACGGCACTTGACCGAGACAACATGGCGCATCAAGACAAGCCACTTGACCGAGACAACATAGGCATGGCGCATCAGGACAGGGCACTTGACCGAGTCAACACGGCGCATCAGGACACGGCACTTGACCGAGACAGCATGGCGCATCAGGACAAGCCACTTGACCGAGACAACATAGGCATGGCGCATCAGGACAGGGCACTTGACCGAGTCAGCACGACGCATCAGGACAAGGCACTTGACCGAGATAGCATGGCGCATCAGGACAAGACACTTGACCGAGACAGCTCAGGCCAAGGCCGAGACAGCTCAGGCCAAGGCCACACCCTGACTGGCCTTGGCGCATCAAGCGTACCAGATTCCAACCAAGGCCTGATTGGCGCACCAGATTCCAACCAAGGCCTGACTGGCCTTGGCGCACCAGACTCCAACCAAGGCCCTAAGGCCTGCTCGGTCAAATTTCTATGCACATGGGCAATTAGTTGGCACGTGTAATTTATGTGGGCACATCTTATACATTCTAGAAGGTGGCTCACCCTAAGTTAGTTAAGATGGTTTGTTGGTTAGTTAGTTCGGTTAAACCTCCCCTTTATCAGGTTGCTTCAGTTGCAAGCAAGTGGTTTTTCCTCTATATAAGGAAACATATGGTTATGTAAGGAAGTAAGAAAAATAATACAAAATTATGAGGCATATTGTGCTTAACTTTCGCAATAATATATACATATTAAATCCTTAAATAAATATCAAATTAGGTCCATAAAAGTGCTATCTAAATTGCAAAACTTGATTTAACTTCCTTGACTAAAAACTATGACATGCGTTGTCCCATCTTATTCTGGAGTGACATAATCTTTATTTGGCTTAACCAGTAAGCTAGCTAACATGATAAGCCACAAACATCAATAGTAATCAAATATCATAAGCACTAGGACATATATTTTAATATATCCTCTTTTTTAGGGAGATAGGTAATGATGTATTCGATAACAAAATCTATTTTTTATGATTCAATTTCTTTTTAGAATTACTTATAATATATGAAATATAGTGGGATAAACAATTATGAGATGATCATAGAAAATACCCACAAGCTATATGGATACTAATACTACCATGCCCATTCTAGATTAATTTTATGGATTGTAAAAAAATCTACTGCATTACCTAAGTTTAAAAATACCACATTCTACGATATTAGCTTGTTTCTATTTTGTTTTATAGTTGATTTTTTATCAATATGTTAATACTTATGTTAGGTGAGACAACAAATTCTATACAACCACTTAAAGAAAATGTATGAATTTGATCCAAACTTTCTATTGAAAAGAATTTATACATAATTCAGTTCTCGAAAACTATTCCATGAAAAACTTTGATTCTCAATACAAAGTTGGCTAGAGCCCTAAGAGTTGCATTTTCTTTCAGGTGATTTATAAAATTTATTGTCTCTTATAAAATAGATATTGATGTAGTGATGAAAATCACTTTTCAAAAGAGAAAAGGATAAATATTGTGATATTTTTAGACTTATATGATATAGTGTAGAAAATTTGTACAACCAACAAAATTCATCTAAAATGGACATGGTAATGAAGTTGTTTTTACCCAACTACTAATACCCATATTGGTAGAAGGTATTTTTTTAATGATCATTGGACTCTTGCTTGTCCAAGTATAGTGCATATATAATAAGTATTTAGTGAAAATTGGAATTCTACCCTAAAACCTAGATTTGGTTAACAAATACATCAATAGCAATCTCCTTCCAAAAGCAGGTAATCTAGGGTTTAATAAATGAAATTAAGAATGAGAAAATATGATTGCAAGAGGAAGAAGATGGATGGAGTTTGAGAGAATGGAAAGGTTGTTGTAAAGAGAAAAATGAGAGGAAAAACTTTTGTATACTTCGATTTTCTCCCTAAAATTAAACTTCCGTAAGAAGCTTAAAGAATCAGAGATCATATATATTACTATATCATATTAGCCTTGACATTATAACTTTTGTAATAGTGTTTGGTTCTAGCATTGTAAAATAATATAGAATATTTAAAAATTATGTAATACAATACATTTTTTTTACAATCCACAAAATTAATCTAGAATGGGCATGGTAGTATTAGTATCTATATAGCTTGTGGGTATTTTCTACAATCATCTCATAATTGCTTATCCCATTATATTTTATATATAATTAGTAATTCTGGGAAAAAAATCAACTTGTACCATAAAAAATAGATTTGGTTATTAAATATATCAATACCTATCTCTCTTGAATATAGGATATATTAGAATATATGTCCTGGTGCTTATGATATTTGATTACTATTTGTGGCTTAACATGTTAGCTAGCTTATTGGTCAAGCCAAATAAAGATTATGTCACTCCATAATAAGATAGGACAATGCATGTGATATTTTTTAATCAAGGAAGTTAAACCAAGAACCACCTTTCCATTGGCTCAAACTCCCTCCATCTTCTTCCTTTTACACTCATATTTCCTCATTCAAAATTTCATTTATGAAATTCCAAACTACACGATTCCACATAAATTTAAAAATCTTTCCATTTTCACTCTGTATTGTGAAGAAATGTATTTCATGCACTACTTTTCATGAACTGAATTGTTCATTGAATTATGAAATCGCTTCACGAAATCTGTTGAATGAAACATATTCCATTACAATATAGAGTTGGCTAAATCTCATATTACACCATATTTCCTCATTCACATTCATATGATTGTTGCTTGTCCTAGTATGATGTATTTATAATAAGTAATTCATAAAAATTGGACTTGTACCGTAAAACATAGATCTGGTTAACAAATATTATCATCTATCTATCTATATATATATATATATATATATATATTGTTAACCAAAACTAATTTTTAAGGTTGAAGTCCATTTTTTAAGAAATACTTATTATATATGCACTATAGTGGCACAAACAAAAATCCAATGATCATTAAAAATACTATCTAGATATATGGGTACTACGTTGGTAAAAATCCCATTAAAAATCTCACAATATTCCTTCACTTTTCTTATGTTTTCAAATTGATTTTTATCAACATATTAATATTTACATTAGGTGGACAACAAATTCTATACAACCACCGAAAAGAAAATGCACCTCTTAAAACTTTAGCCAACTTTGCAATGAGAAGTAATACATTTCATACGGCGATTTTCATAAAGAAAATTATCCCTTGAGTTATTTGTGGAATCAGTTCACAAAAATTGTTCATTGCAAGACATATTATTTCAATGTAGGCTGGTTAAAGTCCCGAGAGAGCTGCATTTTCTTTCCGATGATTATATAGAATTTGTTGTTTCATCGGACAAAATGTACTGATAAAAATCAATTAAAAAACAAAAGATAATTGAATGAATATCGTATAATGTTGTATTTTTTAAATTTATGTAATATGGTTTAGAAACTTTTTACCACCAATAAATTTAATATAGAATGGGCATGGTAGTCTAGTTGTTTACCCAGCTAGTACCCATATAGCAATGAGGTATTTTCGATGGTCATCTCATTCTTGCTTGTCCCACTATAGTGCATATATAATGGGAATGGTAACTAATTATACTTATTGTAATGTATATTTCCTATATCTAGTATTAAAATAATCATTAAATTTAGTAATCATTAATTTTCTTTTACTATTAGTAAAAATTAACAGAAAAACTAAATATTTCTATATAAAAACTCATAAAAAATAAATATTTAATAGAAGAAATGAATATTTAAAAGGTAAAATTAAGATATATTAAAAATTAATATAAATAAAAATCTTCAAAGTTCTTGGGTGAAACTTTTAGTGATAAAACATTTTACACATTATTATCTAATTTTAAAAGTTAGGGGTTAAAAGGTATCTTCTTAATTAGCTTGGTTTGGATTGAGTTTATGGTAAAACTTTTATATGATCCCAACATAAAAAATAATGGTGATTTAAATTGGATCAGTTTGATTACAATATCAAATCTGATTCAATCTAAACTAAACAAAATTTCTTTGAACTGAATCACTTCATTTGGATTTATACCTTTTTATTATATTGACTCATGAACAAATGAATTATGAAAATAATGCAAAGCGAATATTTAATTAATGCAATAGCATATAATAATTAATTATATAATATTGTGTTTGACACATCTTTCTAACATTGTGTGATCGGTGAACTTGTTAACCCTCAACATCTTGTACTTAGTTTATGCAAATTTATAGAGTTCTATAGGGAAAGAAACCAAGGAATAAGAAACAAAAACTTTTTACCACCTTTTCCACAATCAGTCAATAACAAATCCAAAGGTTAAAACTAATTCCATTGCTTCAACCTTCATATCCCACTTAGTACCACCAAGTGGACCAAAGGAATAAGAGGTGAAGACATATAATAAAGCTTTAACCCATGGAGATGCAGTCAAATATATGTGGAAAAGGTGGTAAAAAGCATAGAAATATAAGTTCTGTGAACAAAAATTTTAGGCTGAGAACATCAAAATCCTAAGAAACAGCTATCAAAAACAAAAACAAAACAATGCTAATAGGAGTTGAAAAGATTGATATGGTCAAACAAAACTATCAAAACAAATCATGTTATATACGATGAAATAACACTTTTGTTATTAAAAACAAAAATGAAAAATAAGAACTCTCCTCTCCGCTGAAAATGATACTTGTTCCTAAGGCAATGGGCATGTGGTGGTGGCACTCTTCTAGAGGTGGTAGTGTAGTGGATGGCACTAAGAAAATAAGATAGATGGCAACCTAAGAGAGAAGGATAGTTAAAATGACTCAAATGAGTGATGTATATAATAGATGATGTGTGTGATTATATGAGGTAGGCACTTCCCTAAATAATAGAGAGGAGCGAGGATAAATCTCTCTTATGCCCCAAGTTAAGAAATTGCCTAGAACCTTCCTACTTCTATTCAGTTTTCTTATAAAAGTAAAAAACAGACTAAAAACAAATTTTCTTATATTTTTCAATGATAAAAAATATCTTATTTATTTTTAAATAAATGTTAGTAAGAAAAAAAGTTTTGCTTTAATTTTTTCTATCATGTTTATTTTTCAAGTAAAAGAAAAATAATATAAAATATGATTGTTTTACTAAATAATAGAAGGAGTAAAATAAAAGTTGAGATAATATTAAAAACATAAATATTTTTTGATACATGTGGAAACATAATTAAATAAGTAAATATCATTTTTTATCGACTACTTTTGGAAATTCAAACAAACTGAACTAAATTAGAAAGAAATTAAAAAATATATTATATAGAAAATATTAGAGACTTAATTATACCTATCTCCTAACTTCCAACCTACTAACTAACTAATTTATTTTACACATATTTTAATCATGAAAATTATGCATACACGGGTTCAAATTAATTAATAATCTAATACAATATTAACTCAAAATATCAAAATATTCAACAATAATAAAATAAGATTTCTATTAAAATAAATATTTCTAAGTAATAAGAATTGACAACCTAAAACTAAATTAAAGAGAAAAAATGTATCTACTAACAGTATAAAAGGAATGATGAATGATATAGTGATAATATATAAATTTTTATACTAAAAATACATGAATTTTATACTCTTAAATCAAAGCTTTCAAAAACTAGGTTTTACGAACAAAAATATGAACCTTTTAAACCAAAATCATAACATGAAAAAAAACTGGATTTGCAATAAAAACTATATTTAATAATTTCTTAAAACTTAATTTAGAAAATATCAAAAATAGTGTGAGGCTTAAATGTTGAAAACATGAGTTTGTACAATTTCTGAATATCATATGTGCTTATAACCTATGAAACAATTTCGCAATAGCTTAACTTTTAGCCTTGCAAGACCTAGAGTTCGTGTCGCAATATGCAAAAGGTTAAGCGTGTTGATTAAGCATTATAAAATACTTATCTATAATAATGTGAAACACCCACATTTTCCCAAGAATATTTGTAAAAATGTTAGTAATAGGATTATATTTATTTTACTTAAAGTAACAACAGGTAAAACATCATTTGAATTCTTCCAATATCTGATGTCTATCAACTTAGTCACTCAAATATTTTTGCCACTATATATATGTTAAACAATATTCCTTTAATAATATGTATAGCCCTATTTTATTAGTAATTAAATATTGAGTGAATGCATAGCCCTATTTTATTAGTAATTAAATATTGAGTGAATGTTTTACATTTTAATACTTCTTTGACTTAAATTGATATATTTTAAAAAGTAATTTCATAACTAATAATTATAACATATATTTTAATTTTGGTGATCCATTTAATTTTTTGTTATGAGTGATTGACTCGAAAATGTTCATGACTTGTAAAATTTAGAATATATTCTAAAGTAAATTATAATTTTGGTGACCCATGTAATTCTATTAGGATCTTTATTAGTGAAAGTTTAAAAATTGAGATACCTAAGAAAGAAAATGATATTGAATGATGTGTTTTATTTCATAGATTATAAATGTTTAAATACATATGAAGAGTGTTGGAACACAAAATGGAAAAGCAAAGTAAAGAAATGTTGTTGTGTGTTTGAAGAAGAAGAAGATCGAGGAAGAAGAAGATGATAGTGAGTATGTATGAAGATAAAAGAGAAAGAATGTGAATCTAAGAGAGAGTATGTGGGAGAAGAACTATCAATCTCATTGAGTTTATGGCAAGATAATACAATGCTATTTAGAGTAACCTAACTACTAACCAACTAAGTGATTTTTGAAATATTTCTACTATTAACATCCCCCATAATTCGAAAATCTAAGAAACCAACCATGAAACTCAATCAATTTCAGGTTCTTGAACTCTTATTTTTTCCTCAATTATTTGAACCTCTGTATCTTAAGTGGTTTGGTAATAATGTCAGCTAGTTGAAGCTCACTTTTGCAGTGAATGAGCTTTAATTTCTCCTCTGCAACTTGTTGTCTAAGGTAGTGATACCTTGTCTCGATGTGCTTGCTTCTGCCATATGAAATCGAGTTCTTTGCCAAATCAATTGCTGACTTGTTTTCTATCAGCAATTCAATTCTCTCCTCATTGTCGATGCCAAGTTCCAGCAACAGAGCAGCTAGCCACATTACTTGGCAAGCAGTAGCACAAGCTACCATGTACTCAGCTTCACAAGTTGACAATGCTACAACCTTTTGCTTTTGAGAACACCATGAAACTGGAGCACCAACAATCATAAACACATAACCCATAGTGCTTTTTTTGTCTATTAAGTCCCTACACCAATCTGAGTTAGAGTAGGCCATGAGTTTTGAGCTAATCTTATCACATTGATGAGGGAAATTGATGCCAAAAGCAAGTGTTCCTTTCAAGTATCTTAGGATCCTCTTTGCTACCATCATGTGAGAATGTTTGGGATCACACATGAACCTACTAATTGCTCTCATACTATAGGAGATTTATGGTCTTGTATGACAGATGTATCTTAAGCTACCAACCATTTGTCTGAACAATGATGCATTCACAACATCTTCATGTTCACCCTTGTCAAGTTTTAAGTTCATTTCAGCAGGGGATTGTGAGGAATTGCAGTTTAGCATGTTGAATTTTGTGAGGATCTCAAGTAGGTACTTCTTTTGGTGCATGAGTAGTCCTCTCTTGGTGTGCTGAAATTCCAAACCAAGGAAGTATGTTAATATGCTCAAGTCAGTCATTTCAAACTCATCCTTAAGGCTCCTTTTTACTTCTTCAATTCCCTACTGGCTACTTCATGTGATCAATAGATCATCAACGTACAAATATGTGACCAATGCATCACAATTTTGGTTTAATGATTTGATGTATACACCATATTCAACCTCACACTTCTGAAATCCATAGGCAGACAATAATTTATCAATTTTTTTGTTCCATGCCCTTGGGGCTTGCCTCAAACCATAGAGTGCTTTCTTTAGCTTGAGTACTTTGTTCTCATTTCCTTTGCTAATGAAACCTGGTGGTTGAGATACATATACTAATTCTTCCAAAGGGCCATTCAGGAAGGCAGATTTGACATCCAATTGCCATAGACTCCATCTGTTCCAGCTAGCTATTGGAAGAATGAGCCTTATTGTTTCCAATCTTGCTACTGGTACAAACACCTCAGAGAAATCTATTCCTTCCTTTCGCATAAACCCTTTGGCAACTAGCCTTGCTTTATGTTTAGCTATGGTGCCATCTGGTTTTAGTTTTACCTTGAAAATCCATTTGACTGTTATTGGTTTCTTCTTAGCTGGTAATTCTGCCAATTCCCAAGTATCATTCTTCTCTATGGACTTAATTTCTTCAAGCATAGCTGCCCTCCAAGTGTTGTTGTTTACTGCTTCTTCATAACTAATTGGTTCTGTGTCAGCATACAATGCCATGTGTTGAATAACTTCACCTTCCTGACTCAATGAATTATCACAACTTAGCACACAATCTGATAGCTAAGAAGGAGGATTCCTTGTCCTTGTTGATCTTATGCTTGCTTGTTGAATGCAGACATGTGTTTCTCTTCTTTCTTCTAATGTCTCGGGGTCATCATTCTCCCACTCAATGTGCAGTTTAGCCAAAGAATTAGAGGTTTTGTTTAACTCTTTGACTGAACTTGCTTCATCAAAGTATACATCCCTGTTAAACACAACATGTTTGGATTCAAGGCTGTATAACTTGTAGGACCCTGTGTTGTTGTAGCCAAGGAAGATCACTGCTTCACCTTTATCATCCAATTTCGCCCTCTTTTGGTCTAGTATGTGTCTATAGCAGATTGAACCAAAAATTCTTATGTGTCTCACTAATGGTTTGATTCCTGACCATGCTTCCTCAGGAACCTTGCCTTCAAGCCTCTTAGTTGGACATTTGTTGAGTATGTAAGCTCTTGTTGAGGCTGCCTCACCCTAGAATTTATTGGAGAGTTCCTTGCTTCTTAGCATGCTCCTAACCATATTCATTATGGTTTTGTTTCTTCTTTCTGCAATTCCATTGTGTTGAGGTGTGTAGGGGGCAGTTACCTCATGCACAATCCCCTGTTCTCTAAAGAAATTGCCAAATTCTCCTGAGTTGAATTCATCTCCACCATATGTCCATAGTATTTTTAGGCAATTTCCTGATTGCTTTTCTGCTTGAGCTTTGATCACTTTTAATATTGAGAAGGTTTCACTTTTGTTCTTCATAAAAAAAAAACCAAATTCTTCTGCTTAGCTCATCTACAAAGTTGATGAAGTACTTGGTTCCTCCTAGTGATGGTGTGTCAAGGGGTCCACACACATCAAAGTACACCACATGCAAAAGTTCATTGGCCCTGGATGGTGTGTACTTGCTGAATGAGGACCTTGGTTGCTTGCTTATTAAGCAACTGTCATATATCTTCTTAGGAAGTTGGATTGGAGTGAGCCCTGCAACCATATTTTGTGAATTCAACATACTTAAATCTCTGAAATTCAAGTTTCCATACCTCATATGCCATAACCATGAGCCTTCTCCTAATGATAATGCAGATAAACATTGAGATTCTGTGGTTGCTAAGCTTATCTGGAATGTTTTGTTTGGAGCCATTGATGCTCTCGTTACCAACTTCTTCTTTTGATCATAGACTTCTAGTGATCCATCAAGTAGACCCATTGAGAAACCCTTTTCAAGTAGTTTTTCCATGCTAATCAGGTTGCTCTTCGTGTTTGGCACATAGAGCACATCTGTGATCATAACATGTTTCCCATCCTTTCTATTTATCAACACATCACCAGTGCCTTCAGCTTGGATCATCCTATTGTCAGCAAATCAAACATTTCTTTTCCTCCTCTCATCAAAATTCACTAACCATTCTCTATGTCCTATTATGTGGCTTGAGCACCCAGAGTCTATATACCAAACATCACTATTTTTGCTCACTTGATTTGTAATCAGCATGAGCAGTAAGGGTTGTTCCTCACTATCAGCTGCTATTTCTTCTTTGGCCATATGTGCTTCAATGTGTGACTTTTCTCCATCATAGTGTGAGCCAATGGAAGTCTTACATTCATTTGAGAAGTGGCTTGTTCTATTGCAATTGAAGCACCTTACTTTCTTTCTATCAACTGATCTTCCGCCTCTTCTTTATTGATTAAGACTCCCTCTTATTTCTGATTCTTTTATATCATGAGCAACTTTGTCTTGATTCTTCTGTTGGAAATTCTTCTGATTTCCACTTCTATCTGTGAAGTGAGCTTGCAATGCTTGATCAATTGGTCTCTCATTGGACCTTTCAATGAGTCTTTGCTCATGTGGTTCCAGGGATCCTTGAAGATCTTGAACCTTCATCTCTTCAATTTTATTGGATTCCTCAATTGCCACAACAATTTGATCAAATCTTGGGGTTAGAGTTCTTAGGATCTTCTCAATTATGGATTGATCACTGATTTTCTCACCACATACCTTCATAACATTAGTGTGTGTGATGACTTTATTGAAGAATTGTGTCACTCTCTCATTGGATTCCATCTGCATTAGTTCATATTGGCGCCTGATTGTTTGTAACCTTACTTTCTTAAATTGTTCTGCTCCGTGATTGCAAGCTTCATGGATCAACCAGGCTTCTTTTGAATATTATACATCAGAAATATTTTCAAAGTGTGCTTAATCCATACATTGATGCAGTAGGAACATTGCCTTACAATCCTTCTTCTTATTCTCTTTGTGAAGTTTCCTTTGTTCTTCTGTTCCTCCTTCAACAAAGGGTTGGAATCCGTTCTCAACTATTTCATCCACTTCTTGGTACCCCATCAAAGCCTTCATTTGTACTCTCCATTTGTTCCAATTCTTTTCATCGAGAATTGGTAAGTTTGCTAGGAAGTTGCCACTGTTTTGCCCCATATTGATTCAAGATTCTTTGTATTCTTGTATCTCCAACCTAGCTCTTGATACCAGATTTGTTGGAACACAAAATTGAAAACAAAGTAAAGAAATGTTGTTGTGTGTTTGAAGAAGAAGAAGATTGAGGAAGAAGAAGATGATAGTGAGTATGTGTGAAGATAAAAGAGAAAGAATATGAATCTAAGAGAGAGTATGTGGGAGAAGAACTATCGATCTCATTGAGTTTATGGCAAGATGATACAATGCTATTTATAGTAACCTAACTACTAACCAACTAACTGATTTTTGAAATATTTCTACTCTTAAGAAAGAGATGATAGAATAATGATCCTTGAATCATGCTAATAGTTACAATTGTGATTCTAAATGATGCTAATGATATTTATAATAAATGTTGTATAATAATAGAAAGTAAATATATAGCATGTGATCTATGCTAAGATTAAGGATCACCATATCATTACAATAGAGTCATGATCCCCTACAAAATAATATCATTAATTGTAGCATATTCACTTTCTCTAACTTCCCTCTCAAATTGGAGGTGACACAATCATTCCAACCTTTTCTCTCAGCATGTTGAATCTTGTGTGACAAAGAGGTTTAGTTAAGCAATTTGGAATTTGGTGAGTTGTAGGATCATAGGCTACAATGACTTCATTCTGTAGGACTTGATCACATATGTAATGCACATCTATCTCAATATGTTTAGAATGAGCATGCATAACTAAATTGGATGTAAATGACTTAGAACTTAAGTTGTCACACCATAGCATTGATTTTCAGAGCATTGGTAACTTCAGTTATGTTAGTAGTGATCTAACCCAAGCTACTTCTGCTGCAATATCAGCCAAGACCATGTATTTTGATTTTGTGATTGATCGTGACAATACGTTTTTTTTTCTTGAGGGTTTATGTATAGGCTTAGATCTATTGTGTCTTGGAGATTTCTCAATATTATTTTTATCCCTTGCCAGCGATCCCTAGTAGGAGAACTCATGCATTGGCTGATTTTGTTGATAACAAAGGTAATGTTAGGTCGTGTTAGTTAGATATTGCAATGTACATATGGCTTGTATCTACAAAGTAGGATAGGACATTAATTCCCCATCAGTAGTAAATCTCTTATGTACTTTGTTTGATTTACATACATTTCACTATCATTTATGTGAACCTCAATGCCCAGAAAGTAGTGTGTATATCCAAGGTCTTTCAGTGAAAAAGCAACATTAAGTTGATTGATGAATGTCTCTAAGAACTTGTTGTTGCTACCTATTACTTTTATGTCATCAACATAAATAAGGAGAAATGTGATATGATTTGTACCTCTAAAAGTAAAAAGGGATGAATCACTTTTGGTGTTTTGAAATCCTCATTTCAGTAGTGAGTACTTTAGGCTATCAAACCAAGTTCTTGGTTCATGCCTCAGACAATATTTGGCTTTGGACAATCTGCATATGTGATTTGGTTTGGTGGAGTTTATGCACCCATCAGGTTGATACTAAACATTGTTTCCTTGAGACTTCCTTTTATGATTGCATTATTTATGTTCAGTTGCCTGACTTCCCAATTGAGATATACAACAATGGCTAAGATGATTCTTACTAAGCTAAATTTGATCACATGGCTGAATGTTTCATCAACGTTTATTCCTATTGTTTGTTGAAACCTTCTTGCAACCAATCTTGCTTTCCTCCTTTCAATTGAGCCATCTACTTTGTATTTAGTTTTGAAGATCCATTTTGAGTTTATGATGTTTTCTTGGCCTTCAAATGGATCCAATGTCCAAGTTTGATTAGTCATCATGGCCTTAAATTCTATATTGATGGCTTCTTTCCATTTTGGTTTGATTAGTGCATCTTTGACATTTCCTGGTTCTTTGTCATTTGCTTGTGCATCTGTCAATCCTATGTGGGGTTGCTTAGTCTTGTAAATCTCAACTTTGCTGCTTGTGCGCCTCCAATGAGTGTTGGTGTTGTCTTGATGACTTTGTTGGTTATTCTCAAGTGTAGTTTGACTGCTTCTCTCCACTAGTTCGGCTGAGGTTGAATCACCTGCTTCATTTTCTCTTGATGCGTTGTTATCATCATTAGCAAAGGACTCACATAAAGTTGGTTGGCGTTCACTTGTATCATTATTTGCTAAATTGTTAGTTGGATTCTCTTCCTGATGGTTGGCCACATTGTTGTTTGGTTTAGTTGTGTTGCTTACAATGGTACCTGCAGGACAAGTAGGGAGCACAATAGATGTATTTTCAGCCAGTCTCTTTAATGGATTTCTTGTGTCATCATGGAAGGGAAACTGATTCTTATTGAAGATCATATGTCTTGAGACAAAAAATTCTCCCATGAAAGTTGATGCACTTGTATCCTTTGTATGAATTATTGTACCCTAGGAATACACACCTAGTTGTATGGAATTGAAGCTTGTGTTAATTGTATGGTTTTAGACGAGGGTAGCAAGCACAACCAAATGGTTTCAAGTCCTCATAGTTGGGTTCTTTCTCGGAAATTAAGAAGTATGTGCTTTTATTTGGAATTATTGATGACGACAATCTATTGACTATGTAGATGACAGTTGAGAAAGCTTCCCACCAATATTGTAAGGGCATTTTAGTATGGGCTAATAGTGTTAGTCTTAATTCAACAATATGCCTATGCTTTCTTTCAACCCTACCATTTTGTTGAGAGGTGTAGGGACAAAACATTCTACATTCTTGATTTTGTGGCAATCTTTTGAACAACTTTATATTTACCACCTCCATCATATTGAATGATTTTTATTTTCTTGTTAAACTGGTTTTCAACCATAGCTTTTAATTGGGTGAATGCATATATATTATTTGATTTTTTAAGGGAAAATCTATGTGAATATACTAAAGTCATCAATAAAATGAACATATTATTTAAAAACAGATACGGATAAAATTGGGGAAGGACCCCAGACATCAGTATGAATTAAATCTAAAGTTTCCTTAGCATGTGAGGAATAAGATTTGAAAGGCAATAAGTGTAGTTTGCCAAATTGACAAGCTTCATAGAATGTGAATGTGTCACTAGATGATATCTTCACATTGCAGTCCTTCAACACGTTTTCTAGAACCTTATTATTGGGACGTCCAAGCTATCTATGCTAGTTTTCCTAGAGAGACTTGTAGACGCAAGAGTCTTTATTCACACAAAGATGATATAGGCCATATTTAAGTTTCTCATTTAGAAGTGTCTTCTATGTTAGTTTGTCTTTCACGAAGCAACAATTTTCATCAAATTCAACAAGTATATTATTGTCAGCAGTTAGCTTAGATATACTCAATATATTTTTTGTTATTTGGGGAACATACAACACATCATGCAAGTTCAGATTACTTAATTTGGTTGAACCTAGAGCCATTATTTTCAATATCACACCATTACCAACTAGCAAGGATCCTTACCATTTTTTTTACGAAGGTCTTGGATTTTTTCAGTTTGGTGTATCACATGATTGCTAGCTCCACTATCAAAGTACCAATCACAGTCCTGACCATGATAGGGAGAGGTTATATACGAATTATGAGTCATTTGTTTCTCACCCTCAACATAGTGGTTCTTTCCTATATAGGACTTATCAAAACGATAATAACATTGTACTGCAGTATGACCAATTCTGTTGCATACCTGACACGTTGGTTTTGACATCCTACCTCTTCCTTTGCCACCTCTCATGCCTTGAGAGTTAAATCCTCTCCAATTATCCCTTAATCCAAATATGTTGCCTTTAGACTCATTTTTGCTAGCAAAGTTTGAAGATGCATTCAGGTTGAGGCTACTGAAGTTGTTGAGTTGCTCCAATCTACTCTCAAAAGCTAGTAATTGGGTTTGGAAATCAACCCAACTGATTTTGATTTGGTTAGACAATTTAACTACCACTAGAGTTTATTCAAAATCCAACCCGTTTAGTGTTTGAACCATCATGTCAGGGCTGGAGATGGGTGATCCTGTCAGTTTTAACTTGTCAGCAAGACTTTTCATCTTAGAAAGGTATTGCTCCATCTTCATATCTCCTTTGTGTGTGATGTGAAATTCTGATCTTAGGTAGAGGATGATCCTTGATCTAGTGTATGCACCTGCAAGGCTTTGAGCTTTATCCCAAAGTTCCTTGGAGGTTTCATAATGCAACAATTGAGTTGCAACATCAATTGACATAGAACTCATCAACCATCCTAAGAGGGCTTGATCATGTGCTTGTCAATCCTCATAGTTAGGATTGAATTTCTTGGTTGTATCTTCTATGATAATGAATTGTTCTAGACATTCTTTTGTCCCTAGCATATAGCCATCGACTTGTAGTCTCTAATCAAAGGTAAGACCAATGATTTCCATAGAGAATAGTTATCTATGTCCAACTTGACAAAAACTGGTGAATGAATGTCATTTTTCTGGTTTGAGTTTGAGCATAGGACATGATTGATTTGGTTGGATCAAGAGCCTTCAAGCTTAAGTGCTCTGATACCAGAAAAGAAAATGATATTAAATGTTGTGTCTTATTTCATAGATTAGGAATGTTTACATACATATAGAGATGATACAACCATGATTCTAGAATCATGCTAATAATTACAATTGTGATTCTAAATGATGTTAATGATAATTACAATAATTGTTGCATAATAATAGAAAGTAAATATATGGCATGTGATATATGCTAAGATTAAGAAACATCATATCATGACAATAGAGTCATGACCCCCTACAATATGATATCATTAATTGTAAGATATTTACTTTCTCTAACTACCTGGACCATGTTTAATTAGTTAAGGCCTAAGTAACTCATAATCAATTAAGAAGATTATGAATAAGAAAGGGGAATGAAGTAGTGAAGTTGAGAATGTAAAGTATTCTTCCACACAAAAACATGAAGAATGAAAACGAGGAAAGGAATAACCTTTGAGAAGGCACCCAAAGGTTAAGATCATATGTGTAATAAACATATTCTAACTTTGGGGAAAAAAGAGACTTTTTTTTCGAAGTAATCATGGTAAATGCAATTACCAATGATTGTGCATACATCATCAACAATCTCCAAAAATAGGTTGGGTGATGGGAACTATGGATGATTGGACACTCTCTAACATTCTCCAATTTTGTGAGAAATTTAATACATAGTTTTGCTATCCTAAACTAACGTTTTCTGAAGGTCCAAGTTTTACTATACCAAAACACTTTGACCCTAGATTAGTTTCCTTTTGAGAATTTGAGTTTAATCGATTGTGGTTAGAACTGGAGATATGAAAAAATCTAAGAAACGAGGTAAATACTAAAATCTAGAGCTTGGAGCCATGAACAAAGGATTAACAAAGAGTGACAACCTTAACAAAAATAACAATTTGAGTACAATTCCAAATATCAAATCCAATTATTTTGCTTTGTTCTTAAATTATTTGAGATCATGATTTTAATTGGAAAGTTAATACACTTTTTGATATTTCCTTTTTATGTTAGGAGTTCTTTGCTACTTTCCAAAGGCAGCCTTTTTTCCTCTTGGTTCTTTTTTAATAAAGTTAATTAATAATTAAAGTTTTGCTACAAGCGCTAATTCTTTAATATTGTGCTTTAGAAAATGTTGTAAGGGCTAATTCTTTTATCATTCTCTGGTTTTAAATGTTTTTGATTAAAATTAATATTAAGGGTCGCTTGAGGGCTAGTTCCTCATTTGATTTTATTTTTTAGGATGTCGTAGCCTACAAAAGAAAGTCCCTTTATTGTTATTGCCTAGTTCTAATAAACTTTTTTTTTAATTCCTAGTTAAGGGTCCCCTTGCTAGTTCCTCATTGTGTTATGGTTTATGTAGGATGTTACAGGAGTTAGTCCCTTCTTTTTCTTAAATTGAATGACTAATGATGTATCGTCCTACAAAATCTTTTTATAAAGTCATTCTACGAAATCTTTCTACATAATCCTCATATACTTTTTACACCACATGAAAATGACATAGGTCACTTGTAAAACAATCATTAAAAATAAAGTGTCACTAAGTTCCTTTTAGTGGAATGGGAGAATCTGATTCGATTAGGGATGGCAATAGAACTAACGAGTATGAGCAGTGCATACCCGTACCCATACCTGCACTATTTGCGAGTACTCGTACGGTAGTGAGTATTTGTGGGTATTCAATGATTTTCAATTTTAATTTTATAAATTTTATAATAATTAACATGTAAAAATAATGAGTAATATGATATTTATATGATGATTTTATGATTGTAGTCCAATCATTAAAATTTATTATAAAATAATAATAAAATAGACAAAATATAATGTTAAAATAATAGTAAAAGAGTATAAAATATATATGCGGTAACCCGCAGGTAGATAATATGTTTTTCATTCTCATTCATAAACTATTTTTATGGGTACCCAATGTGAGTATTTTGATATGTACTCATTGATTGAGTGTTTTTGTTATCCCTAAATTCATCAATGAGCCTAGTAGTTTTGGAATATGAGAAGGAATATTGTCTTGGGAAACAATTGGGCATACAGGATGAAAAATCAATGGCTTAGATATGCTGTTGAAGATTTTTTTCAATGGAGAGGTTTTAACCTTCTTCCTTGACTGTTAATTTGCTTTATGCCCCCAATTGATTCGGGAGAAGAGTTTAATTAAGAGAAAAAATATATACATTGATAGTGTAATAATTTTCCACATTATTATTGTATCATTTATTTAATAATTATTGACTTTTAATAAAAGTAATGCAAATAAATATGGATAATAAATGATCATATATAAATATTTATACTATAAGTGTACAAATATTACACTCTTTAATTAATATTAAACATATATTTTTATTTATATCAATATTGTTAAGTATTCTCTCTTCCCAATGTCATTTTTAGATTTTTTTTACATAATATTAGGAAAATATATATACTGAAAGTGTAAAAAAAAAAATATTATCAGTGTTTGACTTATCATTCATATTTAATCATAATTAATTATTCAAAAAATGATTTAATATATATACTTATGGTGTAATTGTTTTTACACTATTGACACTAGCGTGTTGACATGCACTGTCGTGCCTGCCAACCCGCTTTCCTATCATTTGTAATGTATAGTTTGTATTTTATAAATTCAAATATAATTTTTTGTGCTAAATTTACGGCTGAATTTATTCAATTGGTCTAATATTCAATTTTTTAAATACACTTTTAAAATAAGAAGATAATTAGGATAAATAAGAAAATAATATTATATGGTTTTTTGGTAGAAATAAAAAGATATTGAGGGCAAAATAGGAAAACACAAATTACACCATGATGAGTGGTTATTTTGTGTTTTCCCTTTATTAATAGTATAGAAGTATAGATATCATCTACATTCATATATTAATCATCATTGACTCTCTAATAAATGTAGTACTAATCAATGATGGATAATGTGACTGAATGCAAAAAAACTTTACACTAATAGTACATATATATTAGTGCATATATATTAAACTCTTACATAAAAAAATAATGCAAATAAATGATAGATCATACATTAACTATATATAAATATTTAGGATGCTGATAAATATTACATTCATATTCTTTATTCGTATGTTGATAAATGATGATGTATGTATGTGTGATATACTATTGGGTGCAAGATGATCATCTGGAGCCAGCAACATTTAGAATTTTTGTTATGTATTTTGTTTTTAAAGTGTCATATGAGACTACTTTTAATTTTTTTTAGATTTTATGGTGTATTTGGATTTATAATGAATGATGGATTATAACTCTTTCAACTATTTTATGTTACCTTGGTTATTTGCAATGAAATTTTAATATTGTTAAGATCATTTGTATTTAGTATTGTATATTTAAATAATAATTATAAATTAATGAGATTAAAGTTGTGAAAATTATGAAATTAAATTGAGGTTGAAATCCTCTAAAAACATATAATAGTTAACTCTTTCAACATGTCTCTATGTGTTGTTTTGAGTTGTGGAGGTTGAAAATCTCCACATTTAAGCTTGTCAAATAGTGAATGTTTAAATACTTCATGATAAACATTACAAAGACCTCCTTAAATAGTGGAGGTTAAAAACCTCCACAAATGTATAGATACCAGAGGTTTTCTAAAACCTACGCAAAACACTTCTAGCAGTCATAACTGTGGAGATTTTTGAAACCTCCGTTAGTTATATCGTGGATGTTAAAATCCTCTGTTAATCGCATAAAAACATCTACTCAATACAAAATCTGTTATAGTATACCACTGTGTATTCATTCTTCACAAGCCACTCCAGTCGACTACCACTGTGTATTCATTCTTCACAAGCCACTCCAATCTTTAAAATAAAATATTTTGTATTAAATAAGAATCTCTAGTCTCTCAAGATATAATGAATGAGGTTTGTTGTGTTTGAATCACAAGTTTATTACAAGTTTTATACTTTAAAAGTGAACAGCCAAATTAAGTTGTAAAAAAATTCTTAATATATTCTCAAGAAGCTAGGTACAACTTTCTTGCTCAAAGCTATCTTACGATTTTATTACATTATATATCTTGATATTTTAGCATAGCCTTGGCTTGTATGTCGGTTCTTTATTTTTCTCTCTCAACTGCAACGTCCCTTAAATAATTTCTGAGACACCATATGACCCTTACAAAGGACCTTCTCTTTGTCCAAAGCTCTTGTCCTGTTGTCAAATCAACCACAATCCTTGTCCTTTATACTAATTTTGACACCCATTATATACCATCCTTTTTAAAGTTAACACATACAAATACATGAAGAGGCTCAGTTCAGTTTGTTAACTTTTTATAAAATAATTCGTCATTAGAAAAACATGAATTATATGGTGAGCGCAAAAATTTAGTTTGTATAATATCATAACTCCAGTAAGATTTTATAGTCATGAGTTTCTATGACTATAAAGGTAATATATTATTACTCCAGTAATATAAATGATATCATAGAGAAAATGAACGTAGGTTCAAAGATGCGTGATCAAAATGGCAATAACTTAGTTTGATTTCAATACTTTAAGCCACGGATAATATTAGCAATCATCTAACATAAGCACTAATATCATTAGGACATATATTATAATATATAGTTATTGGTGTATTTGTTAACCAAATCTATGTTTTATTTTAAAAGTCCATTTCTTTTATGAATTACTTATTATGTATGCACTATAGTGGGACAAGCAAGAATGAGATGACCATGCAAAATACCTATGGCTATATGGGTATTACCTAGGTAAAAATAACTAGACTACCATGCCCGATCTATATTAAAGTTTTTGGTGGTAAAAAAATTCTAAACCATGTTACATATGTTTAAAAATATCACGTCATATGATATTCATTTAATTATCTTTTGTTTTTTAATTGATTTTTATCAGTACATTATGTCAAGTGAGACAACAAATTCTATACAACTACTGAAAATAAAATGCAGCTCTCAGAACTTTAGCCAACTCTACATTGAAATAATATGGGTTGCAATGAACAATTTTTGTGAATTTTGTTTTTTTAAACAAAGGGTGCACTACACCCCAAAAATATATTAGATGAAAGCACTTACAAGCAAAGTTACATAGATATAAATCTATAGGCAAGTAGACCTAGCCTATTCCTATTAAAATCATTGACAATAAAGCTTGGTGTTGCATTCCAATAAGATAAAGCCTTTGAACATATGCCATAGATAGCAAGTTTATGCACAAACATTTCATTCCCTATAAATACAAGAAATTAAGCAATTCATTGATTCCAGAAGTATTTTGCAGCACGAACAGTTGTTTAGTAACTTCCGTAGAGATTTGATTTTTCCCTTGAAGATCTCAACCACCATAACTGAATCACATTCTAACCAAACTATATGCCAACCATTTTTATGAGCAAACTCTATAGCAATGATAACAATATTCATTTGTGCATAAAAAACATCATTGATTCCAAAGTAATCTGCAAAGCAACCCATGAGCTCACCCTAGTGATCCTTGAATATAGCACCAACACTAGAATGCCCAAGAGACCATTGAGCAGCTCCATAAGAATTTATTTTCACCCTTCCTATAGTAGGAGGGGACCAATTCACTTCAATAATTTTTGGAGCCTTGGAGTAGTTTATGGTGACATTTAGAGATTTTAAAATGCAAAGCTCCTGAATATTAGGATAAGTAGAAGCTTTGAAAGTGTTGCCAGATAAAGTTATTGCCAACTTTATCTTTGTGATAGCTTGTTGCAGACTAATCCTCTTGTTCTCAAACCTGAATTGGTTTCTGCAATGCCATATAATGCTAACTGTATGGATGATACAGGCAGCAAGAAGTTTCCTCACATGAGGACTCCAATTCCTTCTACAAGCCAAAAGGATAGTAGATATGGATTCTTTATCTAATCTTATTGAAAAAATTGAGTTGAGCCAATTCCAAATAGCAACAGCAAAATTATAGGACAAGAACAAATAATTAGAACGCTCTATGCAGTTCTTGCAAAGGCTGCAAATAGAAGCCAAATTACAGCCTTTTTTTTTAAGATTATCATCAATTGACATTTTTTTATTAGTGAGTCTCCAAGTGATGAAAGATTTTGATGGAGGAATGGAAGCAGGCCAAATGCTATTAGACCAACTTAGATTGTTAAATGTAGGAGTGATGGAGTTGAAGGCAACCTTTTAGGAAAACACTCCATCATTGGAATTTTACTAACAACATCTGTCTTTGTTTGGTGCTTGGATAGTCTTGGAAATTTTCAAAGTAATTTGAGGGAACTTGTCCACCAAAAATTTAGGAATTATCCATTTGGAGTTGTAGATGAAATCACCAACATATGTAAGTAGGCTAAGGTGAAGATGGTCAGGAATGTATAGAGACTCAACCAAAGGATCACCAAGCCAATTATCCTTCCAAAAGTTAATGTTGTTACCATCCCTTATAAGCCATATGGAGTTTATTGTTACAGTTTGCTAGTTATTATGAATTCCAGGCCAAATAGAAGATTTGAAACATCTAGTAGATGGTTTAGTGCTACTACCAAATCTACTTCTACAGACAATAGCTCATTCTTGATCAGAGCTCAACATCTCCCAAACCAACTTGAGAAGGGCAACATGATTCAACTTTTTTATTGATCTGAGACCAAGACCACTACACTTGAGAGGAGTGCATACTTGAGACCAGACCATAATGACCATATTCCTTGTATTAATATCACTAGACCAAACAAAATTAATGAAGCAAGAGTCTAAATGCTTGAGCAATTGTGCAGGCCAAACATATATGTGTAAATTGTAAACTAGTATGTTATGGATTACTGATTTCACCAATTCCACTGTGCCTATAATTAATAAAGAATGCCATTTCCACTTAGTAAGTTTACTGATAATTTTGTCAACAATTGGTTGAAGGTGCAGCCTTCTTGGCTTCCCTTTAAACAGAGGGACTCCTAAGTAGATGAAAGGAAACTCACCAACATTGAAACCCAAATAGGAGGATAAATTAGTAATTTTCCTAGTTGTTCCATGAGAAATGTTGAACTTGCATTTACTAGGATTGATATGCTGCCCATAGGCCAGAGCATAATTGGAAATCAGGTGCTTTAGAGCAAGCAAATCTCTCTTTATACCCTTGCAAAAGATTAAGATCTCATATGCATATAACACATAGATATGGGTAAGCAATCTTCTAGGACCAGAGATAGGACTGATCTTGTTATCATTGGCAAGCTTTGAGATACCTCTACTGAGGACATCTTCTACTAAACAGAAAAGAATGGAAGATAAGTGATCCCCTTGTCTCACACCTCTTAGGCAGTTGAAGAAACTAGCATTCTGGCCATTCACATTGATTGAGAGCTTGGCAGAGTGCAGGATTGTATTGATCTATTTGATGAATTTTTCATTAAAGCCAAAAGCCTGGAGGCTATTAAGCAAAAAGGTCCAATCCATTATGTCAAAAGCTTTCCTAATGTCCATCTTGATTGCCATATTATCACCAAAGGCTTTCCGGTAAAAAAGATTGACTACTTCAAAGGCTATGCGGATACAATCTTGGATGTTTTTATCTTTGATGAAGCCCCTATGTTGAGGTGAAACAATTTTGGTGGCAATTAAGGCTAGTCTATCAACTAGAACCTTAGTTATTATTTTGAATTGAAAATTAGAAAGAGCAATAGGTCTAAAATATTCAATTCTTTTAGCAGAAGCAGATTTAGGAATTAGGATGATAATATTTGAATTGTAGTTTGGCAGCAACCAACTTTGACAAAAAAGTGATTGACAGAGTTCCATTCATCATGCTCCACTATGTCCTAAAATTTCTGATAAAAGCAATCTCCAAAGCCACCAGGAGCCCCCTCTCCATTTATAGAGAACACAACAGCCTCGATTTCATCATGATCAAGGACTTTAGTGAGCATGTAATTCTCCTCTTCCTTCACAAAGTTAGGAATAACCTATTAGATTAAAGAGTTGGGAGAATAATTGTTTGGAGAAGCAAACAAGTCCTTGTAATAATTTAGAGCATGACTGACTATGTCCTCTTGATTAGTGAGGATGTTATCCCAGACTTTTAACATATACGTGGAACTGCTGACTTGCTTTATCTTAGCTACCACGTAGAAGAATGAAGTGTTTCTGTTACCACTAGTTTGCCAAATAAGCGTGGATTTCTCCTACCAAAAGTCTTCTTCCATCACTAGAGCTTTCAATAAATAATGTTGAGCATAGATTTCTTGATCCAACAACTCCTGGTCAAGATCTGAAAGTGCAAAGAGTCAAGATTTGTATATTTGAAGTTGATCTTGGTTTTGATGAAGACTATGGATATACAAGAAAGCTTGAAGATCTTGCAACAAACAACAAGCCGAAGACTCAAGGGGGATATCTATAGACTTAGGGCTTTGTAATTTTACTTTACTAGAAGTCTTATGATGATTGCCTTAGATTGAGTCTGGGTTAGGTAAACCTAGGTGGGAGTCTCACAAGAACTTAAAATGATCAAGACTAAAATTGAGGCATAACTTTTGTAAATTATATGATAAGTAAGCTAATACATCTACATACATGGTTTTGTGCTTTAAAGGAATAGCATATTTTAAAAACATGTATTGCATGATCATATGTCGTATAGGTAATTTACCATTCATCAAGAAACTAAAGTTTATACAACATAATCGATTATGCATAGTGTTAATCGATTATCAGAATTATAGTAGCTAATCAATCTGAAACTTATGATGTGTTAATTGATTAAGTAGTTAGTTAATCGATTAAGGCATAATAGAAAATCAGTTATTAACAGCCCGTTAATCGATTAAGACACAATACAATCGATTAATGACAGCTTCATTGTGTTTGCTATAAATGATATAATTCTAGCACATGTGGCATAACTTACATAACTCGAAAATTGCATTAAGAGAGCTTAGAGAGTGATAGCATTCTGAATAGGGCTTAGACATTCACATCATTGCATATATCTCTAGGTTTTTCAATGCATTTCATTCTTGCATAAGTTTTTTGATTTCTATTAGAGTGAAGTGAGGAAAATCTTTTTCTGAAAAGTGTGCAAATATTTTTTCAAAAACCCTTTGCATTAATTCTCATTTAGATTAGGTTCTTGTGGGTTTTTCTGCTTAGAGTTTAGTTTGACTTTAATTGTTGTACCCAGGTATTAAGTACTCAAGACAACTCATCGAAAACAATAATGAACAAGGAATTTGATCTCTTGGTGAGTGGTATCACCTCAAGAGAGATCTTGAGAATCTTCACAAAGACTAGGAGGTCTTGGTTTGAGCGATACCTAGACTAGGGCCGAATTGCAAAGAATAGAAGATCCAAGTAGGTGAGTTAGATAGGTCAAATCAAGGTTGTTAAGCTCATAGGAGCTAAGAAAGAAGTGGCTTAGTTTTAGTTTTAATTGGAAGTGTGCTTGTATACAAACTCCAATTTCAATATTGAAGAAAAATCTCTCAAGATCAAAAGGGAGGCCTGAATGTAGTTTGCATTAGACCGCAAACGGTCCAGGATAAAAATTTCTTTTGCACAATTTTTTATCCCTTATCTCCTTTACTTTCGATCTTTACTTTGTTGTTAAGTGATTAATTATGAGTTGTCTGTTATAAATTGTATTGTTATTATTCTGTAACTTCATTAATCAATTGATTGTATAAAGATTGGTATGTGGTAACTTGTTGTGCAAGAAATCTTAAAATCAAGAAGTGCAAGAATCAGGATAATCTTAAAATCAATTGATTGTATAAAGATTGGTAATTGATTAATCATTTATTTTCCTCATTGATTGTATAACATAATTAATAAACACAATTATAACTACGAATACACTGTTAATTTGGAAAATGAGTCCAGTTTAACAGCGCATAATTACGATTGCGCTGTCAATTATATTTTATTCAACATCGCTACATTTCGATAGCGTTGTTGATGTGTTAATGAAAATAAGTAATAAACAGCTGGATACACAGCAACTGCGCAATCCATAATATGCGCTATTGAAGATGTCAATACAACAACGCTACTTTTAACATGCACTGTTGAAGATGTCTATTCAACAATGCTACCTTTAATATGCGCTATTAAAATGGTAATACAGTTTAAATATCTAATACATGAATCGTTTCCTCTACGCTCTCAAACTTAATCGAAAAGAAATCCTAATACTCTCATCAAACCTTCATACTCTCATAAACTGAAAAAACTTCATCAATGACTTCCCAAAGTGGCGATCATTGTTCTCATAGTGGTGATGAAGCTATACCGACTCCACAAGACAAGCAAATCGTTGCTCAAAAACGACCTCCACGTGGAATGACTTCCATGAAGAATGCATTCGGTCAAGAAGTAAGGATGTGAAGATAGAAGTTCAATGGAACTCTAAAGATCAACCATTAACTCGAAGGGTGACAACACATTGGTAAGCTACATTGGTGTTGTTGTTAGGCAGAATATGGAGCTAACTTTCAACAAATAGAGTGATGTAGGGAATACTGTGAAGGAGCGTATTTGGAATGAAATAACAATAAGTTTATTTTTCATTTTTTGTGTTTTCATGCAATGTACGATGTTTACGTTTTCATGCAATGTACGTATATGTTTACGTTTTCATGTAATGTACGTATATGCATGTGTTTTCATGCAATGTATAATGTATATGTGTTTTTATTTCAGTCAACTTTTGATATTGATGAGGAGCATAAGGATTATATCCTTAAATCGACTAGCAAGGCTCTCCGACAATTCCAAGTTGATACGGGAAAATTACTCAGAGATGATGATGGCAATGTCAACCTAAAACCTCCAACTAAATATGCAAATATCGTTGATGAAGAGGATTGGAAGACTTTTGTCACCCTACATACACAAGACGAGCCTTTCTTGGTAAAATCATATTCTTTGTATTGACTTTTGTATATATGCTGTTGTATATGATTGTTGATAATAATGTTGTTTATTGTTTCAGAAATTAAGTAATGAAAACCACAAGAAGGCATCCAAGCCTTTATATCCATACCAAGCTTCTCGAGCGGGCTATAGAGGAATCGAGCTGATCGGGGTATATCCATACCGAGCTTCAAAATCAACTAGATGGCCTCATGCAACGATTCAACGAATTTGAGCAATCAATGAAGGCGAACAAAACTGAGTGGCAACGACTAGCTAGTAATACTGACATTGTTCTTTCTACCGTCAATGAGAGTTGCACACCTTCACCTTACAACATTCCCATTTTGATTCTCATTCCTGAGGTAATTTAGTTAACTTATTTTAATTTAGTCGTTAACTAATTATATGTTCTAATTTACGTATAGGGAATCAATTCTTATAAACTTTTCATGGATACCCCAACTAGCTGAGTAGTGGGTGTTGGGAAAATACACAAGTCGGCCGATGCTATGCTGCATAATGCACGTATCCCATGCCATGATGTGAAGGTCTTGATTGACATTGCAATCGATGATAATGCGTTGCTGCCCATCCCTCTCGATGAGGATATCTTCATAGTTAGAGGGGCTATAGGCACTTTGGTGACTTGCCAGTAGACCTTGTTTAAGTAATTCTTCCTAAGGTATGATTTTTCACCTTATGCTCACTCATATTATATATATATATATATATATATTATATATATATATATATATTAGTCTATAATTGATATTTTTTTATTGAATATTTCAAGAAAATGTACATTCCACCCCCACTAGCACCCAAATGTTTAAGCCATCTTTGGGGGATGTGAGCTCAAAGCCATCTATTGGGGATGTGAGCTCCAAGAAGACTACCAACTACTGTACTCAGTTGTTGGAGTACGTAGAGAAGTTGAGAGATGATATGATAATTATATCAATTCCCAAAGAAGTCTTCGAGGATAATATTGATGAATATGTTGACATCAATAAAGTCCAGGATGTATATAAACATGATTGTATAGGTGTAACTCTTGTATGTATATATATGAGGTAAATTATGTTTTCTTAACTTCTAACTTTTGCATAGCGGTGTGTTATAATTAACTAACATTTGTGTTACACATATTAGGTACTTGTATAATAATTTTATTAAGGTAAATAAGGAAAAGGTGATGTTCAAATCCCCGCACCTTACCGCTTTGGTGTCGGGTGACAAAAATGAGATAGGGGAAAAACAGAACGAATTACAGATAATCTCCTCCATCACAAAGAAGATGCAGGTTTATTTTTTGCACCTTTTAATATTGGGTGAGCATTTTTTAATTGTCTTTTATATTTATTTATTTAGTATGTTTGTTGTGCTTAACATTTCCTAACCTTGTACATATGTTTTGTTAGGCATCATTAGGTTTTGGTTGCCATCAACCGGGTCAATGAAGAAATATACTACTTTGACTTATTGGCACATGGTGATATGAACAACTATCCCGCTATGAAAGAGATGTTTTCTAGGTAAATGGACTACTCATTTAAACTTTTAGTTACACTTTCACTTTCCTAGTTGTTTAGTAATTAAGTACATTTTCTATTGTTTAGTGCGGTGAGAGTTTATAGAAGTTGTAATCGTACTAGAAACAAGTTACGAAATCCCAAAATCAAGTGGACTCGTATAAAGGTATTGGCACAAATCATATCAAACAATTATATGTGTAATGGCCAACTAATGTTATACTTATATGTTTACTTCATTTTAATTGTAGACCTCTTGTCAAACAAATGAGGTAGATTGCGGCTATTACGTGTTGAAATTCATGATGGGGATCATTCAGCAATGGCCAGCTAATGCAATCAAGTTTGTTGGCAAATCATATACAATGACGAAGTCAACTAGATTAGAGAACAATGGTCAAACTTTGTACTTATTTTTGGTGACAAATCATAGCTAAATGTATAGTAGATTAGTTTTCCACAGATTGTAGCTTAGGAAATTCAATGTAATGTATATGATTTGGTCTATGTAATATATATGCTTATGTAAACATTATAGTGTAATTAATATTCAATATATAAATCCAGTTGTGTTCATATATTCATTTTGTTGTATGTTCTGTTTCTGTATACATTTAGGTTATTTTCTGTTGTGTGCGTAAATGTGTAGAATTAGGGATAATGGTCTCCGATAGCGCTTTTTTATGAATGCGATGTCGTTATAACCATACAATAAAGCTTTTTCAACAATGCATTGTTGATTACGTTGCATTCAACGGTGCATTCACCAAAAAGCGTTGTTGATTGAGTTGCATTCAATAACACATTCACCAAAAAGTGTTGTTGAATAATTTTCTCTCATTTATTCTCTTTTAGCTATACAATAACGCATTCAATAAGAAGCGTTGTCGATATGATCAACAAAATTATTTCCTCTACACTTAATCACTTAACACAATGTTTGATTGATTAATTGTTTGAATGTTATTTATTACCATTATTAATTGTTCTATATATTTAGTTAATTGTCATTAATCGAATATCATAATGTAATTATTGATTTGAATTTCATTAAAAAATGAATTAGTAAAAAAATTATTATATCTTCCACAGTGTTTCCTTAAGATCGCGTTGTGAAACACTTACCTTCTTTATATTTGAATGGGGAGTTCTTCCATAGCGTTTCCTTAAGGTTGCATTATTGATTAGGTATGATTGACAGCGTCATCTTCACTATGCATTATTGATTTTGTATCATTGACAGCGTCATTGTCATTATGCGTTATTGAAGATACTATTAGACCCTAAAAAATTAAAATGTTCCCGCATTTTAACACATTCATCAGCAATTCCAACACTCATTTACTTAGTAGCGAAACACATTTACTCTCAAAATCGACCTCGAAAATCATTCAACCTCAAAATCATTCACTTATTCAACATCGAAAATCATTCACTCATTTTATACAAAAATCATTCAACACCGATTTTGAAAATCCTTCACTCGTTTAACCTCAAAATCATCATTCATGCATTCAACACCGAATTGAAAGTGAGTTTTTCATATAGTTATTTGTCTTTTTAATTACATTATATTTAGCTTGTATTGAGTTATAAATATTTTCCTTATAAATGAGTGAAAGTGATTTCACTCGTTTAGCTTTATTGANNTAATGTAATTACTAATTTGAATTTCATTAAAAAAATGAATTAGTAAAAAAATTATTATATCTTCCACAGTGTTTCCTTAAGATCGCGTTGTGAAACACTTACCTTCTTTATATTTGAATGGGGAGTTCTTCCATAGCGTTTCCTTAAGGTTGCATTATTGATTAGGTATGATTGACAGCGTCATCTTCACTATGCATTATTGATTTTGTATCATTGACAGCGTCATTGTCATTATGCGTTATTGAAGATACTATTAGACCCTAAAAAATTAAAATGTTCCCGCATTTTAACACATTCATCAGCAATTCCAACACTCATTTACTTAGTAGCGAAACACATTTACTCTCAAAATCGACCTCGAAAATCATTCAACCTCAAAATCATTCACTTATTCAACATCGAAAATCATTCACTCATTTTATACAAAAATCATTCAACACCGATTTTGAAAATCCTTCACTCGTTTAACCTCAAAATCATCATTCATGCATTCAACACCGAATTGAAAGTGAGTTTTTCATATAGTTATTTGTCTTTTTAATTACATTATATTTAGCTTGTATTGAGTTATAAATATTTTCCTTATAAATGAGTGAAATTTATTTCACCCATTTAGCTTGTATTGAGTTGGGGTTTCCGAGTTCCGACTCATTTAGCTTACATTATGAGTTAGGGTTCCAATCATAATAATGCATTTGCTCTGGTTGGTGAGTTTAACTTCAAGCTTTAAGGATTTTTGCTCATTATATTTTTTTTGTTAATAGAAAATGGATGACTGTCAATCGATTGACGAATGAGTATGTCCTTGCTTAAGATGTTATTACTTAAACCGAATTACTCCAAATGAGATAAAAATTTCATTTAGTGTATCACAGTATTGATCAAAGTTACACATGTTGGACAAGACATGGTGAGACGAGAGATGTTATGGATTATGATGATGAGATGCATATGAAAGACAACTACACCAATGCATATGAAGAGGATCATTTTGAGGAAATGGCAAACGTTGTGGAAGAGGATCTTCAGGATTATCCTGAGATGTTTCAACGGTTGATAAGTGATGCTGAGAAACCATCATATGATGGTTGTACTAAATTCACAAGATTGGCAGTAGTGTCAAGGTTGTATAAGTTGAAATCTGTCAATGGATGCACTAATAAGAGTTTCACCGACTTGCTTGCACTTCTGAAGGATATGTTGCCGGAAGATAATGTGTTCCCTTCTCGAACCTATGATGTAAAACAAATGTTACGCTCCATAAACATGGACTACACTAGGATACATGCTTGTGAAATTATTGCATCTTATTTTTTAATGAGTATGCTTCATTAAAGTTTTGTCATAAATGTAATGCATCACGATATAAGAAGGAAGACTTAATTTCCAAAAAGGTTGTATGATATTTTCCCATCAAAGTAAGATTCAAGCGTATGTTTAGCAATGCCAAAGATGCAAAGAAGTAGACATGGTATGATGAAGAAATGATTAAAGATGACAAGCTTTAGCATCCTGCAGATTCTCCTCAATGGAGAAAAATTGATCACGACTATCCTAGTTTTGGTCAAGAATCGAAATCATTTGTTAGGTTTGCAATTGAGAATGCTGAAAAACCTAATAGAATTGTATGTTCTTGCTTAAGATGTTGTTACTCAAACCGAATTACTCGAAATGAGTTAAAAGGACATTTAGTGTGTCATGGTATTGATCAAAGTTACACATGTTGGACAAGACATGGTGAGACGAGAGATGTTATGGATTATGATGATGAGATGCATATGAAAGACAACTACACCAATGCATATGAAGAGGATCATTTTGAGGAAATGGCAAACGTTGTGGAAGAGGATCTTCAGGATTATCCTGAGATGTTTCAACGGTTGATAAGTGATGCTGAGAAACCATCATATGATGGTTGTACTAAATTCACAAGATTGGCAGTGATGTCAAGGTTGTATAAGTTGAAATCTATTAGGATGGACTGATAAGAGTTTCACTGACTTGCTTGCACTTCTGAAGGATATGTTACTGAAAGATAATGTGCTCCATTCTTGAATCTATGATGCAAAACAAATGTTATGCTCCATAGGCGTGGACTACACTAGGATACATGCTTGTGAAAATGATTACATCTTATTTTTTAATGAGTATGATTCATTAAAGTTTTGTCCTAAATGTAATGCATCACAATATAAGAAGGAAGACTCAATTCCTAAAAAGGTTGTATGGTATTTTCCCATCAAATCAAGATTCAAACGAATGTTTAGCAAGACATGGTATGATGAAGAAATGATTAAAGATGACAAGCTTTAGCATCCTGCAGATTCTCCTCAATGGAGAAAAATTGATCACGACTATCCTAGTTTTGGTCAAGAATCAAGAAATCTACGTCTTGCATTGTCAACGGATTAACTTACATAGTGTTCAAATTTGCTCTCACAGTACATGGCCAGTGATGTTAGTGATATACAACCTACCTCATTCTTTATGCATAAAGCGCAAATATGTGATGTTATCTATGTTAATTTCTAGACCTAAACAACCAGCAAATGACATAGACATATATTTGGATCCATTAATTGAAGACTTGAAGCAAATGTGGGAGACATGCATAAATGTATATGATGCGTATAGGGAAGAAAGCTTCAACTTAAGGGCTTTGTTGTTCAGAACAATCAGTGATTTCCCTGCATATGGTAATATGTCTAGATATAGTATAAAAGGAAATTTTGCATGTCATGTGTATGAATATTTCAATGAGGTTGGAACACTATAAAAAGAAGGTCTTCCTTGGCCATTGTAGATTTTTGCCTTCAGATCATCACTATCGACGATGGAGAAAAGCATTTGATGGAAACAATGAAGAAAGTTGTGCTCCTTGACAGGTGACTAATTATTTCAAAAGCTAAAGGGTTTGAATACTAACTTTGGTAAACCTTTTGCAAAAGGAATTGTCACAAGTGAGTGGAATAAAAAGTGAATCTTCTTTGAATTGACATATTGGAGTTCATTATATGTAAGACTTTTCCTCGATGTTATACATATTGAAAAAATATGTTTGAAAGTCTCCTTGGTACCTTACTCAACGTCCATGGTAAGACCAAATATGGCTTGAATGCAAGGTTGGATTTGGTTAGTATGGGAATAAGAATAGAATTGGGGCCGATAATGAAGGGAAAACGTACATTTCTACCTCTAAAGGAGAAAATGGAATTTTGTAAATTTCTTCATGGTGTTAAATTTCCATAGGGGTACTCTTCCAACATTCAGAACCTCATATCAATGAAAGACCTCAAGTTAAAAGGTCTTAAGATTCATGATTATCATGTACTTATGGAGCATTTCTTGCTTATTGGAATACGGTCAATTCTACCTAAAAACGTTCGCGGAACCATAAATAGGTTATGCTTCTTGTTCAAGGGAATTTGTAGCGAAGTGATTGACCCCGAGAAATTACATGCATTGCAAAGACAAAGTGTTTTGACTTTGTATGAGCTTGAAATGTATTTCTCACCTACGTTTTTGACATAATGGTTCATCTAAGCATTCATCTTGTTCGAGAGTCACAACTATGTGACCCTTCCTATATGAGATGGATGTACCCCTTTGAACGTTATATGAAGACATTAAAAGGTATATGAAGAACCGATCAAGATTAAAGGGTTGTATTGTCGAGCGATATGCTGTTAAAGATGCTATTGATTTTTGTACCGGATACCTTACCGATGGTGATTTCATGGGCATTCCAAAGCCTCGATATGAAAAAAAACATTTGGTGAAGGTATTATTGGAATGAAATATTGACTAGAACAAGAACTGAATTGGAGCAAGCGCACTTATATGTTTTACATAATGCCGACGAGGTTGGGCCATATGTTGAAACACACAATGAGATGCTAAGGAAGTGTTACCCAATTAAGAATGAAAATTGGATTTCCAAAGAGCATAATCGGTGTTTCATAAAGTGGCTAAAAAATCACAATGATGAGGAATTGAATATAAATGCACATTCAGTTTCCGAAAGATTGAAATGGTTAGCCAATGGTCCAAGTCTTCATGTCTTATCCTACACTGATTACCTAATTAATGGGTTCAAATTTTATACGAAAAAACAAGATGATCAAAGTAAAATGCAAAATAGTGGTGTGACTCTTGTTGCTCGAACTTTACACATGTCAAGTGCAAAAGATAGAAACCCAATATATACGAACATGTCATACTTTGAAGTGATTGAACGCATATGAGAATTGGATTACACAATGTTTCAGATGCCAGTTTTTTATTGTATGTGGGTTGATAACAACAATGGCTTCCGAGTTGATGAGTTAGGATTCATGCAAGTAGATCTTAATTGGCCAGGATATAAAGATGAGTCATTAATTCTAGCATCACAAGCTCAACAAGTATTTTATGTTAGTGATCCAGCTGATATGAAATGGTCTATTGTTCTTTTAACTAACAAAATAATCGTCAATAATATTGATGACCAAGAATATGAAGATATTGATGAAGATGATTTTTTGGGATATATCAGTCGCGTGATAGCGGACCAACTACAAATGATGATTTATATACAAGAGATGATGACGATGAAGGGCGTTGGGTAAATCAATATGCTCCTCCAAACAAGGATGACCCTACAAGACAAAAAAATCAAAGAAAAGGAAAAAGTAGATGCAAGTAGTCTTTGTATAATTATAGCTTAATTTTGATTGTTTGTAATTTGTATAATATTGTTTCTTTGTAATTTGTATACTTTTTTTATTTGTAATTATATACTATGTCAAAACATAATTGGTATGATATTCATTGTTTGTATTTTGTATTGTATTGTATTGATGTTTAATAAAACAAATTTCTTGCCTGTATTAATGCGCATGTGTTGTTCAGAATGCATAAATGTCTGTGTTATTGAGAATGTTTGTTCTGCTAATAAATGTATATGCATGTATTAATTTATACAAATCAACATCGAATTCTAGGGGAAGCCCTAACATGCGCCGTTGTAAAGGATAACTACAACAACACTTTTTATAGAAAGCGCTATTGTACATTATTAATACAACAACGCTATGTGTGTGATGCGTTGTTGTATTAATGTGTTGTTTGAGAACATTTATGAATAATACAACATCGTTTTTCTGTTATTGCGCTGTTAAACATATGAACTTCAACATCGCAACAATAAGCGATGTTAATAAGACCTATAAAATATGTTGTTTATGTAATACCTATATGACAACACTTTGTGGACAATGCGTTGTTGTATTGATGCACTATATAACAATGCTTTTTGTGTGTTGCGTTGTGGTATATAATCAATACAACAATGTTGATGAAGCATTGTTAATGATGACTATATACTAGTGCCCTCAAACAGAAATCGCATGAAAACGTTGTTATACATCTAAAATAAATATTGTTGAACGACAACTCTGCAATATATTTACCATGCAAGAAAAAGCTATATATTTATTGTAACTTCTATTAATAGCGAAGTATTCGGTAGTTGTAAGATAGGCAAGTTTAGTAGTATTCAGGAAAGATATCCAAACTTAAAGGCACTCTCAAGGCCTATAAATCGAGCCAAACAATGAAGGATCTCAACATTAGTTCAAACTAGAATTGTGAATTAGTGTCATACTTGAAATAGAGCGTGAGGGGGCACATCACATGATATACTCCACAATTTGAAACAATTGCTCAATGCCAAATTGGGGTCAACAAAGTTCCTTCAAATAAACTTATAGTTATTTATGCTTGCTTTGCTACTATAATTCTCTATCTTTGAGAATGTTTGGTTTGCCTCCTCCATTGACAGCCTAACCCAAACTTTATTAGGTTTTATAAATTATATTTTTACACATTAGTTTGTCTCCACAATTGTTTTCTTTTGGAGAATACTCTGTTCAGACTTGGTTTATTTTGAGTACTTATTAGTGCATGTTTTCAGAATTTTGACTATTGGGAAGTGAGGGTTATATTGGTACTGTCGGATTTTCCTTTTGTCCATATTTTGTGTTGGTTGGTGTTGTTTTATACCATTGTGGGTAAAATATCATTTGAGTCCTAAAAATATTCGATGTATTTCAGCTTAGTCACTGATATTTTTTCACCAAAAGAAATAGGCCAATTTGGTTAATGTTTAAATTAATTGACAAACTCAATTAAATTGGGTAATGGAATGTTAATTTGAAAAGTTGCTTAATCATAATTAAATAACATCAAAGAAATTGGTGAAAATTTTGAATAATTATAACATAGAATTAGACTTCACTATTCATTTTCTAAGTCTCCAATATTTTATGAAAATAAGAACATTACTAGTTTTACGAATTTCTGAATATCATTTCTTATCTATTTGTTGATCCCTAAATAAGCAGATAAACAATTCAAGTAATCAATTCTCAATCCCTTGAATAATTAATGAATCAATCATAATGCAATTCATGTTTAATGACTAGTTCAATTAATTTATTTTTAGAATTAATACGTTACTAAATGAGTTATTATAGGTCCAGTTTAAACATAAAATTTGCATTACAGATTCAAACTTTAAATCATAATTTGGGTAATAACACCAAACAAGAGAGTAAACATAAAAAAACAATGGAATAATATTGCAATTAAATTAGATGGTCATATTGGATACATCTAGTTTAAATAGTTATATCTAATCCAAACAAAAAGGGTTTATTACCTCATCTTCTCTGGAAACCAATGCTCATATGTTGGACATTCTTCTCTCTTCTCAACAATGTTTAGAACGTTGTTGGCCTTTTGCAATCATGATTTTCCTTATATTAAACTTTTTGATCCTCTAGTTATCATAATTTCAGCTAGCATATCTTTAATGATTCTGTTTAGATTTAACTGATTTTCTTGCTGACTTCAACCTTCTAGTTCCATATTTATCCTAATTTCATTTAGCATATATGTAATGTTTATGTTTAGAATTACTTGATTTTCGGGTAATTGGGTTGGGTTTGGACTTTCCGCTCAACGAAATTCTCGCCGAGCTTGGTTGCTCCGAGTCTGATGGACGAATTCTTCTCTTTACATTGAGCACATGCTTCTTTATATTTGGAATGACTTAGTAGGATTTTCTCACTATTTAATTCAATGTATGGAAAATAGTCAATTAATATTGTTATTTAAGTTAATTTTCATGCTTAGTAGCGTTTCACCAAATTTTGACAAACTTTATATCAAAACTTATGGAATTTGAAGTGAAAAAACACCGGTAGTGAGTTTGTGATCGATATTCATAATTGACACAATGATGTAAACCCTCCTAGGGCAGCCTTTGATTCCAAGGGCAAGAGAAGTTATGATGGTCCTACAACTAGGGCCAAAGCCAAGGCAGAGATCCTTAAGGTCTCAAAGGACACAATTGACCCAGGAGAGGGTATGTGAGGAGGACATTTATGTCCTTAGGTCACTTTATACTTAGGTTTATTTTATTTTCATTGATTCAAATAAATGAGATTGCATTCTCATATAGTCTTAGGTTTATTTTCATTGTTAGTATTTAATTCATGTAATATGGGTTGGGAATTATTTGTAACATTGGTCCATATTCATGACCAAGTAGTTTACTTAGGTTCAAGGGTAAGCCTTTCACGTGGCTAGGGCAAATGGAAGTCAATGCATGATCATTTCAAGGAAGGAGGCACGTAAGGAACTCTATCTATAAGGACAAACAAGGAGATAAGGCAATTCAGCTAACACTTTATCTCTAAGGCAAACAAGGAGATAAGGCATGGAGGGAAAACGAATTTAAAAGAAGATAGGTTTGTTTTAGCAATTTGAATTTGAATTTGAATTTGAATTTGGATTTGAAAGAAGATAGATTTGAATTTGAATTCAAGGGTATATGGCACACGTTTTCAAACTTGGAGATAAAGAGAAGATTATATGAATCTCCCAAGTATGCACACGGCTAGAAACAAGGAAAGAAGATAGGAAGCTCAATCTTTTAAGGTGCACAAGGCTATAAAATAGGGAATCCTAATCTCATCTCCAACCAACAACAAATCAGATTGGATTCAAATTAAATATGATTAGTTCCTCAAGATGAAGTCAAATTGATCAAGTCTCTTCCTTCTCCTCATCAAATTCGGCCAACCATCTACCAAAACCGAATTACACTCAAGACTAAGTCAAACAAGCAATTCAGCTCAACCAATTGATATTACTTAGGATTTTATTTTTATGTTTATTAGAAGATAATTTGATTTCTATCTTCTATTTTATCTATTCAGCCAAGGCAACTTTGCCTATTTATATTTTGATCAAATCATTAATAAAGGTTAAGTTTTATTTTGAGTAAATTTGAATTGTTTTAGTTGAGAGCACTTCTCCTAAACTCTATCCTTTGGCCGTGGCCATTGATGAGCTTTTATCAAGCTTCTTAAGCTTGTGGCAAGCAACACTTGACTTATCAAGCTTCCATGCTTGTGGCGTCTTCCATCTCATTCCTCTTCCACCTTCTTCCTTATCAAGCCATCACAATCTGCCCTACACTTCCCCACGCCCAAATCAAAAGACAATCCTAACATATAACCCCCAACCGAACCCAACCATCCCTAAATCACCTCATCTCCCATTGATCCGAAACCATACACATCACTTTACCCTAAACAGCCACAAATCATCATCTACAATTACAAGCCAAAAACCCTTAACTCAAACCCCTCCAACCCTAAAATTACCTAACCAAACCGAGGCCATAAAACCTCAAACCATACACAAACCCTAGTCTACTTATACAACCACAAACCGAAGCAAATCAACCCTAAAATTGCCCTAATTTGACAAAACCGAATTCACACATTCACAAAGCCTAATTTCAAGCTAAACGATCCTATAATTCTAAGGCAGCCCCTTGAGGTTGTCATCACACAACTTATTCATGAAGTAATAAGGCAAGTTGTAGATCTGTAGACAACAGCTTCTCTCAATGTAGTTTGTATATGACTTGAGCTTCTATGACTAAAGCTAGGGGTAAGATATATATCATAGCTCCAATAATATAAATGATATCATAGAAAATCAAATTAGGTTTATAAAAGTGCTATAGAGATTGCTTGATTTGAATTCCTTGGCTCAAAACAATCACATGCACTGTCCCATCTTAGTCTTTATCTCACTTGACCAATAAGCTATAGCTAACATGTTAAGCCACAAACAACAAAAGTAATAAAAAATCATAAGCACTAACATCATTACGACATATCTTCTAATATATTCTTCTTTTTTGGAGATAGGTATTGATGTATTCGATAACAAAATCTATTTTTTATGGTGCAAGTTGATTTCTTTTTAGAACTACTTATTATATATGAAATATAGTGGGATAAGCAATTATCAAATGATGGTAGAAAATACTCACAAGCTATATGGATACTAGTATTACCATGCCCATTCTACATGAATTTTATGGGTTGTAAAAAAATCTATTGTATTATATAAGTTTAAAAATATCACATTATATGATATTAGCTTGTTTCTGTTATGTTTCATAGTTGAATGTTAATACCTATGTTAAGTGAGACAACAAATTCTAGAACCACTTGAAAGAAAATGCATGAATTTAATCCAAACTTTCCATTGAAAACGAAAGTCTTTTATGCAACAGTCTCATAAAAGAGAATTTATAGATAATTCAATTCATGAAAGCTATTCCATAAAATACTTTCATTCTCAATACAAAGTTGGCTAGAGCCCTAAGAGCTGCATTTTCTACTTAAGGTAGATATTGATGTATTGATAAAGTTCAATTTTCAAAAGAGAAACAAAAAATATTGTGATATTTTTAGACTTATATGATATAGTGTAGAAAAATTGTAATGGGCATGGTAATGAAGTTGTTTTTACTCAACTACTAGTACCCAAAATGCTAGAAGGTATTTTTTTTTAATAATCATTGGACTCTTGCTTGTCCAAAGTATAGTGCATATATAATAAAGTATTTAGTCAAAATTGGAATTCTACCCTAAAACCTAGATTTGGTTAACAAATACATCAATAGCAATCTCCTTCCAAAAGAAGGTAATCTAGGATTTCATAAATGAAATTAAGAATGAGGAAATATGATTGCAAGAGGAAGAAGATGGATGGAGTTTGAGAGAATGGAAAGGTTTTTGTAAAGAGAAATGTTAAGGATAGAGCACAATGCGGAAGCATAGGATTGAATCAATTGAGAACAAAAGAGAAACAAGTAAAGGATAAAGAAAATAACACACAAGATTTAACGTGGAAAAACCCCTCAGTGTGAGAAGAAAAAAACCACGGGCGATCAAGAGCAAAATTCCACTATGTAAAAAAGAAGAGTACAAGAAATCCTCTTATAATGATGAGGACAAATGACAATATTTTTTCTCACAAATACTCTCTCAAATGGAACAAGAATTCTCACCAAGAATGCACTCACAATATATGTGTAAATGAAAGAGATGTTGTGTGTTGTGAAGATGATTTTGAAGCTCTCTATATGTGTCCTTTTATAGGCAAGCAAAGTCTTGGTATCTTGGATATGAAGCATTGGATGCTTGGAAACAAAGCCATAAAAGTGACATAAAATGCCATTAAAGAGAGCCATAAAATAGTCATAAAATTCTTTTAAGGCATAGAAATGAGAGACA